>NC_086449.1:621403971-621720638 GCF_028390025.1 Pseudophryne corroboree | reverse complement strand
GATGTATTCGACACTTATTTCATACAGCACATAATTATAATAATATCAAGCGCCAGACATCATAATGATTTAAAATTATATAATGGAGTAATGTCATGCATGTGTATTATTGGAACGAAGCAAGATAGACCTGTCATATTTGGTATTAAAGCAACCAGATTAATGTGTAGATTCATTTGATATTTGTTATTAAGTTGTAGGACATTGCAACAAGGAGTTATGATTAAATGTATGAAAGCTAAAATCACTCTTATTAGGACAATAGACATTTCCAAACAGGTGGTGGACAGGAAACTCAGACCAGCCCCTTTGGATGTCTTCAAGGCTGAACCTGTTTAGCATACGAACAGACCAGTGACTCATCATGAATGAGAAAGTTCCCTCCCTTAAACTAGAAAACACATTACAGAGACACACAGTTGCTAGTTGCTGTTTTGTCCCAGACGATGATGGAGTTGCTGCCAGACCAGTTCCTGTATTTATTTGCTGAGAGAAAGAGATATATTAAGAGGAGGATGCATTGAAATATATGGTAATTGTATCGCTGGCCTGTAACTGTATGTATTAACTGCTTACTGTATAAATTGTAGCCATGTAACTATATGTATACTGTACATTGTGATATATTGAATACATATCCTTTTAATAACAAATATATACATCAATGAGCTTTGGAACTCAGATAATGTGTGGGTGTATTGTTTTCTCTAATGGGATGCAGTGTTTTGCGATGTATAGTGCACATTCATGGCACATGGTAATAAGATGTGCAGGCGTCTACAATATATATTAGAGTGGGCATTTTAAATATTTGTTAGAAAGCAATTTGGTATTTACAGATGGGGGACTCGTCCGGGATATCACGGTCTTAATGATGCACTATACATTACAAACGCGACGCTGTGGTCGATCCGCTTATGATGGACGCATCGTGACGCTGAGAAATCATATCCGTGTGTTCTGTTGTGTTATCAGTAAGCCGATGATATGAAAATTCAAGGGACAATGTGTTTCTCATAATATTTAAAATGCTAAAATGTATTTTTATTGTTGCAAAACAAAGTTCAAATAAGTCATATTGTGTTTGATTCAGATTGGATTGTTTATCTGTTACGTAGGTTTAAAAGTACATTTAAAAGTTGCTGCATAGCCTTGATATAGTTTTTTTTTTAAACTCAGGCCTAAAATAACTTCTGGTGCTTGTATAATTTGTGATTTCTTTGTGACAAAGGAAGCCGCATGGTCTGTCCTCCATTTTGGACTAACCACATGGCCCGTCCACCATCTTGTGTAAACCTCATGGGTGTGGAAGGGGGAGGAGCAGTGGCCATTTTAGGAAGGTCACTTTCTAAATAGCTGATTTTCAGTCTGCTCAGAACAATCAATTTCCTTTGTCACATCAAGCACCATTTATGAGTTACCAATGCATTTATTTAACCCATGCCATAGTCAATTACAAATAGTTTTAATTGGGCCTAGTGAGAGTAAATGGTGAGATAAGTGGGTTTTTGGTTTTTTTTCCCTTCTTGTTTGTGCGTAATTACTTTACATAAAGTGGGGGGTTGCACACAGATAAAAGATCTTCCAAGACTTGTAGAATCTGCTTACTAGGGAGGATAGCCATTGAAATGCAAATTAACCTGTGTAACTGCTTTTTTTTTTGCAGTGAAAAGCACATATCTTTAAGGTGTCTCATAGAAGGCCAGTGAATGATACATATTAGAGATGAGCGCCTGAAATTTTTCGGGTTTTGTGTTTTGGTTTTGGGTTCGGTTCCGCGGCCGTGTTTTGGGTTCGAACGCGTTTTGGCAAAACCTCACCGAATTATTTTTGTCGGATTCGGGTGTGTTTTGGATTCGGGTGTTTTTTTCCAAAAACACTAAAAAACAGCTTAAATCATAGAATTTGGGGGTCATTTTGATCCCAAAGTATTATTAACCTCAAAAACCATAATTTACACTCATTTTCAGTCTATTCTGAATACCTCACACCTCACAATATTATTTTTAGTCCTAAAATTTGCACCGAGGTCGCTGTGTGAGTAAGATAAGCGACCCTTGTGGCCGACACAAACACCGGGCCCATCTAGGAGTGGCACTGCAGTGTCACGCAGGATGTCCCTTCCAAAAAACCCTCCCCAAACAGCACATGACGCAAAGAAAAAAAGAGGCGCAATGAGGTAGCTGTGTGAGTAAGATTAGCGACCCTAGTGGCCGACACAAACACCGGGCCCATCTAGGAGTGGCACTGCAGTGTCACGCAGGATGTCCCTTCCAAAAAACCCTCCCCAATCAGCACATGATGCAAAGAAAAAGAAAAGAAAAAAGAGGTGCAAGATGGAATTGTCCTTGGGCCCTCCCACCCACCCTTATGTTGTATAAACAAAACAGGACATGCACACTTTAACCAACCCATCATTTCAGTGACAGGGTCTGCCACACGACTGTGACTGATATGACGGGTTGGTTTGGACCCCCCCAAAAAAGAAGCAATTAATCTCTCCTTGCACAAACTGGCTCTACAGAGGCAAGATGTCCACCTCATCTTCACCCTCCGATATATCACCGTGTACATCCCCCTCCTCACAGATTATCAATTCGTCCCCACTGGAATCCACCATCTCAGCTCCCTGTGTACTTTGTGGAGGCAATTGCTGCTGGTCAATGTCTCCGCGGAGGAATTGATTATAATTCATTTTAATGAACATCATCTTCTCCACATTTTCTGGATGTAACCTCGTACGCCGATTGCTGACAAGGTGAGCGGCGGCACTAAACACTCTTTCGGAGTACACACTTGTGGGAGGGCAACTTAGGTAGAATAAAGCCAGTTTGTGCAAGGGCCTCCAAATTGCCTCTTTTTCCTGCCAGTATAAGTACGGACTGTGTGACGTGCCTACTTGGATGCGGTCACTCATATAATCCTCCACCATTCTATCAATGTTGAGAGAATCATATGCAGTGACAGTAGACGACATGTCCGTAATCGTTGTCAGGTCCTTCAGTCCGGACCAGATGTCAGCATCAGCAGTCGCTCCAGACTGCCCTGCATCACCGCCAGCGGGTGGGCTCGGAATTCTGAGCCTTTTCCTCGCACCCCCAGTTGCGGGAGAATGTGAAGGAGGAGATGTTGACAGGTCGCGTTCCGCTTGACTTGACAATTTTGTCACCAGCAGGTCTTTCAACCCCAGCAGACCTGTGTCTGCCGGAAAGAGAGATCCAAGGTAGGCTTTAAATCTAGGATCGAGCACGGTGGCCAAAATGTAGTGCTCTGATTTCAACAGATTGACCACCCGTGAATCCTTGTTAAGCGAATTAAGGGCTGCATCCACAAGTCCCACATGCCTAGCGGAATCGCTCCCTTTTAGCTCCTTCTTCAATGCCTCCAGCTTCTTCTGCAAAAGCCTGATGAGGGGAATGACCTGACTCAGGCTGGCAGTGTCTGAACTGACTTCACGTGTGGCAAGTTCAAAGGGCATCAGAACCTTGCACAACGTTGAAATCATTCTCCACTGCACTTGAGACAGGTGCATTCCACCTACTATATCGTGCTCAATTGTATAGGCTTGAATGGCCTTTTGCTGCTCCTCCAACCTCTGAAGCATATAGAGGGTTGAATTCCACCTCGTTACCACTTCTTGCTTCAGATGATGGCAGGGCAGGTTCAGTAGTTTTTGGTGGTGCTCCAGTCTTCTGTACGTGGTGCCTGTACGCCGAAAGTGTCCCGCAATTTTTCTGGCCACCGACAGCATCTCTTGCACGCCCCTGTCGTTTTTTAAAAAATTCTGCACCACCAAATTCAAGGTATGTGCAAAACATGGGACGTGCTGGAATTTGCCCATATTTAATGCACACACAATATTGCTGGCGTTGTCCGATGCCACAAATCCACAGGAGAGTCCAATTGGGGTAAGCCATTCCGCGATGATCTTCCTCAGTTGCCGTAAGAGGTTTTCAGCTGTGTGCGTATTCTGGAAAGCGGTGATACAAAGCGTAGCCTGCCTAGGAAAGAGTTGGCGTTTGCGAGATGCTGCTACTGGTGCCGCCGCTGCTGTTCTTGCGGCGGGAGTCCATACATCTACCCAGTGGGCTGTCACAGTCATATAGTCCTGACCCTGCCCTGCTCCACTTGTCCACATGTCCGTGGTTAAGTGGACATTGGGTACAACTGCATTTTTTAGGACACTGGTGAGTCTTTTTCTGACGTCCGTGTACATTCTCGGTATCGCCTGCCTAGAGAAGTGGAACCTAGATGGTATTTGGTAACGGGGGCACACTGCCTCAATAAATTGTCTAGTTCCCTGTGAACTAACGGCGGATACCGGACGCACGTCTAACACCAACATAGTTGTCAAGGACTCAGTTATCCGCTTTGCAGTAGGATGACTGCTGTGATATTTCATCTTCCTCGCAAAGGACTGTTGAACAGTCAATTGCTTACTGGAAGTAGTACAAGTGGGCTTACGACTTCCCCTCTGGGATGACCATCGACTCCCAGCGGCAACAACAGCAGCGCCAGCAGCAGTAGGCGTTACACGCAAGGATGCATCGGAGGAATCCCAGGCAGGAGAGGACTCGTCAGAATTGCCAGTGACATGGCCTGCAGGACTATTGGCATTCCTGGGGAAGGAGGAAATTGACACTGAGGGAGTTGGTGGGGTGGTTTGCGTGAGCTTGGTTACAAGAGGAAGGGATTTACTGGTCAGTGGACTGCTTCCGCTGTCACCCAAAGTTTTTGAACTTGTCACTGACTTATTATGAATGCGCTGCAGGTGACGTATAAGGGAGGATGTTCCGAGGTGGTTAACGTCCTTACCCCTACTTATTACAGCTTGACAAAGGGAACACACGGCTTGACACCTGTTGTCCGCATTTCTGGTGAAATACCTCCACACCGAAGAGCTGATTTTTTTGGTATTTTCACCTGGCATGTCAACGGCCATATTCCTCCCACGGACAACAGGTGTCTCCCCGGGTGCCTGACTTAAACAAACCACCTCACCATCAGAATCCTCCTGGTCAATTTCCTCCCCAGCGCCAGCAACACCCATATCCTCCTCATCCTGGTGTACTTCAACACTGACATCTTCAATCTGACTATCAGGAACTGGACTGCGGGTGCTCCTTCCAGCACTTGCAGGGGGCGTGCAAATGGTGGAAGGCGCATGCTCTTCACGTCCAGTGTTGGGAAGGTCAGGCATCGCAACCGACACAATTGGACTCTCCTTGTGGATTTGGGATTTCGAAGAATGCACAGTTCTTTGCTGTGCTGCTTTTGCCAGCTTGAGTCTTTTCATTTTTCTAGCGAGAGGCTGAGTGCTTCCATCCTCATGTGAAGCTGAACCACTAGCCATGAACATAGGCCAGGGCCTCAGCCGTTCCTTGCCACTCCGTGTGGTAAATGGCATATTGGCAAGTTTACGCTTCTCCTCCGACAATTTTATTTTAGGTTTTGGAGTCCTTTTTTTTCTGATATTTGGTGTTTTGGATTTGACATGCTCTGTACTATGACATTGGGCATCGGCCTTGGCAGACGACGTTGCTGGCATTTCATCGTCTCGGCCATGACTAGTGGCAGCAGCTTCAGCACGAGGTGGAAGTGGATCTTGATCTTTCCCTAATTTTGGAACCTCAACATTTTTGTTCTCCATATTTTAATAGGCACAACTAAAAGGCACCTCAGGTAAACAATGGAGATGGATGGATTGGATACTAGTATACAATTATGGACGGGCTGCCGAGTGCCGACACAGAGGTAGCCACAGCCGTGAACTACCGCACTGTACTGTGTCTGCTGCTAATATATAGACTGGTTGATAAAGAGATAGTATACTCGTAACTAGTATGTATGTATAAAGAAAGAAAAAAAAACCACGGTTAGGTGGTATATACAATTATGGACGGGCTGCCGAGTGCCGACACAGAGGTAGCCACAGCCGTGAACTACCGCACTGTACTGTGTCTGCTGCTAATATATAGACTGGTTGATAAAGAGATAGTATACTCGTAACTAGTATGTATGTATAAAGAAAGAAAAAAAAACCACGGTTAGGTGGTATATACAATTATGGACGGGCTGCCGAGTGCCGACACAGAGGTAGCCACAGCCGTGAACTACCGCACTGTACTGTGTCTGCTGCTAATATATAGACTGGTTGATAAAGAGATAGTATACTCGTAACTAGTATGTATGTATAAAGAAAGAAAAAAAAACCACGGTTAGGTGGTATATACAATTATGGATGGGCTGCCGAGTGCCGACACAGAGGTAGCCACAGCCGTGAACTACCGCACTGTACTGTGTCTGCTGCTAATATAGACTGGTTGATAAAGAGATAGTATACTCGTAACTAGTATGTATGTATAAAGAAAGAAAAAAAAACCACGGTTAGGTGGTATATACAATTATGGACGGGCTGCCGAGTGCCGACACAGAGGTAGCCACAGCCGTGAACTACCGCACTGTACTGTGTCTGCTGCTAATATATAGACTGGTTGATAAAGAGATAGTATACTCGTAACTAGTATGTATGTATAAAGAAAGAAAAAAAAACCACGGTTAGGTGGTATATACAATTATGGACGGGCTGCCGAGTGCCGACACAGAGGTAGCCACAGCCGTGAACTACCGCACTGTACTGTGTCTGCTGCTAATATATAGACTGGTTGATAAAGAGATAGTATACTCGTAACTAGTATGTATGTATAAAGAAAGAAAAAAAAACCACGGTTAGGTGGTATATACAATTATGGACGGGCTGCCGAGTGCCGACACAGAGGTAGCCACAGCCGTGAACTACCGCACTGTACTGTGTCTGCTGCTAATATATAGACTGGTTGATAAAGAGATAGTATACTCGTAACTAGTATGTATGTATAAAGAAAGAAAAAAAAACCACGGTTAGGTGGTATATACAATTATGGACGGGCTGCCGAGTGCCGACACAGAGGTAGCCACAGCCGTGAACTACCGCACTGTACTGTGTCTGCTGCTAATATATAGACTGGTTGATAAAGAGATAGTATACTCGTAACTAGTATGTATGTATAAAGAAAGAAAAAAAAACCACGGTTAGGTGGTATATACAATTATGGACGGGCTGCCGAGTGCCGACACAGAGGTAGCCACAGCCGTGAACTACCGCACTGTACTGTGTCTGCTGCTAATATATAGACTGGTTGATAAAGAGATAGTATACTCGTAACTAGTATGTATGTATAAAGAAAGAAAAAAAAACCACGGTTAGGTGGTATATACAATTATGGACGGGCTGCCGAGTGCCGACACAGAGGTAGCCACAGCCGTGAACTACCGCACTGTACTGTGTCTGCTGCTAATATATAGACTGGTTGATAAAGAGATAGTATACTCGTAACTAGTATGTATGTATAAAGAAAGAAAAAAAAACCACGGTTAGGTGGTATATACAATTATGGACGGGCTGCCGAGTGCCGACACAGAGGTAGCCACAGCCGTGAACTACCGCACTGTACTGTGTCTGCTGCTAATATAGACTGGTTGATAAAGAGATAGTATACTCGTAACTAGTATGTATGTATAAAGAAAGAAAAAAAAACCACGGTTAGGTGGTATATACAATTATGGACGGGCTGCCGAGTGCCGACACAGAGGTAGCCACAGCCGTGAACTACCGCACTGTACTGTGTCTGCTGCTAATATATAGACTGGTTGATAAAGAGATAGTATACTCGTAACTAGTATGTATGTATAAAGAAAGAAAAAAAAACCACGGTTAGGTGGTATATACAATTATGGACGGGCTGCCGAGTGCCGACACAGAGGTAGCCACAGCCGTGAACTACCGCACTGTACTGTGTCTGCTGCTAATATATAGACTGGTTGATAAAGAGATAGTATACTCGTAACTAGTATGTATGTATAAAGAAAGAAAAAAAAACCACGGTTAGGTGGTATATACAATTATGGACGGGCTGCCGAGTGCCGACACAGAGGTAGCCACAGCCGTGAACTACCGCACTGTACTGTGTCTGCTGCTAATATATAGACTGGTTGATAAAGAGATAGTATACTCGTAACTAGTATGTATGTATAAAGAAAGAAAAAAAAACCACGGTTAGGTGGTATATACAATTATGGACGGGCTGCCGAGTGCCGACACAGAGGTAGCCACAGCCGTGAACTACCGCACTGTACTGTGTCTGCTGCTAATATATAGACTGGTTGATAAAGAGATAGTATACTCGTAACTAGTATGTATGTATAAAGAAAGAAAAAAAAACCACGGTTAGGTGGTATATACAATTATGGACGGGCTGCCGAGTGCCGACACAGAGGTAGCCACAGCCGTGAACTACCGCACTGTACTGTGTCTGCTGCTAATATAGACTGGTTGATAAAGAGATAGTATACTACTAATATTATATATACTGGTGGTCAGGTCACTGGTCACTAGTCACACTGGCAGTGGCACTCCTGCAGCAAAAGTGTGCACTGTTTAATTTTAATATAATATTATGTACTCCTGGCTCCTGCTATAACCTATAACTGGCACTGCAGTAGTGCTCCCCAGTCTCCCCCACAATTATAAGCTGTGTGAGCTGAGCAGTCAGACAGATATATAATATATATAGATGATGCAGCACACTGGCCTGAGCCTGAGCAGTGCACACAGATATGGTATGTGACTGACTGAGTCACTGTGTGTATCGCTTTTTTCAGGCAGAGAACGGATATATTAAATAAACTGCACTGTGTGTCTGGTGGTCACTCACTATATAATATATTATGTACTCCTGGCTCCTGCTATAACCTATAACTGGCACTGCAGTAGTGCTCCCCAGTCTCCCCCACAATTATAAGCTGTGTGAGCTGAGCAGTCAGACAGATATATATAATATTATTTATATATAGATAATAGATGATGCAGCACACTGGCCTGAGCCTGAGCAGTGCACACAGATATGGTATGTGACTGAGTCACTGTGTGCTGTGTATCGCTTTTTTCAGGCAGAGAACGGATTATAAATAAAACTGGTGGTCACTGGTCACTATCAGCAAAACTCTGCACTGTACTGTGTACTCCTAATGCTCCCCAAAATTAGTAAATCAAGTGTCTCTCTAATCTATTCTAAACGGAGAGGACGCCAGCCACGTCCTCTCCCTATCAATCTCAATGCACGTGTGAAAATGGCGGCGACGCGCGGCTCCTTATATAGAATCCGAGTCTCGCGATAGAATCCGAGCCTCGCGAGAATCCGACAGCGTCATGATGACGTTCGGGCGCGCTCGGGTTAACCGAGCAAGGCGGGAAGATCCGAGTCGCTCGGACCCGTGAAAAAAAACATGAAGTTCTGGCGGGTTCGGATTCAGAGAAACCGAACCCGCTCATCTCTAGTGTAAATGTCAGTCACACAGCCTGGATTTCTTAATGTGGGGCTGGTCTGGCTGGTGGTCATTAAAAAAAGTTATTTTATTTATTTTGGAACTGGAGGGGGGGTGAAGATTTTATTTGTTTTCCGGTGGGGCTGCTGAGCCATATTTTAATTAATCAACTCAATCCTGGGTATCCAGGGACTGAGATATTTTTAATTCCCG
Source organism: Pseudophryne corroboree (assembly GCF_028390025.1). Classification (NCBI taxonomy): domain Eukaryota; kingdom Metazoa; phylum Chordata; class Amphibia; order Anura; family Myobatrachidae; genus Pseudophryne; species Pseudophryne corroboree. The sequence goes on along the minus strand of NC_086449.1, from coordinate 621,711,062 downwards.
GATCCTGGGATTGAAAAAATGAGACGGAATTGATTTACCTAATCCTAGTGATGCCACTGTCTCTTGGCTTCTGGCAACAGAGTCATCAGGGAAATGGGCAGTATGAGACTTGTAACATATGTAGTATCTAAGGTTGAAAAAAAGACAATTTGTCCATCGAGTTCAACCTATTTGTGATCTCCTGTGCACTACTATATTTGGACTAAATTTTGTCTGATGCTGATTTCAGCCGTTGTGTTTTATTCCTCTTTTTTGATTAACACTTTTTGCTGAAGGTGGAGGGTTTCTGTGTGTGTGTGTGTGTGTGTGTGTGTGTGTGTGTGTGTGTGTGTGTGTGTGTGTGTGTGTGTGTGGGGGGGTGTAATCAGGATGAACATGTGTTTGTGGTCTTATTTATTCAGTATAGGTCAGGACGCCAGTCCTTTGGGACACTGTAGTGCCTAGTATACGAAGTGGCTAGTTATAAAGTGGCAGCTAAAATCAATGGCAGTGTTATACCTGTGTTAAACCGAAGGAATACAGAAGGCAAACAAACCAACAAGATAACAGAAGGACTGCGTTACAACCGCAAAACACAAGATCATTATGTGGCCTCCCCTCACCTCTACCATGAGATCTCCAGGACCAGGCTTACCACCTCTCTGGCTGAGAACATCAAGTCTTCCCCCGGGCCTAACCCTCAAGATGAGCATGGAACTGTGGGGGGAGAGTACCAGGACCAGGCTCAGCAAGGACATTTCCATTCGTACTGAGCGTGCCCCCCACATTCTCATACCCACCCGTACTATGATAGTATCAAAATAATGTTATCCCAATTTTCCTTCTGCCACTGGTTACCTGCTATTGTTTATTCCACCACCACCCCCGTTGTTTTTTTTCCTTCTCTTTTTCCCCCCCTTCTCTTCCACCACACTTCTGTTACCTCCACTGATTGCACACCCTGCCATTGCGCCCTACATACAGGGTACATCATACTACTACATAAGTGTCAGTTTACCCATATATGTACTGGGCCCTTGTATGGCTCACCTCCCACAGTGTAACCTTCGAAGTGCACCCAACATGGCTGCCTCATCTGGTACGCTTGTGGATGGGATGAAAAAAATGGACCTGGCAGCATTGTTGGAACCCTACTCTGAACTGTAGGACTTTGAAATCACCCCCATTTTGTGTCATCTCTCCTAGGGTAGACCATTCCTCCCTGGATAATCATACGCTGTGCGCTTAAGATGGCTGCCGCACCTGGCACCTTGTGAGGGTGTGTCGAAGTCAAAAATATTACATAGAACATACAGACTCCACACATATAAGTCGCTATGCTTGCAAATATGCGCAGCGAGCACAGCAATATATGGTAACACATGCATTTACATGGACATGCCACAGAGATGTATTCGACACTTATTTCATACAGCACATAATTATAATAATATCAAGCGCCAGACATCATAATGATTTAAAATTATATAATGGAGTAATGTCATGCATGTGTATTATTGGAACGAAGCAAGATAGACCTGTCATATTTGGTATTAAAGCAACCAGATTAATGTGTAGATTCATTTGATATTTGTTATTAAGTTGTAGGACATTGCAACAAGGAGTTATGATTAAATGTATGAAAGCTAAAATCACTCTTATTAGGACAATAGACATTTCCAAACAGGTGGTGGACAGGAAACTCAGACCAGCCCCTTTGGATGTCTTCAAGGCTGAACCTGTTTAGCATACGAACAGACCAGTGACTCATCATGAATGAGAAAGTTCCCTCCCTTAAACTAGAAAACACATTACAGAGACACACAGTTGCTAGTTGCTGTTTTGTCCCAGACGATGATGGAGTTGCTGCCAGACCAGTTCCTGTATTTATTTGCTGAGAGAAAGAGATATATTAAGAGGAGGATGCATTGAAATATATGGTAATTGTATCGCTGGCCTGTAACTGTATGTATTAACTGCTTACTGTATAAATTGTAGCCATGTAACTATATGTATACTGTACATTGTGATATATTGAATACATATCCTTTTAATAACAAATATATACATCAATGAGCTTTGGAACTCAGATAATGTGTGGGTGTATTGTTTTCTCTAATGGGATGCAGTGTTTTGCGATGTATAGTGCACATTCATGGCACATGGTAATAAGATGTGCAGGCGTCTACAATATATATTAGAGTGGGCATTTTAAATATTTGTTAGAAAGCAATTTGGTATTTACAGATGGGGGACTCGTCCGGGATATCACGGTCTTAATGATGCACTATACATGTGGTCGATCCGCTTATGATGGACGCATCGTGACGCTGAGAAATCATATCCGTGTGTTCTGTTGTGTTATCAGTAAGCCGATGATATGAAAATTCAAGGGACAATGTGTTTCTCATAATATTTAAAATGCTAAAATGTATTTTTATTGTTGCAAAACAAAGTTCAAATAAGTCATATTGTGTTTGATTCAGATTGGATTGTTTATCTGTTACGTAGGTTTAAAAGTACATTTAAAAGTTGCTGCATAGCCTTGATATAGTTTTTTTTTTAAACTCAGGCCTAAAATAACTTCTGGTGCTTGTATAATTTGTGATTTCTTTGTGACAAAGGAAGCCGCATGGTCTGTCCTCCATTTTGGACTAACCACATGGCCCGTCCACCATCTTGTGTAAACCTCATGGGTGTGGAAGGGGGAGGAGCAGTGGCCATTTTAGGAAGGTCACTTTCTAAATAGCTGATTTTCAGTCTGCTCAGAACAATCAATTTCCTTTGTCACATCAAGCACCATTTATGAGTTACCAATGCATTTATTTAACCCATGCCATAGTCAATTACAAATAGTTTTAATTGGGCCTAGTGAGAGTAAATGGTGAGATAAGTGGGTTTTTGGTTTTTTTTCCCTTCTTGTTTGTGCGTAATTACTTTACATAAAGTGGGGGGTTGCACACAGATAAAAGATCTTCCAAGACTTGTAGAATCTGCTTACTAGGGAGGATAGCCATTGAAATGCAAATTAACCTGTGTAACTGCTTTTTTTTTTGCAGTGAAAAGCACATATCTTTAAGGTGTCTCATAGAAGGCCAGTGAATGATACATATTAGAGATGAGCGCCTGAAATTTTTCGGGTTTTGTGTTTTGGTTTTGGGTTCGGTTCCGCGGCCGTGTTTTGGGTTCGAACGCGTTTTGGCAAAACCTCACCGAATTATTTTTGTCGGATTCGGGTGTGTTTTGGATTCGGGTGTTTTTTTCCAAAAACACTAAAAAACAGCTTAAATCATAGAATTTGGGGGTCATTTTGATCCCAAAGTATTATTAACCTCAAAAACCATAATTTACACTCATTTTCAGTCTATTCTGAATACCTCACACCTCACAATATTATTTTTAGTCCTAAAATTTGCACCGAGGTCGCTGTGTGAGTAAGATAAGCGACCCTTGTGGCCGACACAAACACCGGGCCCATCTAGGAGTGGCACTGCAGTGTCACGCAGGATGTCCCTTCCAAAAAACCCTCCCCAAACAGCACATGACGCAAAGAAAAAAAGAGGCGCAATGAGGTAGCTGTGTGAGTAAGATTAGCGACCCTAGTGGCCGACACAAACACCGGGCCCATCTAGGAGTGGCACTGCAGTGTCACGCAGGATGTCCCTTCCAAAAAACCCTCCCCAAACAGCACATGACGCAAAGAAAAAAAGAGGCGCAATGAGGTAGCTGACTGTGTGAGTAAGATTAGCGACCCTAGTGGCCGACACAAACACCGGGCCCATTTAGGAGTGGCACTGCAGTGTCACGCAGGATGTCCCTTCCAAAAAACCCTCCCCAATCAGCACATGATGCAAAGAAAAAGAAAAGAAAAAAGAGGTGCAAGATGGAATTATCCTTGGGCCCTCCCACCCACCCTTATGTTGTATAAACAAAACAGGACATGCACACTTTAACCAACCCATCATTTCAGTGACAGGGTCTGCCACACGACTGTGACTGATATGACGGGTTGGTTTGGACCCCCCCAAAAAAAGAAGCAATTAATCTCTCCTTGCACAAACTGGCTCTACAGAGGCAAGATGTCCACCTCATCTTCACCCTCCGATATATCACCGTGTACATCCCCCTCCTCACAGATTATCAATTCGTCCCCACTGGAATCCACCATCTCAGCTCCCTGTGTACTTTGTGGAGGCAATTGCTGCTGGTCAATGTCTCCGCGGAGGAATTGATTATAATTCATTTTAATGAACATCATCTTCTCCACATTTTCTGGATGTAACCTCGTACGCCGATTGCTGACAAGGTGAGCGGCGGCACTAAACACTCTTTCGGAGTACACACTTGTGGGAGGGCAACTTAGGTAGAATAAAGCCAGTTTGTGCAAGGGCCTCCAAATTGCCTCTTTTTCCTGCCAGTATAAGTACGGACTGTGTGACGTGCCTACTTGGATGCGGTCACTCATATAATCCTCCACCATTCTATCAATGTTGAGAGAATCATATGCAGTGACAGTAGACGACATGTCCGTAATCGTTGTCAGGTCCTTCAGTCCGGACCAGATGTCAGCATCAGCAGTCGCTCCAGACTGCCCTGCATCACCGCCAGCGGGTGGGCTCGGAATTCTGAGCCTTTTCCTCGCACCCCCAGTTGCGGGAGAATGTGAAGGAGGAGATGTTGACAGGTCGCGTTCCGCTTGACTTGACAATTTTGTCACCAGCAGGTCTTTCAACCCCAGCAGACCTGTGTCTGCCGGAAAGAGAGATCCAAGGTAGGCTTTAAATCTAGGATCGAGCACGGTGGCCAAAATGTAGTGCTCTGATTTCAACAGATTGACCACCCGTGAATCCTTGTTAAGCGAATTAAGGGCTGCATCCACAAGTCCCACATGCCTAGCGGAATCGCTCCCTTTTAGCTCCTTCTTCAATGCCTCCAGCTTCTTCTGCAAAAGCCTGATGAGGGGAATGACCTGACTCAGGCTGGCAGTGTCTGAACTGACTTCACGTGTGGCAAGTTCAAAGGGCATCAGAACCTTGCACAACGTTGAAATCATTCTCCACTGCACTTGAGACAGGTGCATTCCATCTCCTATATCGTGCTCAATTGTATAGGCTTGAATGGCCTTTTGCTGCTCCTCCAACCTCTGAAGCATATAGAGGGTTGAATTCCACCTCGTTACCACTTCTTGCTTCAGATGATGGCAGGGCAGGTTCAGTAGTTTTTGGTGGTGCTCCAGTCTTCTGTACGTGGTGCCTGTACGCCGAAAGTGTCCCGCAATTTTTCTGGCCACCGACAGCATCTCTTGCACGCCCCTGTCGTTTTTTAAAAAATTCTGCACCACCAAATTCAAGGTATGTGCAAAACATGGGACGTGCTGGAATTTGCCCATATTTAATGCACACACAATATTGCTGGCGTTGTCCGATGCCACAAATCCACAGGAGAGTCCAATTGGGGTAAGCCATTCCGCGATGATCTTCCTCAGTTGCCGTAAGAGGTTTTCAGCTGTGTGCGTATTCTGGAAAGCGGTGATACAAAGCGTAGCCTGCCTAGGAAAGAGTTGGCGTTTGCGAGATGCTGCTACTGGTGCCGCCGCTGCTGTTCTTGCGGCGGGAGTCCATACATCTACCCAGTGGGCTGTCACAGTCATATAGTCCTGACCCTGCCCTGCTCCACTTGTCCACATGTCCGTGGTTAAGTGGACATTGGGTACAACTGCATTTTTTAGGAGACTGGTGAGTCTTTTTCTGACGTCCGTGTACATTCTCGGTATCGCCTGCCTAGAGAAGTGGAACCTAGATGGTATTTGGTAACGGGGGCACACTGCCTCAATAAATTGTCTAGTTCCCTGTGAACTAACGGCGGATACCGGACGCACGTCTAACACCAACATAGTTGTCAAGGACTCAGTTATCCGCTTTGCAGTAGGATGACTGCTGTGATATTTCATCTTCCTCGCAAAGGACTGTTGAACAGTCAATTGCTTACTGGAAGTAGTACAAGTGGGCTTACGACTTCCCCTCTGGGATGACCATCGACTCCCAGCGGCAACAACAGCAGCGCCAGCAGCAGTAGGCGTTACACGCAAGGATGCATCGGAGGAATCCCAGGCAGGAGAGGACTCGTCAGACTTGCCAGTGACATGGCCTGCAGGACTATTGGCATTCCTGGGGAAGGAGGAAATTGACACTGAGGGAGTTGGTGGGGTGGTTTGCGTGAGCTTGGTTACAAGAGGAAGGGATTTACTGGTCAGTGGACTGCTTCCGCTGTCACCCAAAGTTTTTGAACTTGTCACTGACTTATTATGAATGCGCTGCAGGTGACGTATAAGGGAGGATGTTCCGAGGTGGTTAACGTCCTTACCCCTACTTATTACAGCTTGACAAAGGGAACACACGGCTTGACACCTGTTGTCCGCATTTCTGGTGAAATACCTCCACACCGAAGAGCTGATTTTTTTGGTATTTTCACCTGGCATGTCAACGGCCATATTCCTCCCACGGACAACAGGTGTCTCCCCGGGTGCCTGACTTAAACAAACCACCTCACCATCAGAATCCTCCTGGTCAATTTCCTCCCCAGCGCCAGCAACACCCATATCCTCCTCATCCTGGTGTACTTCAACACTGACATCTTCAATCTGACTATCAGGAACTGGACTGCGGGTGCTCCTTCCAGCACTTGCAGGGGGCGTGCAAATGGTGGAAGGCGCATGCTCTTCACGTCCAGTGTTGGGAAGGTCAGGCATCGCAACCGACACAATTGGATTCTCCTTGTGGATTTGGGATTTCAAAGAACGCACAGTTCTTTGCGGTGCTTTTGCCAGCTTGAGTCTTTTCAGTTTTCTAGCGAGAGGCTGAGTGCTTCCATCCTCATGTGAAGCTGAACCACTAGCCATGAACATAGGCCAGGGCCTCAGCCGTTCCTTGCCACTCCGTGTGGTAAATGGCATATTGGCAAGTTTACGCTTCTCCTCCGACAATTTTATTTTAGGTTTTGGAGTCCTTTTTTTACTGATATTTGGTGTTTTGGTTTTGACATGCTCTGTACTATGCCATTGGGCATCGGCCTTGGCAGACGACGTTGCTGGCATTTCATCGTCTCGGCCATGACTAGTGGCAGCAGCTTCAGCACGAGGTGGAAGTGGATCTTGATCTTTCCCTAATTTTGGAACCTCAACATTTTTGTTCTCCATATTTTAATAGGCACAACTAAAAGGCACCTCAGGTAAACAATGCAGATGGATGGATTGGATACTAGTATACAATTATGGACGGGCTGCCGAGTGCCGACACAGAGGTAGCCACAGCCGTGAACTACCGCACTGTACTGTGTCTGCTGCTAATATATAGACTGGTTGATAAAGAGATAGTATACTCGTAACTAGTATGTATGTATAAAGAAAGAAAAAAAAACCACGGTTAGGTCACTGGTATATACAATTATGGACGGGCTGCCGAGTGCCGACACAGAGGTAGCCACAGCCGTGAACTACCGCACTGTACTGTGTCTGCTGCTAATATATAGACTGGTTGATAAAGAGATAGTATACTCGTAACTAGTATGTATGTATAAAGAAAGAAAAAAAAACCACGGTTAGGTCACTGGTATATACAATTATGGACGGGCTGCCGAGTGCCGACACAGAGGTAGCCACAGCCGTGAACTACCGCACTGTACTGTGTCTGCTGCTAATATATAGACTGGTTGATAAAGAGATAGTATACTCGTAACTAGTATGTATGTATAAAGAAAGAAAAAAAAACCACGGTTAGGTCACTGGTATATACAATTATGGACGGGCTGCGGAGTGCCGACACAGAGGTAGCCACAGCCGTGAACTACCGCACTGTACTGTGTCTGCTGCTAATATATAGACTGGTTGATAAAGAGATAGTATACTCGTAACTAGTATGTATGTATAAAGAAAGAAAAAAAAACCACGGTTAGGTGGTATATACAATTATGGACGGGCTGCCGAGTGCCGACACAGAGGTAGCCACAGCCGTGAACTACCGCACTGTACTGTGTCTGCTGCTAATATATAGACTGGTTGATAAAGAGATAGTATACTCGTAACTAGTATGTATGTATAAAGAAAGAAAAAAAAACCACGGTTAGGTCACTGGTATATACAATTATGGACGGGCTGCCGAGTGCCGACACAGAGGTAGCCACAGCCGTGAACTACCGCACTGTACACTGGTTGATAAAGAGATAGTAGTATACTCGTAACAACTAGTATGACGACGGTATAAAGAATGAAAAAAAAACCACGGTTAGGTGGTATATAATACAATTATGGTTGGACGGACTGCCTGCCGAGTGCCGACACAGAGGTAGCCACAGCCGTGAACTACCGCACTGTACACTGGTTGATAAAGAGATAGTAGTATACTCGTAACAACTAGTATGACGACGGTATAAAGAATGAAAAAAAAACCACGGTTAGGTGGTATATAATACAATTATGGTTGGACGGACTGCCTGCCGAGTGCCGACACAGAGGTAGCCACAGCCGTGAACTACCGCACTGTACACTGGTTGATAAAGAGATAGTAGTATACTCGTAACAACTAGTATGACGACGGTATAAAGAACGAAAAAAAAACCACGGTTAGGTGGTATATATTATAATACAATTATGGATGGACGGACTGCCTGCCGAGTTCCGACACAGAGGTAGCCACAGCCGTGAACTACCGCACTGTACACTGGTTGATAAAGAGATAGTAGTATACTCGTAACAACTAGTATGACGACGGTATAAAGAACGAAAAAAAAACCACGGTTAGGTGGTATATATTATAATACAATTATGGATGGACGGACTGCCTGCCGAGTTCCGACACAGAGGTAGCCACAGCCGTGAACTACCGCACTGTACACTGGTTGATAAAGAGATAGTAGTATACTCGTAACAACTAGTATGACTATGACGACGGTATAAAGAAAGAAAAAAAAAACCACGGTTAGGTGGTATATAATACAATTATGGATGGACGGACTGCCTGCCGAGTGCCGACACAGAGGTAGCCACAGCCGTGAACTACCGCACTGTACTGTGTCTGCTGCTAATATAGACTGGTTGATAAAGAGATAGTATACAATACTACTAATATACTGGTGGTCAGGCACTGGTCACCACTAGTCACACTGGCAGTGGCACTCCTGCAGCAAAAGTGTGCACTGTTTAATTTTAATATAATATTATTTATCATGTACTCCTGGCTCCTGCTATAACAACCTGCAGTGCTCCCCAGTCTCCCCCACAATTATAAGCTTTATATACAATACATTGATGTGCAGCACACTGGGCTGAGCAGTGCACACAGACTGAGTCACTGTGTGACTGTGTATCGTTTTTTTCAGGCAGAGAACGGATATATTAAATAAAACAAACAACTGCACTGTCTCTGGTGGTCACTGGTCACTGTGGTCGTCAGTCACTAAACTCTGTCTGCACTCTGCACTCTCTTCTAATCTACAGTATCACAGCAATCTCTCTCTCTCTCTTCTAAATCTAATCTAAATGGAGAGGACGCCAGCCACGTCCTCTCCCTATCAATCTCAATGCACGTGTGAAAATGGCGGCGACGCGCGGCTCCTTATATAGAATCCGAGTCTCGCGAGAATCCGACAGCATCATGATGACGTTCGGATTAACCGAGCAAGGCGGGAAGATCCGAGTCGCTCGGACCCGTGAAAAAAAAAGTGAAGTTCGTGCGGGTTCGGATTCAAAGAAACCGAACCCGCTCATCTCTAATACATATACATAATATTATTATAATTATGTGTATATTTATATCAGTGTATGTTCTGCAAGATAGCTATCCAATCTGAATCATATCATTTAAATTATAGATTATTGCAGTCATTATAGATCTGTGTGAAATCGGATACATTTGTTTGCTATACAGATAAACTTGAAATAAATGTATTTAAGGCAGTAATTATAGACATGAAACACAGTTCTGGCCTGTTTGTTAAGGTTTATACAGAAAAAAAACTGGGTGTTGTGTTAAGTGAGCGATTATAGTTAGTATTGCTCACATTTATAGAGACTGTGTGGTTTGTTGAATTGCGGATGTACGTTGTACACGTGGTACGGACAAAGACAGGTGAGCGCACGTGGCGTAAAAGGCATGCTGGGCGCGTGGTTACGCAAGGTTGTATAGGAATATGGACGCTAAGTACAAAGCACACGATATTTGTTCAATTAAGGTGGGATAGTAGACATTTAATACAATAGCACATAACTATCCGATTTCAAAAGCAGGTTACTCTAAATTTAGTTTAAAAACTGTAAGCACCTCTGGAATAAAGCTACTGACCTAAAGGGAGTAAAACAATTTTCTGTACAGAAAAACAAGGTGTATTTGAGTGAGTGAAAGCGGAGTGAGTGGAGCCGAACCCGGGAACTAGGTGGTCTAGGTGCTGGAGTGGTAACACTGGGTTAGTAGAGGCCCGGTGGCGTAGGGTTCGCTACCTTGCGTGATGAGAACTAGGTGGTCTAGGTGATCTGAAGTGGTCTAGGTGTCCCATACAACTAGGTAATCTCTAGGTGTTTCAGGTGGTCTACAGCAATCCCAGGGCATATAGATAACCAGTATCTATAGGCTGTGCGATTGCATCGCATGTCCGTTTGTTCTACACAGCACAATGTGATACCATTGTGTCATATGCGCTGTGGAAAAGCATGCGCAGACATGATTGTATAGACAAAGGGGTTTTTCTTTGATAACGTCGGGAAATCTCCCTGGTGGGCTTCCACTGGAAAGGGTGAAGAATAGTTATCTAATTCCAGTAGGTAGATACCGAAAAGGAATTTTTCGCTGCCTCTCTCAGGAAAATATTCCAACAGAACCTCCACCGAGAGAAATCACGGTGCTGTAAGGTCTGATAGGAGCCCTAAGTTGGGTACATCGCCTTCGCTATCGACAGTGTATGGTAGTACCGGCCAACGTGGGCAGGAGTGGGTGAAAGCACTCTAAGAACTTTCACCGTCTACTTGCATTGAGTATTTTGGTGTTTGTGGGAATTTTTTTTAGTTATTAAAAAGACCCACAAATATGGGAGCCAGTTGCTCAAGTGAGAGACATTTGTGCAGGGTTCAGGCTGAAGAAGAAAGACCAAAAGGGTCAGCAAGGTTTATCATGTGTGAAAAATATGGTTCACACACGGAAGTTTTATGCAATGAGTGGGTACGTATGACTGACAAAGATAGGGTATTATTCCCTAGGGTGGGCAGCTTTGAACCAGAGGTACTGCAGAACGTAAAGATTAAAATATGTCTGATTAAATCCAGAAAACAAAGGGTCAGATATACAAATTGTTTAAACCTGTGGCAGCAAGAGGGGTTGGTGAGTTTGATCCTAAGGTATTGCAGGTGGTATGTCTAACCAAAGTCATATAAGACAAGAATGGAAATATAAGAACTGTTTGAACTTGTAGCAACAATAAACAAGTAGGAAGAAAAAGAGAATGCAAGTACACCGCCATATGTAGATGTGGAAGCAGTTACGGCCAGCATACAAACTACAGAAAATAATAAAAATATGAAAAATATGACTGTAACCTATATATGTACTAATGAATGTTGAAGTTTTATTTATGAGGAGAAGGTGACCTGATTGTTTTCAGCCATTTCTCATGCACTCAGAGGAGTATCCAACCGGTAAAAGAAGAGCAGTAGCCTGCGGGGGAAGTGGCTAAGACCAGTGGAACTGGAAAGTATGGTATCATTCGTGTACATATATAGTAAAACACAAAAATAAAGCAAAAATCAAGAAATTAACATCAGAAATGGAGAAAAAAAACCTGTCCGCACATTAGTATTTGCCAGTAGGAAAGCGGACAGAGACGAGGTAACCCCCGGGTATTTCTTTCAGTTACCATATAAGAAGTATTCATTCCTAGAAATGCCCCTAGTCAAGATGAGCTCGGAAATGTTTGTTGGACCATGTACAGACCCTAAATACAGGATGAGAAGGATTGAATGAATACTTCGCATGACCTAGAAGCTTGTTAAACTTTTTTTTTTCTTTTGCAGTAATAGAAAACTCTCCATCTGGATAAGATCACTGGTAAACACCAATTCGGCAAATGGGAGGTGGCTGTCTCTGTGCTAATGGATGGGCTCAATAAGGCATTGAGGGCAGGGTGCAGACTTCTTTGCAAAATTGGAAAAGGGTCACAGTAGCTAATCTTAGAGAGTGTGCTATTGAACATCACAAGAATAGTGCTAGGCGCAGAGAACAACAGGTGGAGAGGTTGAGGACGATAAGTATACTGGCACATACAGGAAAGACCCATCAGTCCAAACCCCAGATCCCTAATGGTCAATAATATGTTACACTTGTAGGAAGGAAGGGCATTTTGCCAGAGATTGTAAGAGTAGTAGAACACATAGTCAATATAGACCCCCTAGACAGAAAACACAAGCCACATTATTAAACACATAGACGGGACCAAGGGACATATAGTAAAGAATCATAAGCCATATAGAAAACACAGATTTGGCTAATGGGAAGAACAAAATAAATGCAACATTACCCTTTGACAAAACTTGCTGGGGTTAAGATGGGGCCTCAAAACTTTTGCTTCTTTTTTCTAGCAGAAATGGCCCGTGATTAATTTAACAGCAGCTTTGTTAGATATGATATACATATAATGTGCTCCCGCTCAGGAAGTACAAAGTATGTTAGACACCCACGAAGACTAATGTTACATTTCACTGTTCTAGATGAATGTCCATCACAGGTAGAGGAAATCATCTCACAGATACCGTGTTCCCTATGAACTTAGGATGGACAGGACACTGGATTGATGGCTGGGATAGTCTCAATAGCGATACGACAAACACAGAATTTTTTTAAGGGGAGTAGAGCAAGTAGAGAATCACTTCCCCGTAGTGCCCAATCCAGTTGTCAAATTTTTATAAAATCTTCTCCACCTCTACAAACTCATCTGTCACCAACCTCTATTCTGTTTCTCTACAGTTTCCTCTTCATCTTTTGCGTTCACACAGGATGGTACAAAACATGGACCCAATTACAGTTCAAACTCCATATGCCTAATTGGTCCTTCAGAGTTCTACCCGAACCCAGTATATCTCACCAGCACGATAACACCAGTATTACTGCAGTATGCCTTGTCATGCACAAAGGGTGGAGGAAGGATGAGAATACTGGTGAAGGGAAATTTTGTATAAACACTGATATGCCTGTTGGTGAATGGCAAACCTCACATTTTCTTTTTCATTTTCTTCTTCTTTCTCTCCTCTAGAGATGTTTTTTTTTTTTTTTGAGTTATGCTCATGGTACTCTACATTGCAAACACACAATGACTTCGTACAGTTAACACCCTTTAGGAATTATTGTTATGTATTGGTGTGCACTGATGTTTTCTCAAACTGGGTAGAGGCATTTCCTGCCACCACGGATGCTGCTGTGTTTACCGCAAAGAAAAAGATTGTGCAGACATTTGTGTATAGATAATGGTACCCCTAGAAGTAGGAGCAAAGCTTGAAATTGTACTATTGTGATCATGGATACTGCCACCAGAATCATGTAGCATCGGAACCACTCCCAGATCTTCACTTAACGAATCTCCCTCTTCGAAATTTATTTTTGTTTTTGTTTTGGTATTTGTGTTTTTTGTTTTTGTTTTTGGAAGACAACCTCATGTCATGATTGATCCGCACAATTATCAGAAATACACCAATGAGGTGACAGTACAGTACTTTATCGAGATGAGCCAGCATTTGAGAACTTGACAAAAGAACTTGAAACTGTTGATTGCTGGTATGCCAAATACTGTCTTGATTGTGAACCAAGAGACTGTGTGATTGTTCTTACGCTCAGGTTGCCTAATAGACAGGTGGGAAGGACCGTACCAAGTTTTGTTGACAGCACTAACCCAGTGAAAGTAGCCGAGAGAGAGACTTAGGTCCACGATTCCCATTGCAGAAAAGTCGGTAGTCCGGAAGGAACTCGTAAATGGAGTGAGATCGCAAAAGTATCACCAGAGACTCTGTTCCGTGAAGACTGAGAGGCGGCACTGTTGAACACTACCTGAGCATACTAAAGGATTGCAGGAAGACCAGTCAGTGTAATTGATTTGTTATGAACAAGAGCTGTTTTGTTCTATTTCTCTTTTCTCTCTTTCCCGCTGACAAACATTTTTTTTCAGGACATTCTATTTTTGCTACGTTTTTTTTTATGAGGAGTCGAGTGTGGGACTGGAACTCGTTCTGGAGGAAGGAGTGATTTCCTTATAGGATCCCAGGATTAGCCGATCAATTTATTAAAGCCAGAGAAAAATCAAAGGTCTAGTAGTTATGGAGTTCGGAGGTAATTAGGAACAATCAGACAATGGCTATTCACACATTGCAGATAAAGAGCTCATTAATATATGTGGAAGAAAGGTTTATGAGTGGATCTCCCCGAACTCCAAAGGTTTATGTTATTTAGGAAGGACACTACTTATAACCCTTGTTCAATTATTAAACAGACCTAGCATACGTTCCAGAAATGAAAACAATGTTCAGAAAATGATAGGAATATGTAGATCATGAAAATTTTATATGTCACTTTCACGATTTGTTTGTGTCTTTTTCATCTACCCAGCAGAACCTCAATTGAATCCAAACATCAGTGTACAAAGACGTAGGTACATGTATGTGTGAAATGTTCGTTGCAAATCAGACCTTATAGGCCAAAGCACTGTCCCAGCATACTCTACAGGTTGAATGTTGTCCCACACCCAACCAGTATATAGAGGATGTCTCGTCCTCCTCCCTGTCTTCCCCAAATATAGTCAAGTGTCTGATTTGCGAAATGAATAAATACTTGTGTCTAGGTCACCGATTATTGTCTGAAATATTTTTTTTCCTTATGTTAATAATTGATGGTAGTTATTGTTTACTGCCAAAGGGTGGACTGTCGAAGTCAAAAATATTACATAGAAAGAACATACAGACTCCACACATATAAGTCGCTATGCTTGCAAATATGCGCAGCGAGCACAGCAATATATGGTAACACACGCATTTACACAGACATGCCACAGAGATGGATTCGACACTTATTTCATACAGCACATAATTATAATAATATCAAGTGCCAGACATCATAATGATTTAAAATTATATAATGGAGTAATGTCATGTATGTGTATTATTGGAACGAAGCAAGATAGACCTGTCATATTTGGTATTAAAGCAACCAGATTAATGTGTAGATTCATTTGATACTTGTTATTAAGTTGTAGGACATTGCAACAAGGAGTTATGATTAAATGTATGAAAGCTAAAATCACTCTTATTAGAACAATAGACATTTCCAAACAGGTGGTGGACAGGAAACTCAGGCCAGTCCCTTTGGATGTCTTCAGTGTTGAACCTGTTTAGCATACGAACAGACCAGTGACTCATCATGAATGAGAAAGTTCCCTCCCTTAAACTAGATAACACATTACAGAGACACACAGTTGCTAGTTGCTGTTTTGTCCCAGACGATGATGGAGTTGCTGCCAGACCAGTTCCTGTATTTATTTGCTGAGAGAAAGAGATATATTAAGAGGAGGATGCATTGAAAGATATGGTAATTGTATCGCTGGCCTGTCACTGTATGTATTAACTGCTTACTGTATAAAGTGTAGCCATGTAACTATATGTATACTGTACATTGTGATATATTGATTACATATCCTTTTAATAACAAATATATACATCAATGAGTTTTGGAACTCAGATAATGTGTGGGTGTATTGTTCTTTCTTATGAGATGCAGTGTTTTCCGATGTAGAGCGCACATTCATGGCACATGGTAATAAGATGTGCAGGTGTCTACAATATATATTAGAGTGGGCATTTTAAATATTTGTTAGAAAGCAATTTGGTATTTACAGGTGGAATACACAACCCTTGGAAGTTAGTACCCAAAATGCCTACACCAATCATGCCATATGCTTTCTGTGTGCTTAAGCTTTTCTTTAATGTCTGTGTGGCTGATCTATTGCTGTATTACTCAAATCCTCTGTATTATGGGGGTCATTCCGAGTTGATCGCTCGCTAGCAGTTTTTAGCAGCCGTGCAAACACTATGCCGCCGCCCACTGGGAGTGTATTTTAGCTTAGCAGAAGTGCGAACGTTTTTATCGCAGAGCACCTGCAAACATTTTTTGTGTAGTTTCAGAGTAGCTCAAAACCTACTCAGCGTTTGCGATCACTTCAGACTATTCAGTTCCGGATTTGCTTTTTCTAACTGTGACCCAGGTAGCTGCCTGGTCATCCTCATCTACCGGTGACCCCTCCCGCAACTACTCCACCGTTCTATATAAGCCTTGCTCCAGGGCCAGGTAGCCAGAGCACGAGGAGTGGGGGTTGTGGGGCATTGTGCCCGGCCCACTGATCTCTGCATCAGAGCCCCTGTTGCAGGGCTGAGCCAGGCTCAGCAGCAGCTCCCATGCAAGACATGACTGCAGCAGCAGCTTCCCAAGCCCCGGTATGGGCTGACAGGAGACAAGCAGCCATGTGCCTGTAAATGGCACAGCTGTATCATAATTAATTTTCTCTAACTATATAGATAGTGTCACGTCTGGCAGGGTTTAAGGATCCGGCAGCTGAGATTTGCCCGAGGAGGTAGCAGGCTGTGAATGAACCAGATGAGGGGGCTGGATATAGTTCCTTCGCATGGGACACTGAGCAATGAAGAACGTAGGCGGGGTTTGAGAGTCAATGGAAAGTATTTATTATGTACAGAGCTGAGGTAGGGAACTGAGGCTGAAGCACAATGGTTAAAGACATGGCTGGAGGTGAAGAACTGTGGACTGTGATTTGAAAGACGAGACTGTAGATGATGAACTGTGGAACTGTGGATGGTAGTTGAAAACGTGGTTGGAAACCAGGACTATGGACTGTGGTTTGGAAAACGAGGCTTGAAGATAATAATCTGCAGGCTGTGGTCAGTGGTACAAAGGCGTGGCTGGTGAAGGAGATCTGTGGAGTGTGGCTTGAAAGACGAGGCAGAAGACCCGGGGCCGACTGCCCAAAGAGTCTTACTGGACCGGGTTTTCCAGGAGCGCTTCCACAGGCAGTAGCAGGCAAGAAACGGCAGGGCTGCAGCAGCAGCAGAGAGCCGACCAAGCAGGATCAGGAGGAACCAAGATACAGCAGGAATCCTGGGAGCACAGGCTAAAGCACCTACAACAGGGTTGTAACTTGAAGCACTGACATCCCTGTCCTAAACCAGCCCCCTTTTATAGGGAGAGCTTCCCCTGGATTGGCTGGAAGAAACAGGAAACAGGAACTATGCTTAAAACTTGGTCTCCAACATGGCGGCGCCCAGTAATGCAGACCTTTTTGCAAAGCCACATTGCTCACTGCCCCTGGTCTCCAAGCAACGGTTCAGCAAGAGCGACCCGCTGTAGCGGCGTCCTGCCGCCACGAGTGGACCCCCTCACCTCCGCTACTGCTGCTCACGGATCTGGCGCAGCAGCCCACCTCCGCCGCTGCCCGCACAACGCCAAGGAAGCCAGCCCCGCGGCCCAAGCGTACCGGTAAGACTCCGGACGCTGACAGTTAGTTTTAAGTATCCCCAATGTGATAATAAGCCACCCAACCGTCTTCAAAGCAAAAGCTAGCTCATAAGCTTATGTGACAAGATCGCTGGAATAGTGGTAAAAGGCAGGTATATTTACCCCAGGTTTCTTTCCAATGTGTTTTAAAACCCCAGGAATATTGTGTTGGTTTTGCTGAGGGTTTCTGGTTATTGGTAAGAAAGAGATTATGGTTCCGGGGTTGAATGTGAGAAGAGAGGCCGGGGTCTCTATCCATTTAGGCCTGTTTGGGTCTTTGAGCTTTTAACCTCACAGATGGCTAATTAGGACTTTCAGCTGTGTGGGTGTGTTAAAAGACTGTCAGTCTGATCATTGCTCTCTCACACTGCTTAGGGAAAGAGAAGAGACTCTGTGAGAGAGAACCCTGCTATGAAAACCAGTGAGCTGTGCCTGCTAAACTTCTCCTTTTATTTTTTTGTTAAGATTATCTTGTGTTTAGCTAGTGCCAGCCGGCAAAGTATTTTGTTTTTGATGTTTATTTCTATTTTTCTGCACAATAAAACTGGCTGAGGCCAGTTGCACCAAACAAACCGACTTGTGTGATCTATCAGCTGCTGCACACTGCATCTACCCCAGGAAATGGTACCTGTTCCCCTGACCCAGTTACACTTCATTTCAGTAAAGATAAGAAGACATAGGTGGAGAAACAGGAGTCACAGCTCTAATAAATTTAGTGGCAAAGAACAGTACAGAAAACATCCAGCAATAAACTATAACCATTTGGGGACTACCTTGTGAGAGTGGTGTCATGTGCCTCATCCACAACTTAATAGACGATGTTCATGACTGTCTATTGCGCTACCTATGACCGCTGACTACAGAATTTTTAAATCCTTTTACGCCCTTAAATATGTCCCCTTTCCTTTGTCCTGATACATCCCTATTGGCCAATACCAAATACTCCCTATTTGAAGTCTATTGCTGTTTCCTACCCCTCCCTGCCACTCTCAGCAACCCTCTTTACTCACTGCTACACAGTAACAAATATATCTCATTGTTTAAACAAGGATGTTGGACCTTGGATGTTTAAGTTCCCTCAGGCCTACTCAGCTCCCTGCTTTTGTTAAAGACGAAAAGTAACAATGAGTGTCCAGGTCAACTTTGGGAGTGTTGTCAAAGCATTGGGAGCTGGGACAGGGGAATTGCCTCCAGCCATGTGCTCAAGGCTGCACAGCTAACCCCAAGGTTTCTCCACATGGTGCTGGGGAATTGGTTTCTGCAGGCTTATCTAGCTTGTTTTGGAACTACAATGTAATATATTGATACCCTTTTCAGATAGAAAGTAAAATTACCGGGTTAAGAAGGTGTACAAGTTACAGTTGTGCTCATAACTTTACATACCCTAGCAGAATTTGTGATTTTCTGGCAATTTGTCAGAGAATATGAATGATAACTCACAAACTTTTCTTTCACTCATGGTTAGTGGTTGGGTGAAGCCATTTATTGTCAAACAACTGTGTTTACTCTTTTTAAATCATAATGACAACAGAAACTATCCAAATGACTCTGATCAAAAGTTTACATACCCCAGTTCTTAATACTGTGTATTGCCCCTTTAACATCAATGACAGCTTGAAGTCTTTTGTGGTAGTTGTGGATGAGGCTTTTTATTTTCTCAGATGGTAAAGCTGCCCATTCTTCTTGGCAAAAAGCCTCCAGTTCCTGTAAATTATTGGGCTGTCTTGCATGCACATTTGAGATCTCCCCAGAGTGGCTCAATGATATTGAGGTCAGGAGACTGAGATGGCCACTCCAGAACCTTCACTTTATTCTGCTGTAGCCAATGACAGGTCGACTTGGCCTTGTATTTTGGATCATTGTCATGTTGGAACGTCCAAGTAAGTCCCATGCGCAGATTCCGGGCTGATGAGTGCAAATTTTCCTCCAGTATTTTCTGATAGCATGCTGCATTCATCTTGCCATCAATTTTGACCAAGTTTCCAGTGCCTTTGTAGCTCACACATCCCCAAAACATCAGCGATCCACCTCCGTGTTTCACAGTAGGAATGGTGTACCTTTCATCATAGGCCTTGTTGACTCCTCTCCAAATGTAACGTTTATGGTTGTGGCCAAAAAGTTCAATTTTGGTCTCATCACTCCAAATGACTTTGTTCCAGAAGTTTTGAGGCTTGTCTCTGTGCTGTTTGAAATATTGTAAGCGGGAATGCTTTGTGGCATATGCGTAGTAATGGCTTTCTTCTGGCGACTCAACCATGCAGCCCATTTTGTTTTCAAATGCCTCCTTATTGTGCATCTTGAAACAACCACACCACTTTTTTTTAGAGAGTCCTGTATTTCAGCTGAAGTTATTTGTGGATTTTTCTTTGCATCCCGAACAATTTTCCTGGCAGTTGTGGCTGGAACTTTTGTTGGTCTACCTGACCGTGATTTGGTTTCCACAGAATCCCTAATTTTCCACTTCTTAATTAGAGTTTGAACACTGCTGATTGGCATTCTCAATTGCTTGGATATCTTTTTATATCCCTTTCCTGTTTTATACAGTTCAATTACCTTTTCCCGCAGATCCTTTGACAATTCTTTTGCTTTCCCCATGACTCAGAAACCAGACACGTCAGTGCAGTACTGGATGAAAGATGCAAGGGTCTTTCAGGAGTCAAGAAACTCACTGACCTTTTATACACACACACTGATTACAAGCAAACAGATCACAGCTGAGGATGGTTACCTTTAGTAGCCATTCAAACCCATTTGTGTCAACTTGTGTGCATGTTATCAGGCCAAAATCTCCAGGGTATGTAAACTTTTGATCAGGGTCATTTGGGTAGTTTCTGTTGTCATTATGATTTAAAAAGAGTAAACACAGTTGTTTGACAATAAATGGCTTCACCCAACCACTAACCATGAGTGAAAGAAAAGTTTGTGATTCATATTCTCTGACAAATGGGCAGCAAATCACAAATTCTGCTAGGGTATGTAAACTTATGAGCACAAATGTAATTTGCCAATAAACACGGGTCCTTTTTCTGTGTAAAGGGGACAACCTGGATTTAAATTCCTGGGACTTCGACACAGGAATTTACCAGGGTCGGAGACCTGGGAATTTCGACCTGTGTTGACTCTTTCACACAGAAGAAATACCTATGTTGATCTGCAAATAACCGTGTAGAACTGCTTCACCTGGTAATTTGCTCCCCTGTGTGAAAGGGGGCCGGCTGGGTCTGGCTAAGCGACCCGGCATTGAAATGTTAGGAAAAAGCTGGGAATGTCAGCATTTTCTGTCTGAAGGGAATTATACTGTAGTATTTATGTACTATGGGGGTCATTCCGAGTTGATCGCTCGCTAGCTGGTTTTAGCAGCTGTGCAAACGCTATGCCGCCGCACACTGGGGAGTGTATTTTAGCTTAGGAGAAGTGTGAACGCTTGTGCAGCCGAGCTCGGCAAAAACAGTTTGTGCAGTTTCAGAGTAGCTCTGAACCTACTCAGCGCTTGCGATGACTTCAGCCCATTCGTGTCCGGATTTGACGTCATACACCCGCCCAGCGAATGCCCAGCCACGCCTGCGTATTTTCAGACACGCCTGCATTTTTGCAAACACTCCCTGAAAACGGTCAGTTGACACACAGAAATGCCCCCTTCCTGTCAATCTTCTTGTGGCCGTCAGTGCGACTGAAAACTTTGCTACAACCTGTGCACAACCACAACGGGCTTTGTACCCGTACGATGCGTGTGCACATTGCAGCCCATATGCATGCGCAGAAATGCAGTTTTTTCACCTGATCGCTGCGCTGCGAAAATCGGCAGCGAGCGATCAACTCGGAATGACCCCATATATGTACAGTATAACATAATATACTGTACAAGGAGTTGTATAATTCATATATCAGTTACACATACTGTATGAAGAACTGTACAACCTAGGAAATATGAATTTAAAAAAAATAACAACATGGAAGGAAGCAATGAACCAGCATTTCAGTTTTTGTTTAATTGTAATGTAGATACACAGAAAGCAATGGCAGTTACTGTATAATCCATATTGTCTACTCCTTTCTATTCCAAAAAAACCCTCATACTCTGTTCCTTCACCTCTCTAAGTTATAAATCTGGAAGTTATTTATTATGTCCTTATAAAGTGCTGGATTTGAGATATTCTATAATTATTTCATTCGTACTTTGTTTCCCACAATGTTAGACTCACTGATCTGTAGTTGCCAGTGTCTCACTACCCCTGTTAATAGTGATTGGTTGAATAACTCTGGTAAAGGTGTAACCAGCAATCCTTGAAGCTCTGAGGTCTTGGAGGTATGCCACTGAAATTTGGATCAAATTGACCCATCTACATTCAGTTTTGAAATTTTTTTCACAACTCTCATGTGTAAAGGCTCATGGCTACCACCATCAATCTTCCTGCTACTGATCTGAGGTCCCTTATATCCCTATCAGACCTCAATTGGCGGGTCGCAACTGGGAGCCATACACTGGTGCTTCACGGGTGTGAACCGCTGAGGACCCTTTCACACTGGTGTCTCCAGCCTGGCATATTGCCAGGTTGGTGGCGTTAGTGGTGATGCGTGCGGAGACGGCCCCGCCCGTCCATACAGTGTGATCAGTAAACCCGTTCATACCACACAGCAACCCGGGTTGAAGCCCTATTCAACCCTGGTCGCTACCAGGATATTTCCCCTGGGCCCTTTCAGGTCGCACAGCAACCTGGGTTACTGTACGCTCATGTGCAATCACCCGGGTTATAAGCTGGCGGTCTGAAAAGGGTATTATCCTCTGCATATACTGAACAGATAGTTATTTACATGATCTGCTATACATGTGTCTATCTCCACATGAATTGGTCCCTCTATCATAAGTGACAAATGTGCAATAACCTTTATGAAGGTCAAACTATTTCAAAGGACTCTGCACAGATACAACACAGTTTTTTGTGTCCTCCATTAATATATTATAGTACTTTGGTTATATTTCACACAGTTTGCACATTTCTGTGATCTTGGCAGCCTGAAGCTTCACGATACAAGTAGATCAAATTCTGCCTCATAAACCACAATGAGCTTTCTTGTCTTCTCTTACCAGAAAATTCACCACTTGGTTTTGTATAAGACTGTATTACCCACCTCTGGTGAGGACTTTATATGTCATCTTTGGTACAGATATTCCTTTAAATGTTAATGCAGGCCACACAAGCCGTTCCTGCCCCACAGCCTTATTGCTGACTGACAGAATTAGGGCCTGACTCTAAGTCACATGCACGGCTGATGTCAGAAGCAGCTAGGAGATGTTTTCCCACTCTGCATGCATCTAAGTCAAACAACATACTGTACTGTATGCCGATTGTGCTGTCCTAATTCACATGTACAATACATACATACTTTATAGAAGAGTAATATTTAGGTCCTAACACTTCTGTCCTGTTCTGTACCTGCAGAGATGGCTGTCATGGCTGAGGTTTTTGTGAACCCGGTGTAGTGAAGTCTGTGCGGGCGACTGGAGGATTATGTGAATACTACCACTGACCTGGTTTGGAAATGTTGTGGACTCGAGTATTCTTCCGATGACTGGGAAGAGGAACCGCGGCAGAGATGGCCGAATCTAGGCTCTCCTCATACAGGATTAGGTCGGCAGACAGGAAGCACGTGGGGGCGCTGAAGGTCTCCTGAAAGACAGAACTGGAAAGGCGCTGATGAATCAGTGAAGAATACCAGGTTCAACTGTGCTAAAGGGCACGGGGTACTTGGAGACACTGAGGTGCTTGGAGACACTGAAGTGCTTGAGGACACTGAGGTGCTTGAGGACACTGAGGTGCTTGAGGACACTGAGGTGCTTGAGGACACTGAGGTGCTTGAGGATACTGAGGTGCTTGAGGATACTGAGGTGCTTGTGGACACTGAGGTGCTTGGGGACACTGAGGTGCTTGGGGACACTGAGGTGCTTGGGAACACTGAGGTGCGTAGAGGCACTGGGATGCGTGGAGCCACGGAGGTACTAAGGCACGGAGGTGCTGAGGCACGGAGGTACTGAGGCACGGAGGTGCTGGAAGCACGGAGGTACTAAGGCACGGAGGTGCTGGAAGCACGGAGGTACTGAGGCACGGAGGTGCTGGAAGCACGGAGGTACTGAGGCACGGAGGTGCTGGAAGCACGGAGGTACTGAGGCACGGAGGTGCTGGAAGAACGGAGGTACTGAGGCACGGAGATGCTGAGGCACGGAGGTACTGAGGCACGGAGGTGCTGGAAGCATGGAGGTACTGAGGCACGGAGGTACTGAGGCACGGAGGTACTGGAAGCACGGAGGTACTGAGGCACGGAGGTGCTGGAAGAACGGAGGTACTGAGGCACAGAGATACTGAGGCACAAGGTACTGAGCTCTGGAGATCCCAACTACAACAGTAGTAAAACTGAAACACGACTTCTGTGGTTTTCAGTGGAGAACACGGAATTCAGTACTGTGCCTTTAAGACGAAACATTGCAGCTGTGCCTTTACTTTGAGACTCAGGGAAAATGATGAAATCAAATGGCAACACACAAGTAAACCAAACGATAACAAGGGAACAGAGTTCCCACAGGAACTTAGGTACAAAGGTTACCTTAAGGGAGCTCAGCATAAGACTCACACAAGGCTGTATGTGACATGAGGAACTGGCCCAGATTCCAACTCAGCCTCCTGATTTATACTTCCTGGTCCCTGATGATTGGTGGGCAGGATTAGGTGATGTAGAGAGTCTCAGGCTGGCAGAGGATTGGACAACTCTGGGTCAGGTGAAGTCACTGTCATGTGACTACTCTAGAGGAGGCTGTGAAGTGCAGCGAGGCCTAGCAGGCCGAGAGAACACTGAAGCCTGAACTTCAGATTACTGAATTCAGCCTCACACAGGAGATCACCACAGGTGGAGCTAATTAACTATTACCTCTCAGGCAGAGAACTCAGGAAAACTGACAAGCTGTTTAACTCCGTGAGTGAAAAGACACAGGATCCAGGACAGATGGCAGGGGTAAGTCACCAAATATAAAACCTACAGTCAGGATTGTGACAGTATCCCCCTCTTCAAGGGTGGACTCCGGACACCCATCTTGAATCTTAGAGGAACTTGAGAAATTCATACAGAAGAATTTAGGACCTTCGTTGATGCAGATTCCAAAGGTTTAGGACTAAATTCTTTAACTACAGCGTTACTGAAAGTCTGTAAGTCATGGAACACAGGATCATTACTCTCAAAGAGCATGTTGGCCCACTCCAAAGCTCTTCCTCTGAATGCCAGGAACAGATATCGAGTAACGTTGGAAAGAGTTACTGCACCTGAAGGATCAGACTCCATCCGAGAGAGAAATTGTTCAACCAGAGCGGCATATTGCAATAAATCTCCATCAAAGTAAATAGGTGGAAAACCATCAGACGAAAGCTTAGAGGATGAAACTGAAGAAAGCTTTGGCTGGACGAGTAGGACTAGATTGGATCTGAGGATACTTGGATTGGCTGGAGCCAAAGGAGACAGACCAGGCTGGTCCTGGAGTATTGCTGGACCGGCTGGAACCGGGACGGACTGACCAGGTGGAGCCTGGAGTATTGATGGACCGGCTGGAACCGGAACGGACTGGCCAAGCTGGGCCTGGAGTATTGCTGGACCGGCTGGAACCGGGACGGACTGACCAGGCGGAGCCTGGAGTATTGCTGGACCGTCTGGAACCGGGACGGACTGACCAGGCTGGGCCTGGAGTATTGCTGGACCGGCTGGAACCGGGACGGACTGACAAGGCAGGGCCTGGAGTATTGCTGGACCGGCTGGAACCGGGACGGGCTGAGCCCTTTCTTCACAGGGCTGGGCTGAGGCAAGAGCCCCCACTTCACGGGGCTGGGCTGAGGCAAGAGCCCCCTCTTCACGGGGCTGTGCTGAGGCAAGAGCCCCCTCTTCACGGGGCTGGGCTGAGGCAAGAGCCCCCTCTTCACGGGGCTGGGCTGAGGCAAGAGCCCCCTCTTCACGGGGCTGGGCTGAGGCAAGAGCCCCCTCTTCACGGGGCTGGGCTGAGACAAGAGCCCCCTCTTCACGGGGCTGGGCAGCACTCTGTAGACTCTCTGGCTGGGCAGAACTCTGTAGACTCTCTGGCTGGGCAGCACTCTGTAGACTCTCTGGCTGGGCAGCACTCTGTAGACTCTCTGGCTGGGCAGCACTCTGTAGACTCTCTGGCTGGGCAGCACTCTGTAGAATCTCTGGCTGGGCAGCACTCTGTAGAATCTCTGGCTGGGCAGCACTCTGTAGAATCTCTGGCTGGGCAGCACTCTGTAGAATCTCTGGCTGGGCAGCACTCTGTAGAATCTCTGGCTGGGCAGCACTCTGTAGAATCTCTGGCTGGGCAGCACTCTGTAGAATCTCTGGCTGGGCAGCACCCTGTAGACTCTCTGGGGCTGGGCGCTCTGAACCCCTCACTGGGGCTGGACGCTCTGAAGACGCCCCTCCTGGGGCTGGACGCTCTGAAGACGCCCCTCCTGGGGCTGGACGCTCTGAAGACGCCCCTCCTGGGGCTGTGGACACGGACTCCTCTGTGACTGTAAATGGCTTGAACATTCTTCTCTGGACACCCAACTTGGGATAAGGTCTTTTAACCACCGGACCCCAGTCATAAATTTGAGTCTCTCTCAAAAGAGTAGCCTTCTTGATACCCCCGTCAGCAGCAGATGGATCGGATACTGTGGATGACTTGTAGACATGAGCACTATGATACTGAGATTTGTCACTATTACCTGGCTTGCGAAGAATACAGTCTTTAACAAAATGACCAGAATTTCCACAGTAAAGACAGAGATGTAGCTCCTTACGCCGCTGACGTTCAGCTTCAGAGAGCTTGGGCCGTGGATAGCTCTGATGAAAAACTTTCCCTTGCGCAGAGGAAGAGACTCTATTAACTGAATGGGACAAAACAGGATCAACAACGTTGGTAGTATTCCTGAGGAGATCAGGCATCACAGAGAGAATACTAGGCAAAAGTTCTTGTAACTGTAGTAACATCTGGTAGAAAATCTGCAGTTGGTCAGGAGTCTTAGAGCAGAAGGTCATAGAATCTCTGGAGGACGAATTCCGCTGCAGACACTGTGCCAATCGATGCTGAGTCGACTCCAGACCTCCCAAGCGTCCTGCAATATTGCTTAGGAGGTCATGCGTCAGACAAACACTTTCGGCTGGGTCCATGTGGCCAGTTCCTACTGTCATGGCTGAGGTTTTTGTGAACCCGGTGTAGTGAAGTCTGTGCGGGCGACTGGAGGATTATGTGAATACTACCACTGACCTGGTTTGGAAATGTTGTGGACTCGAGTATTCTTCCGATGACTGGGAAGAGGAACCGCGGCAGAGATGGCCGAATCTAGGCTCTCCTCATACAGGATTAGGTCGGCAGACAGGAAGCACGTGGGGGCGCTGAAGGTCTCCTGAAAGACAGAACTGGAAAGGCGCTGATGAATCAGTGAAGAATACCAGGTTCAACTGTGCTAAAGGGCACGGGGTACTTGGAGACACTGAGGTGCTTGGAGACACTGAAGTGCTTGAGGACACTGAGGTGCTTGAGGACACTGAGGTGTTTGAGGACACTGAGGTGCTTGAGGACACTGAGGTGCTTGAGGATACTGAGGTGCTTGGGGACACTGAGGTGCTTGGGGACACTGAGGTGCTTGGGAACACTGAGGTGCGTAGAGGCACTGGGATGCGTGGAGCCATGGAGGTACTAAGGCACGGAGGTACTGAGGCACGGAGGTGCTGGAAGCACGGAGGTACTAAGGCACGGAGGTGCTGGAAGCACGGAGGTACTGAGGCACGGAGGTGCTGGAAGCACGGAGGTACTGAGGCACGGAGGTGCTGGAAGCACGGAGGTACTGAGGCACGGAGGTGCTGGAAGAACGGAGGTACTGAGGCACGGAGATGCTGAGGCACGGAGGTACTGAGGCACGGAGGTGCTGGAAGCATGGAGGTACTGAGGCACGGAGGTACTGAGGCACGGAGGTACTGGAAGCACGGAGGTACTGAGGCACGGAGGTGCTGGAAGAACGGAGGTACTGAGGCACGGAGATACTGAGGCACGAGGTACTGAGCTCTGGAGATCCCAACTACAACAGTAGTAAAACTGAAACACGACTTCTGTGGTTTTCAGTGGAGAACACGGAATTCAGTACTGTGCCTTTAAGACGAAACATTGCAGCTGTGCCTTTACTTTGAGACTCAGGGAAAATGATGAAATCAAATGGCAACACACAAGTAAACCAAACGATAACAAGGGAACAGAGTTCCCACAGGAACTTAGGTACAAAGGTTACCTTAAGGGAGCTCAGCATAAGACTCACACAAGGCTGTATGTGACATGAGGAACTGGCCCAGATTCCAACTCAGCCTCCTGATTTATACTTCCTGGTCCCTGATGATTGATGGGCAGGATTAGGTGATGTAGAGAGTCTCAGGCTGGCAGAGGATTGGACAACTCTGGGTCAGGTGAAGTCACTGTCATGTGACTACTCTAGAGGAGGCTGTGAAGTGCAGCGAGGCCTAGCAGGCCGAGAGAACACTGAAGCCTGAACTTCAGATTACTGAATTCAGCCTCACACAGGAGATCACCACAGGTGGAGCTAATTAACTATTACCTCTCAGGCAGAGAACTCAGGAAAACTGACAAGCTGTTTAACTCCGTGAGTGAAAAGACACAGGATCCAGGACAGATGGCAGGGGTAAGTCACCAAATATAAAACCTACAGTCAGGATTGTGACAATGGCAACTCCAAGGGTGTTACTGATTTTTTCTATTGACCAGGTTCTTAGGATATGGTGTGCTATGTACCTGTCTCCTTCTGTGTACCAGTCTATGGGAGCATCCCCTAGTGTCAGACCTCTAGTGCCAGGAGTCACTTGGAGGCAAAGTCATATGATGTAAATTCCCGTTCCTCCATCTCAGAGGAGAGTGAGGAGAGTGTGACACACACACAGAGACTGAGAGACAGAGTCCATGTATACAAGTGTGCAGAGCTGAGACCATGAGCGGATCTCAGCTACAGAGACTCACAGTGTTCCAGTGCATGCATCATCTTCTCTACAGCAGGAGTCAGACTGCACGGCTGTGCAGTCCTCCGTGCTTCACCACCACAGACATCTCCTGATAAGTACCACTACCTAATGCTGTTACCTTATGTGATATATGGGCTCCTGATTACCGCTATCAGTGTTACATCTGAGTCACCTGTGTTCACTAAATAAACCTGCATTACTGTTTAAGTCACAAAGTGTGTGGACTGACGTCACTGCCAACACAGGTATCTTAAAAGAAAGAACCATTATTATGAGGTAACCTGAATATCTTTGATTGTTAAAAGAGGGTGGGTGGGTGATTCAGTAAGTATCGCTTATGCAATCCTTACTGCATTTCCTCGATGGTCGGGTCCTGCGCGTGCTCACTTGCGCATGTACAGAACGGGTCCTGCGATCTCAGCGCAGGAATGCGAATGCCTCTGCCTGATTGATGACCACTAATAACCTAGCGGTTCCCACCATTGAAGTGAATGAGGGTAGCTCGCCTCTCTCAACCAATGAATACTCTGCCCATTGTTTTTAATGGGAGAATCTGTAGTGACCATACAGATTAAGACAATACCTCGATAAAGAGAGGACCAGTCTTGAAACGCATTGGCCAGAAGAGGTACTCACTGGAGGGATTTTTCATCTGCTACACAGAGGAAAGTATGAGCCTTATCAATAATTTTTATACATCTAGTTCTTTAAGGAACCGGATCTTCCCGGCTATTTGTTTCACTTCGGGTTGGCACCTTGTCTCTGAGTGGAGGTGTGACCCCCACCAATCAATACTGTAAGAGAATATTTATATTTGTTTTAAAGTCTGTACTATTATCATATTTTTATACTGGTACACCAACTCTATGAACGTTCAAAAGAAACCTCTCTCTCTAACCAGCACCTCATTTGTGTAAGTGAGGTGCTACAAGATACCTTGAGATATGTCCATAGCACTTGTTAATGTAAGTGAGGATTGAACCTCCGTATTCATGTACAAAAAGTGGCATTCTGTAATTCGACTCGCATCTTTAGTCAAAAGACACTCTATCATGTGTCCTTAATCTAATATGTTTGAAAGTGAGACAATACTACACATTGCCGTATCAACCTTCTTTCTTTACAGGTACTGAGTCACTGAGAAGATTAATGAACAGGACGGCATCTTTATAATTAATTACCAGTTCAGGATAAGTATAAATACATATCACACTCTCCACATCCAAGTATTGCAGTGCCATTTTCCACACTACCTACACAAGTCCAAGTAGGATCTTCTTGGGATACATCCACTAGTGTTTGTGAAAGGGCTGCTTTTATACTATTTGATTTGCTCAGATTATCTTACCTTTCCACTGTTAGATATGTCCGGTGGGTACGCAATTACGTTTTTTGGCTTAAAGAAGACCCTGGATGCCTACATGGAACGGAGAGGACATAAGATAAGAGGGGAGGGGGGGGGGTATAGATTTTTTTATTACAGCATTTGGGGATGCTACATGGACATGTGGCATTGTGGAGAGCCTGGCGCTGGTTCATTAAATACAGGGGAGCCCTACGTATTTTTTCCCCTGTATCTTTTTAATCAGCATCAGCTCAAAGAACCCGGGACTGGTTATGCGTTTAGGGGGGAACACTACTCCATTTTTTTTTTCAGATTTTGTAAAGTTTTTTGGCACTTTTACACTATTAAGCATGCATGGATCTCACCAGTGGCGTAAGTTCATCCCCGTCGCCCGGAGGCAAGTTAGAGCTTGGTGCCCCCACCCCTCGAAAAAAAAGTGCCAAGACAGAGGTGACAGGGCAAGTACGGAGATGAAAGGGAAAGTCCAGTGAGGCCAGGACAGACTAAGACAGAGGTGACAGGGCCAGGACGGAACAGAGGGGCAGAAGAGATGGGTGACAGGACCAGGACAGAGGGGCCAGGGAAAGAACAGGGATGACAGGGCCATGACAGAATATAGGGGACAGGAGAGAAGTGTGTCGGGGACAGGACAGAGGTGACAGGTCCAATACAGAAATGACAGGGACAGTCCAGTGGGGAAGAACAAAAATTACAGGACCAAGATAGAGACCCAAGATAGAGGTGATAGGACCAGGACATAGGTGACAGGGCCAGGACAGAGAGTACCGGGCCAGGACAGGGGTGACATGGGCAGAACCAGGACAGAGATACCAGGACAGAACTGAAGGGTTAGGAGAGAGGGTCAACAGGGCCAGGACAGAAGAATCAAGGGGTTTGCGTGGAGCGCACAGTATGTGTATCTTGTTCAAGGGGGCTGCTGGTATCTGGAGAGTTGTCCAGACTCTAAGGCTAGTGTTATTGTACAGGTTTTGGATACCTGCGCTCACCCTCTCTTTGGTGTTTGTATGTGAGAAATGATGTATCTCTATGATCTGTAAATACCTTTATAAGTCACAATGCTTAGTATAACAGATGGTACAATAATTCACATATAATTGATGATGTTGTGATTACACATAAATGCCCTTATAATAACATGCATGTTGTGTGAACATCCGATGTATAGGGAAATTAAACACAAGATGAAATAAAATATGGTATTTTGCCGCTTGATGAATATCCTAAAAAAAAAAAAAAGAAAGAAAGGAGTCTTGTGAGAAAAGGAGTGTCTTTGTTCCAGATATATAGGAGTCAGTCTTTATCTGAAGGGATTTCCTTTCCCCTCAGTGTGAGTCTAAACAGTGTGCCCAGAGGCGGTTCTTTTGTCAATAATTGATCGTAGGTGGAGGTCGTGTTCTGGGAGGCCGGCATCCCGGCCTGCCAGGTGCAACTTACCCTCACGATGTGATGTTTAGTTCTCTTTGTTCACTCTGTGGTGAGTGATGATATGGCCACTTGCGCTGTTTCCGCTGTATCCGTCCCCGGTGGTGTTCCTCAGCAGACAGGGCTGGAAGCCTTCCTGGCTCTGCTGCTAGGCTGCCGGGTCACGCCGGAAGCCGCACTGAACAACCGGAAGTTGCGTTGCTGCAACGCTCAGCTTCTTCCTATGTCCTGTGCGGTCTCAACGGCCGCTCCACTCGCCGGCCGGCGAGGAGTCTTTTGGATGTAGTTTGCGGTGATGTGCTGGCAAGCTTGAGGTGTCTGCATGGATCTGTTTCCAACCGGTTTCGGCCGCAACTGGCCTTCTTCAAGGATTCAGAGTGCTGTCCCATGGGGTTCTTTTATTGGTCTTTCTGACCAATCGGATGCGGTGGGTGTGGTTCCAAATGGGTGATTGATGTTGTGGTGGGTGTGGTTCCAAATGGGGGATTGATGTTTCCATGGAAATGCTTCACTTAGTGCATCTGTTCATTTCAAACAGTTATACTAAGCATTGTGACTTATAAAGGTATTTACAGATCATAGAGATACATCATTTCTCACATACAAACACCAAAGAGAGGGTGAGCGCAGGTATCCAAAACCTGTACAATAACAGGGCCAGGACAGAGTTGACAGGGACAGGGGTGGCAGGGACTGGACAGAGGGGACAGAACGGAAGGGTCAGCAGAGAGATGACAGGGCCTGCAGCATAGAGGTGACAAGGACAGGACAGGGGTGACAGTGACAAGAAAGAGGGGAGACAGGGCCAGCACAGAGGTGGCAGGGATGGGACAGTACAGGGGTAGGAAAGAGAGGTGACAGGGCCAGCACAGGTGTGACAGGGTCAGGACAGGGGTGACAGGGACTGTACAGAAGGGTCAGCTGAGAGAGACGACAGGGCCGGTATGAGGTGAGAAGGACAGGACAGAGGGGAGACAGGGCTAGCACAGGAGTGACAGGGATAGAACAGGACAGGGGTTACAGGGACAGGAGATAGGGGAGACAGGGACAGCGCAGGGGTGACAGGGATAGGACAGGAGTGACAGGGATATGACAGGACAGGGGTGACAGGGACAGGAGAGAGGGGAGACAGGGACAGCACAGGGGTGACAGGGATAGGACAGGGGTGACAGGGATAGGACAGGACAGGGGTGACAGGGACAGGAGAGAGGGGAGACAGGGACAGCACAGGGGTGACAGGGATAGGACTGGACAGGGGTGACAGGGACAGGAGAGAGGGGAGACAGGGCCAGCACAGGGGTGACAGGGATAGGACAGGGGTGACAGGTACAGGAGAGAGGGGAGACAGGGCCAGCACAGGGGTGACAGGGACAGCACAGGGGTGACAGGGATAGGACAGTACAGGGGTGACAGGGACAGGAGAGAGGGGAGACAGGGCCAGCACAGGGGTGACAGGGATAGGACAGTGGTTACATAGTTTCATATAGTATCTAAGGTTGAAAAAAGACAATTGTCCATCGAGTTCAACCTATTTGTGGTCTACTATGCACGATTATCTTGTATAAAATTTTGACTGAAGTTGATGACTGCCGTTACGTTTTACCCATCTTTTTTATAATAACCATAGTGCGTTACTATGCCCCGTAACCCTGGATATCATTTATCCATTAGGAATTTATCTAACCTATTCTTAAAGGTGTTGACTGAGTCGGCCATTACAACTCCCTCAGGAAGGGAATTCCAAACATGTATCATCCTTGCCGTAAAAAAGCCTTTACGCCGTATTGTGCGGAATCTCCTCTCCTCTAACCTGAGCGAGTGTCCGCGAGTTCTCTGTGTTGATCTAACCAAAAACAGGTCCTGCGCAAGATCTGTATATTGTCCCCTTCTATATTTGTAAATGTTGATCATGTCCCCTCTTAATATCCTCCTTTCCAGTGTAAACATGCCTAGTCTTGCAAGCCTTTCCTCGTATTCCAGCCCTTAATTAGTTTGGTCGCCTGCCTCTGAACCATTTCTAGCTCCAGGATATCCTTTTTGTAGTAAGGTGCCCAGAATTGTACACAGTATTCAAGGTGTGGCCTCACAACTGATTTATATAACGGGAGTATAATACTCTCGTCCCTAGCATCAATTCCCCGTTTTATGCATGCTAATATTTTATTAGCCTTCTTTGCTGCAGTCCTACTTTGGGTTCTACTGTTTAGTTTGCTATCTATGAGGACACCGAAGTCCTTTTCCAGTACAGAATCCCCTAATTTTACCCCATTTAGTAGGTAGGTGTTATTTTTGTTCTTGTTACCACAGTGCATTACCTTACACTTGTCTGTATTGAAGCGCATTCTCCATTTCGCTGCCCAAGCTTCTTATTTAACTAAGTCGTTCTGAAGCGACTCAGCATCCCCCTCCGCATTTATAACTTTACACAATTTGGTATCATCTGCAAAAATTGACACCATGCTCTCTAGACCTTCTGTTAGGTCGTTAATGAAAATATTGAACAATAGCGGTCCTAATACTGAGCCTTGCGGCACACCACTTAGAACTTCAGTCCAATTTGAAAAAGATCCATTAACCACAACGCGCTGCTCCCTATTATCTAACCAGTTTTTGACCCAAGTGCATATTGTGCTTTTTAGCCCTGTTTCTTGTAGCTTGTAGATAAGTCTCATGTGTGGTACAGTGTCGAATGCTTTGGCAAAATCTAAAAAGATTACATCCACCTCTTTACCCTGATCTAGGTTTGCGCTTACTGTTTCATAAAAGCCAAGTAAGTTGGTTTGACAGGATCTGTCCTTCATAAACCCATGTTGATTCCTTATAATGACCTTACTGACTTCAAGGAACTTCTGAATACTATCTCTTAGAATACCTTCCAATACTTTCCCCACTATAGGTATAAGACTAACTGGTCTATACTTACCTGGTTCTGCTTTACTTCCCTTTTTGAATATAGGCACTACTTCCGCTATACGCCAGTCTTTGGAAACCATACCTGATATTAATGAATCCTTAAAGATCAAAAATAGCGGTTTTACAAGTTCAGAGTGAAGCTCCATTAGAACCTTTGGGTGAATACCATTGGGACCTGGTGACTTATTAATCTTTAAATGTTTTAATCGCACACAGACTACTTCCTCGCTTAAATAAGTACCTATCAGTGGGATATTCTCATTATTGATATTGTGTGTTAGTCCCTGAATTGGGTCCTCTCTAGTAAATACTGTTGAAAAAAACTCATTTAGTGTGTGTCACGATCCGGGTATCTGGACGCCATTTCTTACCCATCAGATGCCTCCTAAGGCTGGCTCAGCGCTCCAGGACCGGATCCCATCTGTTATCCTGATGTGTACATTCCTGTATCCTCTCCTGTCACTCTGGGACGCTGTCACAGTAAACGCCATATTACACCTGGCATGGCGTCTCCCGCGGCCTCCGCCGCCGTCCCTGAACTTCTGCATGCAGAGTGTCTGAGTGGCGATTACGTCAGCCGCGGCCTCCGCTGTGTCCGCGTGGTTGGATGTGCACTTGTCAGCCTGGCGTCTCCTGTCTCCAGTGGCCGGCGCCGCCATTACGGTTTTCATTACCACATGGATTACAAACCAAACTTCCCTCCAAGTGTCTGCATGGGCGCAGCCATCTTGGATTCTGTCAGCTGATCATTTCCTCCAATCTGTTGTCAGTATTGTTAATCTGCATAATTGCCTAGCCAATCCCTTCCTTGCTGCAGGTATAAATACACTGTGCCTGAGCAAGGAAGGCGTCAGTGCTTTGGTTGTCAAACCTAGTTCCTGTTTGTCTCTCTCCTGTGATTGTCTTCCAGGTTCCAGCTCCTGTCTCAAGACTTCCACCATAGAGACCCGCACCAGCATTCCACCTGCGGTGTAGCCTGACTCTCCAATCCATTGTGGATTCATCTGTTTCCAGCTACAACATTACCTGCTTCCAGCTCAGCTTCCAGCAGAGTACAGCTTCCCTTAAAGGGCCGGTGTCCTTTCTACACTTTACCACTCTCCACCGGTATTGTTATTTCTCCGCTCTCAAGTTCTACATTTCAGTTCATATTTCATCGCTCCCAAGTTCATTTATTATTTAACTGGTTCCAGCCAGTATCCACTCCGTGCTAACAACAGTCTGGTTCCAGCCAGTATCCACAGCAGCTGTTTTACCTTCAGCAACCCAGCTTTTCCTGGAACACCAGCTGGCACAATCCTGGGTTATCTCCATTGCTACAGTCGGGCCTGGTAAGGACTTTCCATCTAGAAGATCATAAGAACTATCTCACACTACCAGTGCCCTGTGGCTCCTGCCATCCTGTAGTACCCAGGAACTGTATTTATTATTTGCTGACTTTTACGTTTTCTTTTACTGCTGCTGTGTTGCGGAGTTGTCATAATAAACATCATTGACTTTTATCCAAGTTGTCGTGGTCACGCCTTCGGGCAGTTATTATTCATGTTACTTACATGTCCAGGGGTCTGATACAACCTCCCAGGTTCCGGTACATCTCAGCCCCTACAACTGAGGCTGCCTCCCGTCAGCTCAGGCCCTCAGTTGTGACAGTGTGTCCGCTATGTCATTATCATTTTTGCTTAAGACTCCCAGCTTGTCTTTTAAAGGGCCTATACTCTCCTTCTTTAATCTCTTGCTATTAATGTATTTAAAGAATTTTTTGGGATTCGCTTTGCTTTCCTTTGCTACTAGTTTTTCAGTTTCTACTTTAACCGCTCTTATCTCCTTTTAGCATATTTTGTTACATTCCTTATAGTGCTGAAATGACTCTGCTTCCCCGTCAGATTTGTATTTTTTAAATGCTTGCCTTTTCTTGCCCATAAGTTCCTTTATCTTTTTGTTAAGCCACATCGGTTTATGATTTTTATTCCTTTTTTTGCTGCTCGTAGGAATAAATTTGAGAGTATTTTTAGCTAGCAGGAATTTTAGTACCTCCCATTTCTCCGTAGTATTTTTTCCTAAAAACAAACCTTCCCATTCAATATCCCTGAAAAATACCCTCATCTTTTCAAAATTCGCTTTGCTAAAGTTTAGAGTCCTAGTTGAGCCAGTATAGGGCTGCTTATGAAAACTGATATTGAATGTGACCATATTGTGGTCGCTGTTTCCTATGGGTTCCCCTACTATAATACCTGATACCAAATCCCCATTGTTTGTTAATACCAGGTCTAAGATTGCATTGTGCCTAGTTGGTTCCTCAATTAGTTGAACTAAGTTATCATTAAGTGTGTTTAAAAACATATTGCCCCTAGCAGTATCACATGAATCGTTTTTCGTGTTTATCCCTGGTGTCAAAGTCGGAAAAATATCATGCTACACGTTGCCATATATCCACTCTATGCGCGTGCCTGCTGCACGTGCACATTCTCTCCCGTGCGTGCGGATACTCGCAGCCGCGTGATGGCGCCTCGGCCATGCGCTCGAGCGCGTGGTATGTGCATTTACGGTAGAGTTTGTGTGCGTCTAGCGGGCGACTCAATCGTTAAATAATAAAACCAAATAGTATGTTTTGTAGATAATGTTCCCCTTAATAATGACTGTAAGTTTGTTTAATGTAAATGGTCGCTGGACAGAGGAATTCCTCTTTGTATGGTACGAAGGGTCAGACAGGGTTTGAACAGTTGTGTCTGGTACCTAACTAAAGAACATTTTATTAGAAACAATCCGGTGCTGGTTAGGTAAAGATTAATCGCTCCTGCGTATAGATATGGCCATTAGTATTTTCTGGACATTTACTATATTTGCGATTCATTACCCATGCGACGGGAATCTTCAGATTCCCTCCCACCTGAGCAGTTTGATATAGTCGTAGCCCACCTGTTCAAACTAACCTATGACCTTTTGTTATGATGCGAGGAGACATTCCTGTGTCCAATGAACAATGAGATTATAGGTCCCTTTGTAGTATACTGTACTCAGTGTATATAAGATCAGCCAGCCTGGGCAGCTCTCTCACTCTCCACAAACGGTTTTCATCTTGACTAACTTGGAGCTGGTACCAGAAAGCTGCGCAGCGATCATTCCCAGTGTGTGTAAGTAATTCTCTGTAAACCAACTTATTCTCTGTTTGTATTGGCCATTCCCTCTCTCTGTTATAAGTATAAGTTTGTGACGCTATTGTATATTTCTGTCTAGATATTCTGTTAGAATTATATGTTAGCTTGTAGTGTATAACTTGTAAACTGTTTCCCCTTTTCAATATAACTAAAAGCTTGTTAGTAAAGGTGTTGGAACCTTAGCAAAGTATCGTGTGTTCATTACATTGCAGAGGGTAATAGGAGCGTCTCGATCGCTCAAAACAGCTTTAGTATTAACAAGGTTAAGCAGCGTTATATCGCTACAGTATTTCAGTACAAGGTTTACACATAAGAGTATCCTTTCTGTGTGTTACATTCAAGGTTTACTGATTGTCATCCTGTGAGCGTCTGCGCTGCTCGTGATCTCCTCGTGGTCTCGAGCGTCCGCTACGCTGGTATCGTAGCATTACGGTAGTCAACCGCCTATAGCGTGCCTGACACCACGCATTAAGCTGTGAACGAGCGTGTCGCATGTGCGTCTCGATCACGGCCGAGCGTATGCTACGCTAAGTGCGTACCTTTACGGTACCTCATACGCCAATTGCGTACTGTGTCTCTTACCCATTATTGTGAAGGTTATAAGATAAATAGTTAGCTTTATCACTGGATAGTTAAAATCTCCCATCACTACTATGTCTCCTACTCCTGCTGCTCTTTCAATTTGCTTTAG
This sequence comes from Pseudophryne corroboree, assembly GCF_028390025.1. Classification (NCBI taxonomy): domain Eukaryota; kingdom Metazoa; phylum Chordata; class Amphibia; order Anura; family Myobatrachidae; genus Pseudophryne; species Pseudophryne corroboree. Next base: position 621,672,908 of record NC_086449.1, on the reverse strand, counting down.
TAACAATTCCTCATCAGATACGTTGATACCAGACGGCCTATAGCATACACCCAATACTAACTTTTTTATTCCTTTTTCCACGCATTCAATTTCTACCTATAATGTCTCGACAGTGTCTACAGTCCGCTCCTGAATATCTTCCCGTATATCAGGTTTTAAAAACGGCTTTACGTAAAGACACACCCCTCCACCCTTTTTATTTAGTCTGTCTCTCCTAAACAGTGTATAGTCCTCTAGATTGACTGTCCAATCATGAGATTCGTCCCACCAAGTTTCAGTAATGCCTATAATATCATACTGTTTGCTTGCTGCAAGTAATTCTAGTTCGCCCTTTTTACCAGTAATGCTTCTAGCGTTTACATACATACAACTAAGATAAGTATTTTCCCTTGCGTTAGGGACATCTTTCACCTTATGTAGCAATGATGACCTGTAATCGTCATTGGTTAGTGCTATGGTAAAATTTCTTTTAGTACCCATGTTAGTAACCTTACCGCCTGCTCTTACCCTCCCCCCAACTTCTCCCCCATTTCGTTTACTACCGCCATCCCCACTATTCTCACTGCATGACCTGTAGTTTCTAGCTAAACCCTCCCCCCAGGCTCCTAGTTTTAAATATCCTCCAACCTTCTAACCATCCTTCCCCCCAGCACCGCTGGCCCCTCCTCAGTCAGGTGCAATCCTTCACGACAAAAGAGATGGCGCCTGACTGAGAAGTCCGCCCAGTGTTCCAGGAACACAAACCCCTCTTTCCTGCACCAATCCCTAAGCCACACATTTACCTCCCTAATCTCCCTCTGTCTCCCTGGGCTAGCGCGTGGCACTGGTAATATTTCGGAGAATATTACCTTAGATGTCCTTGCCTTAAGTTTCTTTCCTAAGTCCCTATAGTCTTTCTTAAGGACATCCCACCTTCCGCTAACTTTGTCATTGGTGCCAACATGCACCAAGACTGCTGGGTCTTTCCCAGCCCCTCCCAACAATCTATCTACCCAGTCCGCGATGTGCCGTATCCGAGCACCCGGGAGACAACAGACTGTACGGCGATCATGGTCCCGGTAGCAGATTGCCCTATCTGCCTTCCTGATGAAAGAATCCCCTACCACCACCATCTGACTAGGTACCTCACTATCTTTTATCCCAACTGCGCCAGAGGGACCACTCCTCTGGATGCTAGAGGGAGCAGTCTCCTCCGGCACCGTCATTTCTTCACTATCATCCTCCGATTCCTCATCCAGTCGGGCAAATTTGTTCGGGTTTGATAGTTCGGAGATGTCGAGCCTCCCCCTCTTTTTCTTCCTTCTAACTGTGACCCAGCTGGCTACCTGATCATCATCCTCCCACAACTCCTCCACCGTTCTGTCTAAACTTCGCTCGAGATTGTGAATCTCCCTCAGTCGCGTAACGGTTTGCTCTAGATCAGTTACCTGGGCTTCCAGGGCAACCGCTTGCACACACCTCATGCAGATGTAATCACACTGGGCCGGTAGCTCCAGGTGTGCATACATCTTGCACAACATGCACTGAGTGAGGTCCCCAATACAGCCCCTTCCATATTGTTTGTAAGGTCTAACTCCCTGTTACTCTCAAAGAAAAAGAAGCAAAAAGAAAAAGTAGAAGACAAACAATCTGGGCAAACACTCACTTATACAATAATTAATCTGGCTTATACTTATCTATCTTTGTGCGGTTCTTGGTCCTTCGCTTTTATGCAGCCGTAGTACTCCAGTGCCCCCTCTGAGTGGGACCTCTCCTGCGGCACCGATACTCCACTTAGCAGTTGCAGTTGTTCCAGCTCACTGCACCTCCTTTTCACTCGGCTTCCAGCTCCTGCAAAAAAAAAGCCCCTCACACACGCAGAATCACAGCCCTCTGTTACTCCAAGTAAGAGACCCTCTCACTCACTCACAAGGTCAGCCCCTTGCAGCCTCACCAGAGGTTTAATGGTACTGCAAATATGTGTGTTCCTGATTGCGTATTATAAAACTCACCTTTTTCTGTATTCTAACTCACCTTCTGCTGATTCCAACTCACATACACTTACAAATCCAAGCAACACTTTAAAATACAAGCCCTTACAATGAGCAAGCTCCAATGAGTCTAATTACTGCTTTAGTCAGCCCCTCCTCCTCCTGATTACTCACACCTGATTCAACCCCCTCCCTCTGGCTTTCTCCTCACACTTTTTTTTTTCCCTCCAAAAAAACCCCCCAGTACAGATACAATCAGATTAATTTATTCCTATATGGACAGACAGAGAATAATCAGAACTCACCTTCTGCTGATTCCAACTCACATACACTTACAAATCCAAGCAACACTTTAAAATACAAGCCCTTACAATGAGCAAGCTCACAGACTGACAGAGATAGGACAGGACAGGAGTGACAGGGACAGGAGAGAGGGGAGACAGGGCCAGCACAGAGGTGGCGGGGATGGGGTGGGAACAGGGAAGGAGAGAGAGCCAAGCTTAGTCAAAAGGACCCTGTAAGCGGTGACAGCAGCAGGTGTTCTGTTACATTAACTACTGTACATGAGTAACAGGACAGAGGACACTCAGCCACTTCCCAGCCACGCACCCCATCCCATACCTTTGCCTCTCCGCTCCCCGCGCTGGTCTTCTCTTGTTTCTGCCGGGATCACTTGGTACAGCAGCAGTAGTGGCCGGGAGCCGGGAGGGGGCGGAGCGTGCAGGTGGGCAGCTACAGCGCTGGCCGCTGCCCGGATCGCTGTAGGTGCTGTGGCAGTGTTTGAAGGAGCGGAGGCAGCGTGTACAGCGCAGGGACTAGTAACAGGCTTCGGCGTACTATCATCACCCAGCACGGCTTCCCCGCTTTTCCCCACCGCAGGCAGTGATGCAGCTAGCGGTGGGGAACAGCGGGGAAGCCGTTCTGGGTGATGATAGTACGGCGGAGCCTGTTACTAGTCCCTGCGCTGTACACGCTGCCTCCGCTGACGCGGCTGCTGTATATCTACTATAGTTAAAAGGGCACAGAACGGCCAGGGAACAATGGATGAAGTGCCCCCTTCAGGGCTGAAGCCCGGCGGCAAAAGACTCCATTGTCTCAGGCAGTCCCGCCCCTGGATCTCACTGATCTGTGCATGCTTCAGTCAAACTTGCCTACCTGAAGCTGGTCTATTGTTTTTGAGAGGTTTTATTTACAATGTACAAGTTGTATATTTTCCATGGGAAAACATCTGGATGCGAATTTGCCCCCTGCGAATAGTGGTAATGCAAGGAACATCAGAGTTATCATGTTCTTGCATCCTGTTACATTTGCTGGTTCTACAAAAGTGTGAGTTTAGCACTAAACTCGCACTTTTTTAGAACACACCCCATTTTACTTCTAGCCCTTGGTGTCCCTGTATATGTATACCACTGTCGCCTAGAATGACCCGGAGGCTGGTAGGAGAGTGGGGTTATTTCTCAAATGGGGGCTACACCTTTCCCAGTCCACATAATGATGACATGAAGGGGCCGTGGCGATGCCATCATTTGCTTCTTCCTATAGCTGTCTCACCACTTCAAGTCGTCACCTGTATTTTATACTGGTCTGTGCACCTGCAATGATTTATACAGCAGCACTAGTCACTGGTCTAGCCACAAAGTTGAGAGAAGGACTGCCAGCAGTAAAGGGGTTAAACAAGTCAGGGTTGGACTGACCAACAGGGATGCAGGGGAAACCCTTAGTGGGCCCCACTGATGGGGGGCCCACCCCTTCCTCTAGGGTCAGGTTCCAGATTGCGCACTTTAATTATAATTTACATTATACATATGTTAGATATTACTGCACAGGACTATGGTGTATTTTCTACAGTGCATTAATCTGGTAAATTGTCAAGCATGGAATATATTTATAAACGGGCCCAGACAATATACACTCTAATGGTTAGCCAAGCCTCTGTGTTGTTTGGCCACACGCCTCCCCTGGAGGCTGACAAACGTTCTCTTTTCCATTATTACTTTTAACAATGAACAGCACTGACCTATTGTTCCCTTAGTCAAACACCTGCTCTACACTTTCTAACCAGTAGAAAAAAAACAAGTAGAAAGCATCATTTTGTTAAAAAATGCAAATTTTCATTTCTACAACACATTTTGTATTTACAAACAGATGTAATCATTCTGCATATAACAAAATTGACCTATCCTGTACCTACAGATCTCATATAGACATGATTACGATAGCTAGTGTTATGCTGGACGTACACTGGGCCTACAGTAATTTATGTTTGTAAGGAATTGTACAGCCTGTGCAACTCTGTGTAATTAAAATGCAAATGCAGCAGGAGGCATCCATAGTAGATAGACACCTCCTGCATGTATTTGTGATATCTGAGTGCTGCGTCTCAGGATACAGCCTCGGATCACCATCACAATCATCGGTTGCGAGTTTTGATGTTTGCTTATGCTGGCTGTCAGATACGGACACCCGGGTCCAGTAAGTCTGAGTCTTATGACACAGACCCTGGACCCGGATGGTTCCAAGTGCAGCTGCCCCTCCTCCACCCCTCACACACCAAAACTTGTCAACAGGGAGCTGTGAGCAACATTGAAAGACCCATTCTGCATATGTGCAGAACAGGTCTTGCATTTGCGCAGACCCTACGCCATTGGATTTGTATGTAAACTAGAGATGAGCGCCGGAAATTTTTCGGGTTTTGTGTTTTGGTTTTGGGTTCGGTTCCGCGGCCGTGTTTTGGGTTCGACCGCGTTTTGGCAAAACCTCACCGAATTTTTTTTGTCGGATTCGGGTGTGTTTTGGATTCGGGTGTTTTTTTAAAAAAACCCTAAAAAACAGCTTAAATCATAGAATTTGGGGGTAATTTTGATCCCAAAGTATTATTAACCTCAAAAAACATAATTTACACTCATTTTCAGCCTATTCTGAACACATCACACCTCACAATATTATTTTTAGTCCTAAAATTTGCACCGAGGTCGCTGTGTGAGTAAGATAAGCGACCCTAGTGGCCGACACAAACACCGGGCCCATCTAGGAGTGGCACTGCAGTGTCACGCAGGATGGCCCTTCCAAAAAACCCTCCCCAAACAGCACATGACGCAAAGAAAAAAAGAGGCGCAATGAGGTAGCTGACTGTGTGAGTAAGATTAGCGACCCTAGTGGCCGACACAAACACCGGGCACATCTAGGAGTGGCACTGCAGTGTCACGCAGGATGTCCCTTCCAAAAAACCCTCCCCAAACAGCACATGACGCAAAGAAAAAAAGAGGCGCAATGAGGTAGCTGTGTGAGTAAGATTAGCGACCCTAGTGGCCGACACAAACACCGGGCCCATCTAGGAGTGGCACTGCAGTGTCACGCAGGATGTCCCTTCCAAAAAACCCTCCCCAATCAGCACATGATGCAAAGAAAAAGAAAAGAAAAAAGAGGTGCAAGATGGAATTATCCTTGGGCCCTCCCACCCACCCTTATGTTGTATAAACAAAACAGGACATGCACACTTTAACCAACCCATCATTTCAGTGACAGGGTCTGCCACACGACTGTGACTGATATGACGGGTTGGTTTGGACCCCCCCCAAAAAAGAAGCAATTAATCTCTCCTTGCACAAACTGGCTCTACAGAGGCAAGATGTCCACCTCATCTTCACCCTCCGATATATCACCGTGTACATCCCCCTCCTCACAGATTATCAATTCGTCCCCACTGGAATCCACCATCTCAGCTCCCTGTGTACTTTGTGGAGGCAATTGCTGCTGGTCAATGTCTCCGCGGAGGAATTGATTATAATTCATTTTAATGAACATCATCTTCTCCACATTTTCTGGATGTAACCTCGTACGCCGATTGCTGACAAGGTGAGCGGCGGCACTAAACACTCTTTCGGAGTACACACTTGTGGGAGGGCAACTTAGGTAGAATAAAGCCAGTTTGTGCAAGGGCCTCCAAATTGCCTCTTTTTCCTGCCAGTATAAGTACGGACTGTGTGACGTGCCTACTTGGATGCGGTCACTCATATAATCCTCCACCATTCTATCAATGTTGAGAGAATCATATGCAGTGACAGTAGACGACATGTCCGTAATCGTTGTCAGGTCCTTCAGTCCGGACCAGATGTCAGCATCAGCAGTCGCTCCAGACTGCCCTGCATCACCGCCAGCGGGTGGGCTCGGAATTCTGAGCCTTTTCCTCGCACCCCCAGTTGCGGGAGAATGTGAAGGAGGAGATGTTGACAGGTCGCGTTCCGCTTGACTTGACAATTTTGTCACCAGCAGGTCTTTCAACCCCAGCAGACCTGTGTCTGCCGGAAAGAGAGATCCAAGGTAGGCTTTAAATCTAGGATCGAGCACGGTGGCCAAAATGTAGTGCTCTGATTTCAACAGATTGACCACCCGTGAATCCTTGTTAAGCGAATTAAGGGCTGCATCCACAAGTCCCACATGCCTAGCGGAATCGCTCCGTGTTAGCTCCTTCTTCAATGCCTCCAGCTTCTTCTGCAAAAGCCTGATGAGGGGAATGACCTGACTCAGGCTGGCAGTGTCTGAACTGACTTCACGTGTGGCAAGTTCAAAGGGCATCAGAACCTTGCACAACGTTGAAATCATTCTCCACTGCACTTGAGACAGGTGCATTCCATCTCCTATATCGTGCTCAATTGTATAGGCTTGAATGGCCTTTTGCTGCTCCTCCAACCTCTGAAGCATATAGAGGGTTGAATTCCACCTCGTTACCACTTCTTGCTTCAGATGATGGCAGGGCAGGTTCAGTAGTTTTTGGTGGTGCTCCAGTCTTCTGTACGTGGTGCCTGTACGCCGAAAGTGTCCCGCAATTTTTCTGGCCACCGACAGCATCTCTTGCACGCCCCTGTCGTTTTTTAAAAAATTCTGCACCACCAAATTCAAGGTATGTGCAAAACATGGGACGTGCTGGAATTTGCCCATATTTAATGCACACACAATATTGCTGGCGTTGTCCGATGCCACAAATCCACAGGAGAGTCCAATTGGGGTAAGCCATTCCGCGATGATCTTCCTCAGTTGCCGTAAGAGGTTTTCAGCTGTGTGCGTATTCTGGAAAGCGGTGATACAAAGCGTAGCCTGCCTAGGAAAGAGTTGGCGTTTGCGAGATGCTGCTACTGGTGCCGCCGCTGCTGTTCTTGCGGCGGGAGTCCATACATCTACCCAGTGGGCTGTCACAGTCATATAGTCCTGACCCTGCCCTGCTCCACTTGTCCACATGTCCGTGGTTAAGTGGACATTGGGTACAACTGCATTTTTTAGGACACTGGTGAGTCTTTTTCTGACGTCCGTGTACATTCTCGGTATCGCCTGCCTAGAGAAGTGGAACCTAGATGGTATTTGGTAACGGGGGCACACTGCCTCAATAAATTGTCTAGTTCCCTGTGAACTAACGGCGGATACCGGACGCACGTCTAACACCAACATAGTTGTCAAGGACTCAGTTATCCGCTTTGCAGTAGGATGACTGCTGTGATATTTCATCTTCCTCGCAAAGGACTGTTGAACAGTCAATTGCTTACTGGAAGTAGTACAAGTGGGCTTACGACTTCCCCTCTGGGATGACCATCGACTCCCAGCGGCAACAACAGCAGCGCCAGCAGCAGTAGGCGTTACACGCAAGGATGCATCGGAGGAATCCCAGGCAGGAGAGGACTCGTCAGACTTGCCAGTGACATGGCCTGCAGGACTATTGGCATTCCTGGGGAAGGAGGAAATTGACACTGAGGGAGTTGGTGGGGTGGTTTGCGTGAGCTTGGTTACAAGAGGAAGGGATTTACTGGTCAGTGGACTGCTTCCGCTGTCACCCAAAGTTTTTGAACTTGTCACTGACTTATTATGAATGCGCTGCAGGTGACGTATAAGGGAGGATGTTCCGAGGTGGTTAACGTCCTTACCCCTACTTATTACAGCTTGACAAAGGGAACACACGGCTTGACACCTGTTGTCCGCATTTCTGGTGAAATACCTCCACACTGAAGAGCTGATTTTTTTGGTATTTTCACCTGGCATGTCAACGGCCATATTCCTCCCACGGACAACAGGTGTCTCCCCGGGTGCCTGACTTAAACAAACCACCTCACCATCAGAATCCTCCTGGTCAATTTCCTCCCCAGCGCCAGCAACACCCATATCCTCCTCATCCTGGTGTACTTCAACACTGACATCTTCAATCTGACTATCAGGAACTGGACTGCGGGTGCTCCTTCCAGCACTTGCAGGGGGCATGCAAATAGTGGAAGGCGCATGCTCTTCACGTCCAGTGTTGGGAAGGTCAGGCATCGCAAACGACACAATTGGACTCTCCTTGTGGATTTGGGATTTCAAAGAACGCACAGTTCTTTGCGGTGCTTTTGCCAGCTTGAGTCTTTTCAGTTTTCTAGCGAGAGGCTGAGTGCTTCCATCCTCATGTGAAGCTGAACCACTAGCCATGAACATAGGCCAGGGCCTCAGCCGTTCCTTGCCACTCCGTGTGGTAAATGGCATATTGGCAAGTTTACGCTTCTCCTCCGACAATTTTATTTTAGGTTTTGGAGTCCTTTTTTTTCTGATATTTGGTGTTTTGGATTTGACATGCTCTGTACTATGACATTGGGCATCGGCCTTGGCAGACGACGTTGCTGGCATTTCATCGTCTCGGCCATGATTAGTGGCAGCAGCTTCAGCACGAGGTGGAAGTGGATCTTGATCTTTCCCTAATTTTGGAACCTCAACTTTTTTGTTCTCCATATTTTATAGGCAGAACTAAAAGGCACCTCAGGTAAACAATGGAGATGGATGGATTGGATACTAGTATACAATTATGGACGGACTGCCACGGTTAGGTGGTATAAAAAAACCACGGTTAGGTGGTATATATTATAATAATAATACAATTATGGATGGACGGACTGCCTGCCGACTGCCGACACAGAGGTAGCCACAGCCGTGAACTACCGCACTGTACACTGGTTGATAAAGAGATAGTAGTATACTCGTAACAACTAGTATGACACTATGACGACGGTATAAAGAATGAAAAAAAAACCACGGTTAGGTGGTATATATTATAATAATAATACAATTATGGATGGACGGACTGCCTGCCGACTGCCGACACAGAGGTAGCCACAGCCGTGAACTACCGCACTGTACACTGGTTGATAAAGAGATAGTAGTATACTCGTAACAATTAGGATGACACTATGACGGTATAAAGAATGAAAAAAAAACCACGGTTAGGTGGTAGGTATATAATAATAAATAATACAATTCTGGTCGGACGGACTGCCTGCCGTGTGCCGACACAGAGGTAGCCACAGCCGTGAACTACCGCACTGTACTGTGTCTGCTGCTAATATAGACTGGTTGATATTTAAAGAGATATTAGTAGTATACAACAATACTATACTGGTGGTCAGGCACTGGTCACCACTCCTGCAGCAAAAGTGTGCACTGTTAATTAATATAATTGTACTCCTGGCTCCTGCTAACAACCTGCAGTGCTCCCCAGTCTCCCCCACAATTAATTATAAGCTTTTAATTTATACATTGATGACTGTGCAGCACACTGGGCTGAGCTGAGTGCACACAGACTGAGTCACACTGTGTGACTGACTGTGCTGTGTATCGTTTTTTTTTTCAGGCAGAGAACGGATATAGCAGAGAGAAGTGAACGGATATATTATATTAAATAAAAGTTAACTAGCAACTGCACTGGTCACTGACTGTGGTAAACTAACTCTGTCTGCGACTCTGCACAATCTCTCTCTATCTAATCTATCTATCTCTATTCTAATGGAGAGGACGCCAGACACGTCCTCTCCCTATCAATCTCAATGCACGAGTGAAAATGGCGGCGACGCGCGGCTCCTTATATAGAATCCGAGTCTCGCGATAGAATCCGAGCCTCGCGAGAATCCGACAGCGTCATGATGACGTTCGGGCGCGCTCGGGTTAACCGAGCAAGGCGGGAAGATCCGAGTCGCTCGGACCCGTGGAAAAAAAAGTGAAGTTCGTGCGGGTTCGGATTCAAAGAAACCGAACCCGCTCATCTCTAATGTAAACCATTGGGTTTACGTACAAATCTGAATTAGGCCCACTGTAAGATATTACTCATCATTAGACAGATCACTTACACTAATGGACACTCATTTTATTGGCAATTATATTAGAGAAATATTGGGGTAACTTTGTGGTGCTGATTCCGAATATGACATCAGTTTTGCTAAATTGGCTCTAATGTATGAGATACATGGATGAGATCAAGAAAAACACAATAGACAATGCAAACTGCTCAACTGCTGACCACTTAGGGGGGATATTTCAGAGTGAACAAGAACATCTACAATGTTCCGGTAGATTCCCATTTGAATGCATTACTACTAAGTTCCCTAATAATTGAGGGTACCCATTATCTCAAGAACTAGAGACAATTTAATATATATATATTTTAATTTTTGAATTTAGCAACCCCAAAATACCCTGAATTTGTTCAAATATCTAAACAATTTTTTATTTTTGGACTGTGTTGTCTGACATTGCAGATACTGTCAGATAATTGATCTGTGTTTGTGAACACAGCCGCGTTCAGTGACACTCCCATAGCACTCCAATGAGATGGGCTTATTTTGCAAACACTTCAAGTCATCTCCATATCACCGCCTAGGAACGTGCATGGCTGGGCGCTCCCGGCTCTACTGCAAGCAACTCCATGTGGAACAGCTTTTTCTGTGTACACTCAGTGGTAACCATGCGCTGTAGAGGTTTTCTGTTTTTTCACATGTGCAGTATCAAAAAAATCCCAGCAGAGCGATTGGTGCTCGATCATGGCCATACATTATGAATTTTTCAGCCCAGTTGAAAATCAAAATCGGCTGATTGGCCTGACAACTGCACAGTGTATAGGACTGAGTAAGCACCATTTCAAGTCCGACTTCAGGGGAAAAATGTATTGGTGCTTTGCAAATTGACATGTATCCAGGGCTATACAGAGGGGGCAAATATTAATTACCTGGGTCTGGGCATTTTGGAGGAGCCTGTGTTAGCTAATGCACAACCCTCCCTCTTAACAGCAGTAGCCCCACTACCCAGTCCATGCTGATGTGTGCTGGGTTGCAGTGGGCTCCAGGGAAGCGGCTGCCATTGAACAGCAGCAGTCTCCCCTGGCCATGACTCCCTTGATTAGGCCACGTCTCCAAAAAGCACCTTGGCCCGGCCCAGCTCTCTACAGCCCTGCATGTGCCACAACATGTCACCATATATCACCAATGTTTTTTTAGCTCAAAATTACTATATTTAGCAATTTAAAGAGTGAAATCTGAAACCATGGACAATGTATTGCAGTTTATAAACCCCAAAACTTCCAGTGATTTACACCAAACCAAAGATTTATTGGTTTGGCAAAAAGACTTGGTCGTGGTCACTCATTTCTACTACTGATGCATTGCCTGCAATTTATATACAGTATACTGTATAAAAGTGAAAGTATGAATAACTGATATACTGTATATAAAATTCATTGGTCTGTTTGTTTATTTGTTTGTCTGCCCATTTATGCATTCGGACAACCCTGCACCAATTAGGATGAAACCAACGTGAGGTGGTCCAGTTGGATCCTAGACAGGTTTTAGGGGGCTAAAGGTCCCAGTCAGACCTCACAGTGGAATGTGCCAGGCAGAACTTTGACTCAGGGAGCCTGTTCTGGGCCTTCCACTGGATGGATTTGGAAGAAAACTTCAGAGAGTGATAACATTGGACTCCAGAAGACATACTAGGGTTTTGGAAACCCAGTTGGACCTCCCTATGCTGGCCAGAATTTTGACCCAGGGAGCCTGTTTTGAGCCTGCCACTGGATGTATTTAGAAGAAAACTTCACAGAGTGGACACATTGCATCCCAGAAGACATACTAGGGGGTTTGGGGTTGGTTGGACCTCATGGTGAAATGCACCAGTCAGAACTGTGACCAAGGGAACCTGTTCTGGGTCTTCCACTGGATGGATGGAAGTGGTAACATTGAATCTCAGTAAATCTACTCGGGGGTTGGGGTCCCAGTCGGACCTCCCGTTGATGTACGCTGGGCAGAACTTTAACCCGGGGAGCGTCTTCTGGGCCTGCCACTGAATGGATTAAGATGAAAACTTCACAGAGTGGAAACATTGCATCCCAGAAGAAATAGTAGGGGGTTGCGGTCCGGTCGGACCTCCCATTCGTGTATGCTGTGTATCACATACAGTACATTACTTCATCCATGACCGTAGACCTTGAACAACTCCTAGACTATGGATTATAACCATTTTGCCCCTAGGATAATCTGTCACTGCATATACCGTATTTGCTATAAAATTAAACAATTGAAAACTTTTTTGGTCTATTAAAAAAATTCTTATACATCAGCCCAATGACCGATAACCAAACAATATTTATTCTAAAACAGCAACTTTAGTATTATGCTAATGAATAAAATACCTTTACTGTAAAACAGATAGATAGTTATTCTGCACAGAACCTGGGAAATATGTTCAAACTTTTCATATCGCTCTTTGAACTTTGCTGCCTATGGTTGAAAATTGATTCTCTTTGAACTGATGAATTCACCCAGTGACCCAGTTATAAGAAAATGATATATTTCCTTTAATTTTGCATAGAAATGATATTAGACAACTTCAAAATATTGTATGAATCTCTGTGATCTGTACTTTCTAGAATATAAGAGACAAACTTTGTAGTCAGAATTGAATACATATTATATTGGGCTTTGGGTATAGGACTACCAACATTTCATTTCTTATTTAAGGAAGAGTAGAGAGAAGGATGAAGGAGGGAAAAAGAGAAGGAGGATTGTGTAGGAAGGAGGGAAAGGGCCGAGGAAAGTATGAAGTAAGGAAGAGGAAGACGATATGGAAGGATATATAGGGGAAAAGGAGGAGAAGCATAGAGCAGGGATGAAGGAGGGAAAGACTGGGACCTGGGCTCTGAACTAGGAATAAAGCAGATAACCTCTGCCCCTTGGCAAATCCATGCTGCCCTGTATGTATAGCATTCAGAGAGATTCAGGGTCTGATACAAAGATGCAGGCACACTGCATGCATTGCTAATGTTCCTGTAGCTCTGCCACTGTGCATGCATGACAGTAGTTCCCAGCAACTCCTATGGCGCCTGTGTTACACAGAGTGGATGCACAGCCACATAGGCGCTGATCCAATCCAGAAGAATGGTGAGATGTTGTGATGGGCATCCCTGGGCACTGACTGGGAGGTAGCGAGAGCGAGTCAGTGAAGCGGCTGCATACGCAGACGCACAGCCGCAGACATACAAGGCCATAGTCAGAAGGAGAAACTGCACCTGCAATTGGCCTGGTGCTAATGATGATGGCGTCCAAGGACGTACCACTCAGTATTAAAGCTTGCTCACACACAAAGTGGGCGTCTCAGCCCTTGCACATTTGGCCGCATGGATGTATAAAAGGGAAGGAGTTTGGGCACCATTTGCGTAAAATCGCAAACGAACGAACGCTAACAGGCGCAGTTGCATCCATCTGTGAGTCAGACCTGTAGATGTGAGAGGCTGTGTCCAAACTCAAATATAAATAGCAGTGCAAATATAGCTGCCCAGCATTTGTGGGCTACAAGCAAAAGCAGCCAGTATTTACCCTGCATGCAAACCTGTATTTGCACTTCTTGCATCGCAACACAGTTTGGGGGTAATTCTGAGTTGATCGTAGCAGGAACTTTGTTAGCAGCTGGGCAAAACCATGTGCACTGCAGGGGAGGGAGATATAACATGTGCAGAAAGAGATAGATTTGGGTGTGGTGAGTTCAATCTGCAATCTAAATTGCAGTGTAAAAATAAAGCAGCCAGTATTTACCCTGCACAGAAACAATATAACCCACCCAAATCTAACTCTTTCTGCACATGTTATATCTGCGCCCCCCCCCTCCCCCCCTCCCCTGCAGTGCACATGGTTTTGCCCAACTGCTAAAAAAATTCCTGCTGCGATCAACTTGGAATTACCCCCTTTGCCCATATGCACAATTACTTATTTGCTTAACTTCCAATGCAGTATCCAGTCCTATAGCAATATATCTAACAGTTCTGGGTATAGATTTCACCATGTAGTTGCAATATACATAAGACAGATGCGCCATCTAGTGGCTGCATCGTGATGTACTGTATAAAACAGGAATTTAAAGTAAAAGATATTTAAAAAAAAATGTAATTGACATTTAAAGATTATATTAACAACACATCTTAGTGGGCAGCATTAATTACCCACATTAATGAAATGTACAGTTTACTGTTTAACAGAACTTATGTGCAGTTCCTTTTTTCCTGCTACACACCCCAAGAGGTAAGCTTTCAGAGTACACTGAAGGTTTGGAGGCTAGAAGACTTTCCCTCAAACATCTCCAAAAATAGGTAAGTGTGCATATACCCAGAACTCACTTGTCCTGGATATACATTTCACTGCATTAGGAATTGCTACAATACAGTCAGATATGCCATCTAGTGGTTCCATCTACATTGTCATTTAATGATTAAATTCACACATTAGTGAGCAGCATTCAATATCCAAATAAATATAAAGAATTATTTTCTGTTTAACACCATTTATTTTTAGTTCCTTTTGTATGCCTAAAGCGCAAGAAGGTTCATTTATTAACATGATTCCCTGAGCCTGCAGCAGCAGCTTTCTATGTGTGAGAACATGAGTCTGTATCTCTTCCCATAGGAGGAAGTGATGCTGCATGAATGGCTGCACCTACTGTGCTCATACACACATGATAACATGAGATTTTCTTTGTGGGATGATTACACTGTCCACCATACCTGGATCCTCAGTCCCACAGAAGGTGGTATAGAGGGGGGACTTCAATTGCAGGCAAAGAGTGTGAATTGCCACTGCTGCGGCATTTAATTCGCCGGCAATGGCACCGCATTTTACACCGCTCATCCGAATTATACATGTACAGATGGAGCTGCGCTCATCTAATGTGTATACATGTACAGATGGAGCTACGCTCATCTAATGTGTATACATGTACAGATGGAGCTGCGCTCATCTAATGTGTATACATGTACAGATGGAGCTGCGCTCATCTAATGTGTATACATGTACAGATGGAGCTGCGCTCATCTAATGTGTATACATGTTGTCACGATCCGGGTATCTGGACGCCATTACTTACCCTTCAGATGCCTCCTAAGGCTGGCTCAGCGCTCCAGGACCGGATCCCATCTGTTATCCTGATGTTTACATTCCTGCATCCTCTCCTGTCTCTCTGAGACGCGGTCACAGTAAACGCCATATTACATCTGGCATGGCGTCTCCCGCGGCCTCCGCCGCCGTCCCTGAGTTTCTGCATGCAAAGTGTCAGAGTGGCGATTACGTCAGCCGCGGCCTCCGCTGTGCCCGCGTGGTTTGGATGTGCATTCATCAGTCTGGCGTCTCCTGTCTCCTGTGGCCGGCGCCGCCATTGCTGCTTCAATTCTCACATGGATTACAAACCAAATTTCCCTCCAAGTGTCTGCATGGGCGCAGCCATCTTGGATTTTGTCATCTGATCATTTCCACCAATCTGCTGTCTGTATTGTTGATTTGCATAATTGCCTAGCCAACCCCTTCCTTGCTGCAGGTATAAGTAAGCTGTGCCTGAGCAAGGAAGGCGTCAGTGCTTTGGTTGTCTAACCTAGTTCCAGTTTGTCTCTCTCCTGTGGTTGTCTTCCAGGTTCCAGCTCCTGTCTCCAGACTTCTGCTATAGAGACCCGCACCAGCATTCCATCTGCGGTGTAGCCTGACTCTCCGATCCATTCTGGACTCACCTGTTTCCAGCTACAACAATCCCCTGCTTCCAGCCCAGCTTCCAGCAGTGTAAAGCTTCTCTTAAAGGGCCGGTGTCCTTTCTGCAGTTTACCACTCTCCACCGGTATTATTATTTCACCGCTCTCAAACAATCACCTGCTTGCAGCCCAGCTTCCAGCAGTGTATAGCTTCTCTTAAAGGGCCGGTGTCCTTTTCTGCAGTTTACCACTCTCCACCGGTATTATTATTTCACCGCTCTCAAACTCCAAACTTCATTATTATTTCATCGCTCTCAAGTTCGTTTATTATTTAACTGGTTCCAGCCAGTATCCACTCCGTACCAACAACAGTCTGGTTCCAGCCAGTATCCACAGCAGCCGTTTTACCTTCAGCAGCCCAGCCTTTCCTGGAACATCAGCTGGTACGATCCTGGGTTTTCTCCATTGCTACAGTCAGGCCTGGTAAGGACTTTCCAACTAGAAGATTATAAGAACTGTCTCACACTACCAGTGCCTGTGGCCCTTGCCACCCTGTAGTACCCAGGAATTGTATTTATCCTCTGTTGACTTTTATGTTTCCTTTTACTGCTGCTGTGTTACGGAGTTTGTCATAATAAACATCATTGACTTTTATCCTGGTTGTCGTGGTCACGCCTTCGGGCAGTTATTCTACATGTTACTTACATGTCTAGGGGTCTGATACAACCTCCCAGGTTCCGTTACATCTCAGCCCCTACAACTGAGGCTGCCTCCCGTCAGCTCAGGCCCTCAGTTGTGAACAGTAAGCACTGACCTAATGAATCCAGCCGGAGACCAGGATCAAGCGGCCAGGTCAATGCAAGAACTGGCAGCCCGACTTGAACATCAGGAGGCTGCACAGGGCCACATCATCCGCTGTCTCCAGGATCTCTCTACACGGCTGGATGGGATTCAAACGACCCTCCGTGGACCTGGCACGTCCGGTGCGTCCACTACAGTGACACCAGCTGTAACCCCACCCACCTTACCCATTTCCAGTCCACATCTTCATCTTCCAACGCCAGCAAAATTTGATGGATCTCCAAGGTTCTGCAGGGGATTTCTCAATCAATGTGAAATCCACTTTGAGCTTCTACCTGGCAATTTCTTCAGTGACCGTACCAAAATTGCCTATATCATCTCCCTTCTCAGTGGCTCAGCCCTTGACTGGGCATCACCTTTATGGGAGAAGTCTGATCCCCTGCTATCCTCCTATACTGACTTTGTAGCTACATTCAGGCGCATCTTCGACGAGCCAGGCCGGATAACATCTGCTTCATCTGAGATTCTCCGTTTACGCCAGGGAACACGTACTGTGGGACAGTATCTTATACAGTTTAAAATCCTGGCATCCGAACTGGCATGGAACGACGAGGCCCTGTATGCTGCATTCTGGCATGGCTTATCAGAACGCATCAAGGATGAGTTAGCTACCAGAGACTTGCCCTCTAAGTTGGATGAGCTAATTTCTCTTTGCACGAAGGTTGACCTACGTTTCAGAGAGAGAGCAACTGAGCGAGGAAGATCATCTACTCCTAAATCTTCTGCTCCTCCTCCTCGTCAACCATCTCCATCCAAGGATGAGCCTATGCAAATTAGTCGTTCCCGTCTATCTCCCGCTGAGCACCGAAGACGTCTCTCTGAGTCTCTCTGTCTCTACTGTGCAGCTCCGTCGCACACTATCAATGCCTGTCCCAAACGTCCGGGAAACTCCAGATCCTAGCTCGCCAAGGAGAGGGCCGGCTAGGAGTAATGATCTCTCCATCTCCTCATGACTGTAACCTCCCAGTGTCGCTCCAAATTGCTCAACGTTACAGGAACGTCATTGCCCTCCTTGATTCCGGAGCAGCTGGGAATTTCATAACCGAAGCTTATGTTAAACGGTGGTCCCTACCCACCGAGAGACTGTCCTCGTCCATCTCTTTGACTGCCGTGGATGGCAGCAAGATTTTTGACGCAGTCATTTCCTTAAGGACTCTTCCAGTTCGTCTGAGAGTGGGAGTTCTTCATTCTGAGTATATTTCTTTTTTAGTGATTCCAAGAGCCACACATCCAGTGGTTTTAGGCCTTCCATGGCTCCGTCTCCACAACCCATCAATTGACTGGACGACTACGCAAATACTGGCATGGGGTCCCTCCTGTGCTGAGACTTGTTTAGCCAAAGTTCTTCCTGTTTGTTCTTCCTTCCCCAGGTCATCTGATGTTCCGCCTCCTCCATATCAAGACTTCACGGACGTGTTCAGTAAAGCCTCTGCTGATATCCTTCCTCCTCATAGAGAATGGGACTGCCCAATCGACCTCATTCCAGGGAAGGTTCCACCGCGAGGCCGAACTTATCCGTTGTCTCTGCCTGAGACACACTACATGGAAGAGTACATCAAAGAGAACCTGGCGAAGGGTTTCATCCGACCATCTTCTTCTCCAGCCGGCGCAGGCTTCTTCTTCGTTAAGAAGAAAGACGGTGGTCTGCGTCCGTGCATCGACTACAGAGGTCTGAACGATATTACCGTCAAGAACCGATACCCTTTACCCCTGATTACCGAGCTCTTTGATAGAGTTAGTGGTGCAACTATTTTCACAAAGCTGGACTTGAGGGGTGCCTACAATCTCATCCGAATCCGTGAGGGTGACGAGTGGAAGACCGCCTTTAACACCCGTGACGGACATTATGAGTACCTCGTCATGCCCTTCGGATTGAGCAACGCTCCAGCAGTCTTCCAGCACTTCGTGAATGAGATTTTCAGGGACATCTTGTACCGCCATGTTGTGGTTTATCTAGACGACATCCTCATCTTTGCTAATAATCTCGAAGATCATCGTTTCTGGGTAAAAGAGGTTCTTTCCCGTCTCCGTGTCAATCACCTCTATTGTAAATTGGAGAAGTGTGTGTTTGAAGTTAAAACCATTCCGTTTCTAGGTTACATTGTGTCCGGTTCCGGACTAGAGATGGATCCTGAGAAACTCCAAGCAATCCAGAATTGGCCTATACCCTTAAGCCTCAAAGGGGTCCAGAGGTTCTTAGGGTTCGCCAATTATTATAGAAAATTTATACGAGACTTTTCCACCATTGTGGCGCCTATCACTGCATTAACCAAGAAAGGTGCTAATCCGTCCAAGTGGTCCGAGGAAGCTACACAGGCCTTTCACCTTCTGAAGCAACGGTTCATCTCTGCACCAGTTCTGAAACAGCCCGACACCGACTCTCCTTTTATCTTAGAGGTAGATGCCTCCTCCGTTGGAGTAGGAGCAGTGTTATCCCAGAGGGCCAAAGATGGACATCTACATCCTTGCAGTTTCTTCTCCCGGAAGTTCTCCCCAGCTGAGCGCAACTATGCCATTGGCGATCAGGAGTTGCTAGCCATCAAGCTCGCTCTGGAGGAGTGGAGATACCTGTTGGAGGGAGCTTCCCACTCAATCACCATACTTACCGACCACAAAAATCTTTTATATCTCAAAGGCGCACAATGTCTGAATTCTCGTCAGGCCAGATGGGCACTTTTCTTCTCTAGGTTTGACTTTAAACTCCAGTTCTGTCCGGGTTCTCAGAATCGTAAGGCCGATGCCCTTTCCCGCTCATGGGAGCAAGAAAATGAGTCCGAGTCTGCAGACAAGCATCCTATTATTAATCCGTTGGCATTCTCCACGGTAGGGATGGACTCTACGCCTCCACCAGGGAAAAGTTTTGTTAAGCCAGTTCTAAGGAAGAAGCTCATGTATTGGGCCCATGCTTCCCGTTTTGCTGGATATACAGGCATTCAGAAAACCCTTGAATTTATTTCTAGGTCCTACTGGTGGCCAACTCTGAAGAAGGACGTTATGGAATTTATTGCCTCCTGCCCAAAGTCTCCCGCTCCCTGCGGGGCAACTGGTTCCATTATCTGTTCCCTGTCGACCTTGGACCCATTTGTCGATGGACTTTGTTTCCGATCTACCTATCTGCAACAAGTTTAATACCATCTGGGTGGTAGTTGACCGGTTCACCAAGATGGCACATTTCATCCCTCTCACCGGTCTTCCGTCAGCTTCCAAGTTGGCTCAAGTGTTTATACAAGAGATCTTCCGACTTCACGGTCTTCCTGAAGAGATCATCTCGGATCGTGGAGTACAATTTGTAGCCAAATTTTGGCGAAGTTTGTGTCAAGCCCTCCAAGTCAAGTTAAAGTTTTCCACGGCTTACCATCCTCAGACCAATGGTCAAACCGAGAGGGTGAATCAGGACTTGGAGGCCTTCCTCCGTATATATGTGTCTTCCTCTCAAGATGACTGGGTTCAACTCCTTCCTTGGGCCGAGTTCAGCCACAACAATCAATACCATTCCTCATCTTCTTCTACACCATTCTTCATTAATTATGGATTCCACCCTAAAGTCCCAGAATTCCAACCGCTTCCCGCAACTTCTGTTCCAGCAGTGGATGTCACCTTGCGTCAGTTTTCAAATAAATGGAGGAACGTCCGCGCAGCCCTGCTTAAAGCCTCATTCAGGTATAAGAAGTTTGCCGATCGGAAGCGTAGAGCGGTTCCTGCTCTCAAGGTGGGTGATCGTGTGTGGTTGTCCACGAAGAATTTGAGGTTGAGAGTTCCCAGCATGAAATTTGCACCTCGCTACATCGGACCCTTCAAGATTGAACAAGTCATCAATCCTGTTGCCTACAGGTTACAGTTACCATCCTTCTTGAAAATACCCAGGACATTTCATGTTTCTTTGTTGAAACCGCTGATCCTGAATCGGTTTCATTCCGCACTTCCTCCAGCTCCCAAAGTTCAGACTCAACGGGGAGTCGAGTACGAGGTGGCCAAGATTTTGGACTCACGTTTCCGTTACGGTGAGTTACAATACCTCATTGACTGGAAGGGCTATGGTCCTGAAGAACGCTCTTGGACCAATGCCTCAGACGTCCATGCTCCTGCCTTGGTCCGAAATTTCCACGCAAAGTTTCCTTTAAAGCCAAAGAAGTGTCCTGGGGCCACTCCTAAAGGGGGGGGTGCTGTCACGATCCGGGTATCTGGACGCCATTACTTACCCTTCAGATGCCTCCTAAGGCTGGCTCAGTGCTCCAGGACCGGATCCCATCTGTTATCCTGATGTTTACATTCCTGCATCCTCTCCTGTCTCTCTGAGACGCGGTCACAGTAAACGCCATATTACATCTGGCATGGCGTCTCCCGCGGCCTCCGCCGCCGTCCCTGAGTTTCTGCATGCAAAGTGTCAGAGTGGCGATTACGTCAGCCGCGGCCTCCGCTGTGCCTGCGTGGTTTGGATGTGCATTCATCAGTCTGGCGTCTCCTGTCTCCTGTGGCCGGCGCCGCCATTGCTGCTTCAATTCTCACATGGATTACAAACCAAATTTCCCTCCAAGTGTCTGCATGGGCGCAGCCATCTTGGATTTTGTCATCTGATCATTTCCACCAATCTGCTGTCTGTATTGTTGATTTGCATAATTGCCTAGCCAACCCCTTCCTTGCTGCAGGTATAAGTAAGCTGTGCCTGAGCAAGGAAGGCGTCAGTGCTTTGGTTGTCTAACCTAGTTCCAGTTTGTCTCTCTCCTGTGGTTGTCTTCCAGGTTCCAGCTCCTGTCTCCAGACTTCTGCTATAGAGACCCGCACCAGCATTCCATCTGCGGTGTAGCCTGACTCTCCGATCCATTCTGGACTCACCTGTTTCCAGCTACAACAATCACCTGCTTCCAGCCCAGCTTCCAGCAGTGTACAGCTTCTCTTAAAGGGCCGGTGTCCTTTCTGCAGTTTACCACTCTCCACCGGTATTATTATTTCACCGCTCTCAAACAATCACCTGCTTCCAGCCCAGCTTCCAGCAGTGTATAGCTTCTCTTAAAGGGCCGGTGTCCTTTTCTGCAGTTTACCACTCTCCACCGGTATTATTATTTCACCGCTCTCAAACTCCAAACTTCATTATTATTTCATCGCTCTCAAGTTCGTTTATTATTTAACTGGTTCCAGCCAGTATCCACTCCGTACCAACAACAGTCTGGTTCCAGCCAGTATCCACAGCAGCCGTTTTACCTTCAGCAGCCCAGCCTTTCCTGGAACATCAGCTGGTACGATCCTGGGTTTTCTCCATTGCTACAGTCAGGCCTGGTAAGGACTTTCCAACTAGAAGATTATAAGAACTGTCTCACACTACCAGTGCTTGTGGCCCTTGCCACCCTGTAGTACCCAGGAATTGTATTTATCCTCTGTTGACTTTTATGTTTCCTTTTACTGCTGCTGTGTTACAGAGTTTGTCATAATAAACATCATTGACTTTTATCCTGGTTGTCGTGGTCACGTCTTCGGGCAGTTATTCTACATGTTACTTACATGTCTAGGGGTCTGATACAACCTCCCAGGTTCCGTTACATCTCAGCCCCTACAACTGAGGCTGCCTCCCGTCAGCTCAGGCCCTCAGTTGTGACACATGTACAGATGGAGCTGCGCTCATCTAATGTGTATACATGTACAGATGGAGCTGCGCTCATCTAATGTGTATACATGTACAGATGGAGCTGCGCTCATCTAATGTGTATACATGTACAGATGGAGCTGCGCTCATCTAATGTGTATACATGTACAGATGGAGCTGCGCTCATCTAATGTGTATACATGTACAGATGGAGCTGCGCTCATCTAATGTGTATACATGTACAGATGGAGCTGCGCTCATCTAATGTGTATACATGTACAGATGGAGCTGCGCTCATCTAATGTGTATACATGTACAGATGGAGCTGCGCTCATCTAATGTGTATACATGTACAGATGGAGCTGCGCTCATCTAATGTGTATACATCATGTACAGATGGAGCTGCGCTCATCTAATGTGTATACATGTACAGATGGAGCTGCGCTCATCTAATGTGTATACATGTACAGATGGAGCTGCGCTCATCTAATGTGTATACATGTACAGATGGAGCTGCGCTCATCTAATGTGTATACATGTACAGATGGAGCTGCGCTCATCTAATGTGTATACATGTACAGATGGAGCTGCGCTCATCTAATGTGTATACATGTACAGATGGAGCTGCGCTCATCTAATGTGGCTCCATTGCAAACATGCACTCCCGGCTCAACTAGGCGATCCGGCATCTAGCCACGCTACAGGAGTGCACAGAGACGCTCCCATTTCAGTGAATGGGGCGTGTGTGCGTTTCACAAGCACGCACGCCCCAGGCCATGCGATAGGCATGCCTCGGCAAGCGAGCAGCTGCACAGACGGAGCCACGATTAGCGTGGCTTCAGCTGTATGATTATTACACTGTGGTCTGACGGCAGTGTCACAGACAAATAATAGTATAGTACACTGAGGTATAGCACACAAAAAAGAGTGTAAATTATATTTTTAGCTTTTATTTTATTTCCACTGGAGCAGGTCACCCCAAGATTGACAGAGCACCCCTGGACAGACACAACAGCTCCTTGTCGGACACAGCAGCCCCTTGAAGGGCGGACACAGCACGGACAGAGCACCCCTGGAGACACAGCAATCCCTGGTCAGACACAGCAGCCCCATGCCCCTTGATGGACAAAACAGCAGCACCACTGGATAGTTAACACAGACCCCTGGATGAACACATTATGGACACATCTTCTCAATACAAGCGTCACAGTCGGAGTGAAGATGGTGCGATCACCAGGGACCTCATTTTGGGATCCGAGTCTGCTGGCAGCGCTGAGAGTCTGAGCACTAGAGCACTCAGACTCTACTGCGCATGCGCAGATCTCCAGGAAAATGGCGCGGTGTCCATTTTCAATGAGTTTTAACACCGCTGTGGATGTCGGCAAGGGACTCCGGAGGGGTGAGTATTTAGAAAATGGGTGCAGCA
Source organism: Pseudophryne corroboree (assembly GCF_028390025.1). Taxonomy (NCBI): domain Eukaryota; kingdom Metazoa; phylum Chordata; class Amphibia; order Anura; family Myobatrachidae; genus Pseudophryne; species Pseudophryne corroboree. Next base: position 621,649,299 of record NC_086449.1, on the reverse strand, counting down.
TGTGCGGTGGGGGCCCCTTCTGGACTCAAGGATCCGTGTGCACCATACACACTGCACCCATTATAGAAACACCAGTGCTCGGAACGCTATGTCCGGGTGGGTCCAGTTCTCAGGGGTGCTTTGTTGTACTTGAAGGGCTGCTGTGTCCATCCCCATGGGTGCTTTGTTGTCCATCAAGGGGCTGCTGTGTCTTTCCATCAAGGGGCTGATGTGTCCGACAAGAGGCTGCTGTGTCCATCAATCCAGGGGCTCTGCCCCAGTGTAAAAAAAATAAAAACATAATTTATAAAATATATATATATTTGTGCTATACCCCAGTGTATTATGCTATTATTTTTCTGTGACACTGCCAGTCAGACCGCAGTGTCATAATAATCATACACATATTGTGACACTGTAGGTGGTACCCCAACTGTGCAGTAGGTGGTCCGTTCCCAAGGGTGCTTTGTTGTATATAAAGCGGTTGCTGTGTTCATCCAGGGGTGCTTTGTCAATCAAGGGGTGCTTTTTCGTTAGGGATAAGTTAGATTTACGCACCACCAGGGAGTTTAGGGTTAGGCTGCGGGGAACAGTAGGTTAGGGTTAAGTGGCGAGGAGTGGGGGTTAGGGTTAGACACCACCAAGGAGGGTTAGGGTTTGGCTACAGAGAAGGAAGAGTTAGAGTTAGCTGCTGGGTAGAGGGTTAAGTTTAGCCACCACCGGGGAGGGTTTGGGTTAGGCTGCCGGAAAGGAGGGTTAGGGAAGTAGGTGGGGAGGGTAAGTATACTTACCCAACCTCTCAGTATATCAGCATTGCAATGCCGGTGCCAGTCTTTTGATTTTGCTGGCATCCCAAACACCGATCTCATGTGTCACATCTGTATGCTTTCTATAGACAATGTGCCATATAGCATTTTCAGAGATTGATTAATTTAGGTACTCGTGCTATTGTATGGGGGAAGTAGGACAGATCAGGACTGAAATCTGAGCAGGAGAGATCTGTGACTGTCCATTTCATGCCAAAATATGCAGGCGATGGAGGATGGGTCATATGAGTCAGAGTATTGTTTTTCTATGACTATTTTTGGCCAAGACTCTGTTGCTCTGCACTGCCTTGGTTTGCAGTATACCAGTTGGTCTGGAGGGCAGTTATCTGGGATTTTCTTGCAGATGCTTGTGGCACTTTCTTCTCCTGAGCCTTTGGATGGGATGAACTCATATTTTTTAAATTTATGTTTTTGTATTCTGTTTTTGACTTGAGTGCACCTTTAATATCACTATTCTATTTGTTTTCCTTTACGCTGTTTTGTTTTCCATGGTTCTGTCCATAGTGCTCTTGTATGTTACTTAAATGTTTATATACTGTTCCATCCCGTGTGTGTGTGTGTGTGTGTGTGTGTGTGTGTGTGTATATGTATACATTTTATATATATATATATATATATATATATATATATGTATATATAATTTATATAGACATGCAGATAGTTGTTTTTTTGTGGTGCGCTCTGCTGTTCAACGGATCTTACCTAATGGATGTGATCTTACCAACTATGGATGTTCTATATACCTCATATACTGACACCCAAAATGTATTAATACAATTTTATTGTTAAATTGTAAATAAAAAACTTCAAGAATACATTCTCTTATACATAAAACAACTTTCAACTGTTCATTGATTTGTCTGCCCATACAGTTTTCTTGTCAATACAGTGATTAAATATTAATAAAAATTGTTGTTATACCCAACATGTTTCGTCTCTAGTGACTTCCTCAGGGGTGTTAATTGTCCTATTATTGGACTCCCATTTTGTGGGAGCGGAAAAAATCCTCACTCCAATATAGATCTTCGTATATGAGAGCAAACAATTTAACTGATAAACCAATTTCTTGTGTATTTCATTACTGGGTAACAATTTACTTGATTTCCTATGATTCTTTGGAATTAGACTGCCCTCAATAGTCTTCAATTTAATTTTTTTAAATTATTTTTAACAGTATTTTTAACCAATTATCCAGATTCTAGTGCGACCAGCAACAGTCAATCACCTCTGTGCAGTCTGAAGTCCAAAAGCATTCTGCTTTTAAGAAGGGATTTTTCAAAATTCCACCCAGAAAGTGGTTAAAAGGGGTGAAGTGATTATTGGGAATTCCCCCCTCACAGAGAAGAGTTAAGACAGCCCACCCAGCCGGGGCTACAAAGAATGCATGGTGGCATCGATACCAAGTTGCGGAGGGTGGAGGACACAATGTTCTGTTCCTGGACTTCTTTCCAGAGGCAGTTGTAGAGCACTCTTTTATTCAAATAGAGGAGCCACATCAACTGCCTTCCTTAAACAATGTCAAACATCGCTGGGTGTGGCTGCCCTATTTGAATAATGGACCGCTCTGCAACTGTGACTGGCAAGGAAGTACAACCTTATGGCTCAGGAGATTTTATGATGAGACAGTGTCATTTTCCATAGATAGATAGATAGATAGATAGATAGATAGATAGATAGATAGTTTTGATATATAATTACAAACCTATCTATTTCCAGTCAGGAGAGGATTGTGTCTCAATTATCAGAGGTTAACCTGTCACTTGCACTAAACATTGCTGAACCTCTCAGAGAGCAATAGAAGGAAAGGAGTGATAGATATTTTGAATCTTAAATGCATTAAAGGAAAGCTTGCTAGTCAGCGACTTCTTGTCTGCTGTGTAAAGGGTACTGACAGCTCTCCCAGTGACTTTAAGTGTTGTGCAAAAATCTTTAACTTTTTACCTCAAAGGAGGAGCCCTAAGAAGAGTGAGAAGCTAAGCCAGGAGACCTAGGGCCCTTTGGAATAGAGTCAGTCTATCCCTGCAAACCTTACATATGTAATATACAGCGGATGGAGCTTGGACTGTCGTCCCAGTATTTACAACACTGAGCTGGGCAGCATCAGACGCGGGACAGGGCAGAGAAAGAGATGGATTATTCACCTCAGTGCCAGCCTTTTTGAAAACATCAATCCAGGGAAGGGCCGCCGGACGATTGGCAGTGGTGGGTAGAGCATGTCCTGTTGTACTGTAAGTCTAATTGCTGATCTCCTGTGACAAACTAACCAGTTAACTTTAGGTATATCCTGTTGTCCAGAAAATAAGACACAGAGACTACAGATTCCCGTACAATAAAATCTGTGTATTGTTTTGGTGTGTTCTCGGGCGGTTTCATGGAGGGGCACTTTGATGCTACCAGTTCTCAACAACATCCTACCACAAGTGAGCCTATTTTAAAAGTAATATTAAAGTTGCTTAAATACAGTGCTTTTCATCTCTTTGTGATTATACTTGAATACGGGAGTTTCTGATTATCACAGTTGTAAATATAATTGAGTGTTAAAAATTTGGTAAATCTAAAGAGATGTAAATTTGAGACGTCTTAATGTAAGTAAATATTGGTCCATGATTCTTGGCGTTACCCAAGGAGCACCCGTAGCAGATATGATAAAAGTGACAGGATCATTTTTGTATGTTACCTATGTTAAATTTCAGCCTCCTAACATATCGGGAAGTAAGAGAATTAGTGATGAGTCAGTCTTGAGTGAGTGACTGAGAGATACGGTAACAAGTGACAGGTCCATTTGTGTAGTTATTGAAATTCTATACACTGGAGGTGCAATACAAATATTGATCCGATTGACTGTTTGGGCGTTATCGTTCACGCAATGCAAGCCACGCATCGGTAATTATGTCATTATGTCAACACACTTTTCATCCCCTTAGGGGAGGTGTCACGATCCAGGTAATTCCATATCAGTATTTACCTTCCAAATGCCTCTTGAGACTGTCCAGCGTTCCAAGCCTGGATTCCATCTGCACTGTCTGCATGCAGCACGCCGCATCTCATTGTCTCAAGTCTCTTCACTGTGATTCTGGCAGCTTCATGGTTAAAACTCCCATGCAAGTTACAAACAGTCTTTCCCTCCAAGTTCAAACATGGGCACAGCCATGTTTGTTTTCATCACATGTTACTTTTCAGCCTATCAGCTGTACTCTGGTTTCTGCCTAATTATCCAGCAGCTGCACTCTAGACTCTGCTTAATCAGCCAGCCAATCCCTGTTTCCCAGCTGGTATAAATATCCTGTTCCTGGGCTGGAAAGTTGTCAGTGCTTCAGTTGTCATCCTAGTGAAACCAGTCTCTTCCTATTGTGGTCGTTCCTGCCTGCAAACTCCACTAGATACTCAAGGTGGGTACACACTAATAGATATATCTGCAGATCAATTGATCTGCAGATATATCTATGGACGGATCGGGCAGTGTGCTGTGCATACACACTGCCCGATCCGTCGGGGACTGACGTCATGAACTGGGCGGGCGTGTACACACGCCCGCCCAGTTCAGCTGTCAATCACCGCCGGGCCGCCGCAGCCCCGTACACACACAGCGACGCGTCAATATATCGGTAGATATATGGTCCGTCGGCTGTGCTGCGCGGCCGGCGCGATACGTCTATGAACGACGGAGTTTACAGACGTATCGGCCGTACACACTGGCCGACGGTCCCGCGATATATCGACCGGTGTGTACGGGCCTTCACACCAGTTCCACTCTCCATGGTGCAGCCTGACTCTGCTTTGTGTCTCATCATTGCACCCTGCGTCTGGCAGATTACTATAACACCAGCTTCCAGCGGTGCCCTGTTCCTGTATTCCGGTAATCTGCGCTCACAAGCATCTCCTGTATCTGCGCCCACAAGCATCTCCTGTATCTGCGCCCACAAGCATCTCCTGTATCTGCGCCCACAAGCATCTCCTGTATCTGCGCCCACAAGCATCTCCTGTATCTGCGCCCACAAGCATCTCCTGAATCTGCGCCAACAAGCATCTCCTGTATCTGCGCTCACAAGCATCTCCTGTATCTGCGCTCACAAGCATCTCCTGTATCTGCGCTCACAAGCATCTCCTGTATCTGCGCTCACAAGCATCTCCTGTATCTGCGCTCACAAGCATCTCCTGTATCTGCTCTCACAAGCATCTCCTGTATCTGCGCTCACAAGCATCTCCTGTATCTGCTCTCACAAGCATCTCCTGTATCTGCGCTCACAAGCATCTCCTGTATATGCTCTCACAAGCATCTCCTGTATATGCTCTCACAAGCATCTCCTGTATATGCTCTCACAAGCATCTCCTGTATATGCTCTCACAAGCATCTCATGTATCTGCGCTCACAAGCATCTCCTGTATCTGCGCTCACAAGCATCTCCTGTATCTGCGCTCACAAGCATCTCCTGTATATGCTCTCACAAGCATCTCCTGTATATGCTCTCACAAGCATCTCCTGTATCTGCGCTCACAAGCATCTCATGTATCTGCGCTCACAAGCATCTCCTGTATCTGCGCTCACAAGCATCTCCTGTATCTGCGCTCACAAGCATCTCCTGTATCTGTACTCACAAGCATCTCCTGTATCTGCGCTCACAAGCATCTCCTGTATATGCTCTCACAAGCATCTCATGTATCTGCGCTCACAAGCATCTCCTGTATATGCTCTCACAAGCATCTCATGTATCTGCGCTCACAAGCATCTCCTGTATATGCTCTCACAAGCATCTCATGTATCTGCGCTCACAAGCATCTCCTGTATCTGTACTCACAAGCATCTCCTGTATCTGCGCTCACAAGCATCTCCTGTATATGCTCTCACAAGCATCTCCTGCATCTCCTGTATCTGCGCTCACAAGCATCTCCTGTATATGCTCTCACAAGCATCTCCTGTATCTGCGCTCACAAGCATCTCCTGTATCTGCGCTCACAAGCATCTCCTGTATCTGCGCTCACAAGCATCTCCTGTATCTGCGCTCACAAGCATCTCATGTATCTGCGCTCACAAGCATCTCCTGTATCTGTACTCACAAGCATCACCAGTATATGCTTCTAAGCATCACCTACATAACTCCTCGCTCTCAAGCTACAGTTTGCATTCCAGCATTATTAACACAGCTCTTCAGTGCATTGGTGTGGTAAAGGACTCACCATTTCCAGGTCCTTTAAGATTGTTCTATTGTACCCACACCTAGAGACTTCCTATGTGCATCTCTGAGAGCTGTGACTTGTCATCCTGTTACCATGCTGCTAACTGTCGCTATCATTTGTGAGCTGAGTTCATTTAATAAACCTGTTGAACATATCCTCTGTTGTCGTGATAACGCCTTCAGGCTTTAGGTACTGCAGGTTCACGCATGTTCACGAGTCCTATCTGGCCTCTCACATTTAAGTATACCTCAGCCCCTACAACTGAGGCTTCCAGTAGTGAGCACCAGCCCTCAGTTGTGACAGGAGGTTTATTAAAATTCTAAGTATGAGTTTTCCTATTTCCCACCTGAAGAATGTACAATTTTTGCTCCCTAACATATCGGTCATATAAGTAAGAGAAAAAGCGGCACATTCATTTTCCATTAAATGTCACATTTTCTACACTCCCCAGGGGATGTAGAAATTGTGACATTCATCAAACTCCGAAAAAGTATTTTTTTTTTTTTCGGAGTTTGATAGTGAAAGTGTTCGTCATCCTGAGATGGTGAGCAGTTTCTAGAGGCAGCAGAGGGTTGTGCTGTGTCCGCTTACCTCCAGCACCCTCCCTGGATCCCAGGCAGTCCTCCGGTGAGCGGGGGACACCGGTATCTGCATTAGCTTGGGGTGGGGGTCAGTAGTTCTGGCGGTAGCTGCAGCTTAAACTTGTCCGCGATGAAGAGGCTGCGGGGGGGAGCGGTTAGCTGGCACAACATAGAAGCCTTGGGGGCAGAGTGGGAACATTGGTGAAGGCTCCAGGGCGAGCGGGCATGTCGAGGAAGGCTGCAGGAGGAGCAGGCAGAACATGTAGAGACTGTGGAGGAGAGTGGGCACACTGGGGAGAGGCTGCAGGGGGAGCGGACACATCACTTTTCTGAAAAGCTGTCTTCGCAAAAGAAGCAGTTTTTTGGAAGTGATACTTTTATAGGGGAGGCCTAATGAATTCTGAAAAAATTGTGAAAGGTAAAGGTGAGAATTGAAAACTAAAAATTCTCACTTCACAATTTTTTCATAATGAATATGCCCCTTAGTGATGAGTCATAGTTACATAGTTGTTGAGGTTGAAAAAAGACAAATGTCCAACGAGTTCAACCTATTGTACATTACATTATTTTGTTAATAATTTTTTTTCTTTAATTATTAATTAAATGCTGTATCCCTGGATATTTTTTTCAGCTAGGAATTCATCCAATCCATTTTTAAACTTATTTATTGTGTCCACCATTACTACCTTCTCTGGAAGAGAATTCCAAATCCTTACTGCTCTTACTGTGAAGAATCCTTTTCTCCGTTGGGTGTGGAATTTTTTCTCCTCTAACCTCAGTGGGTGTCCGCGTGTCCTATGTAGTGTTTTTTTGGTAAACAAATCGTTTGATAGATGCTTGTATTGTCCCTTAATGTATTTATAAATATGTCCCCTCTCAGTTGCCTCTTTTCCAGTGTGAACATATCAAGCCTTTTAAGTCTTTCCTCATAGTCCAATGCCTCTAACCCCTTAACCAGTTTGGTGGCTCGCCTGTGAACCCTTTCGAGTTCCAAGATATCTTTTTTATAGTATGGTGCCCAAAACTGTACACAATATTCCAGGTGTGGTCGCACCAATGATTTATACAGTGGCAGGATTACACTCTCATCCCTCGTCTCCATACCCCATTTTATGCATGATAACACCTTATTAGCCTTTGCTGCTGCATTTTGACATTGCAAACTGCTACCAAGTTTATTATCGATGAGCACTCCCAAATCTTCTTCAACTACCGTTATCCCTACATTTTCCCCATTTAATTTATAGGCTGCCTGATTGTTCTTAGTCCCAAGGTGCATAACTTTACATTTGTCTATATTGAACCTCATTCCCCATTTGTCTGCCCAGGCCTCCAGTCCAGTTAAGTCATTCTGTAGAGACTCAACATCCTTGTCTGAATTAATTATTCTACTTAATTTAGTGTCATCTGCGAAAATTGACACTGTGCTTTCCAGTCCCTCACCTAGGTCATTAATGAATATATTAAACAGCAATGGCCTGAGAACTGAGCCCTGCGGTATTCCACCGAGTACTGAAGCCCATTCAGAGTACATCCCATTAACCCCCACTCGCTGTTCCCTATTAAACAGCCAGTTAGTGAGTGGAGTGAGTGAGTAAGGGCTTTCGCATATATATACTCCTGCATAGATGGGCGGCCCTCCACAGGTTTAAAGAAGCATAATTACTTACAAGTTTGCTTTATCAGCATGTCAGATGAATTAATGCTGCGCCTATCATCAGAATACTAATCAAGATAACAAAGTCTTGCCTTTTATAACAAAGACACCAGTGTGCATAGTGCATCCACAGGCTGCCCCAGCACACTCCCGAGTGTGATGACCAAAGCCGTAACAAGACTTTTGGTGCCGTCCCCCCCCCCCCAGTTTTTCCAATAGGGACATAAGGCCCTCGTGGTGAAGGGGAATGACTAAACGGATTCTGGAGAAAGCCCGTGTTATGATCTCCCTTTGCACAATATATATATTATACACACACACTTATAGATTGGTACAAGATACTTCCAGTCCCAGTTCCATGCACATCCAGCCTGTGTGTCTGAGGATACTTTTTGCAGTAAAATATATTCACACAAGCAGTACCTGTAAGTCACAAGCCTGCAGCATATCCAGTACTCAGCACTCTGCACACACAGTACCTGATGGTTCCAGCAGTTAACTTTTCTACAACTCATACCTCATTGCTTCAGTTAACATTGTCCTCCTGTGAATCCTGCACACTCCTAGGGCCTAATTCAGACCCGATCGCTGCAACGGCAGCGATCGCAACCTGAAGCCCTTTTGGTTGTGCGCACATGCAGTGGCCGCATTGCACGTGTGCACACAATGAGATGCGAAAGCATCTCACTGCTGCGATCACCTCTGCCTGATTGATAGCCGGGTGGGATGTAGGGCCTGACATGCGGGGAATCCCCCCGCATGTCAGAGAATCTAAATTTAGATCATCTATGATCAAGTCTGAATCACCCCTCTAATTCAGAAGTCTTCAGCCTGTATATCCTGCTGACCTATCCTACAATTAACTTCCACTTTGCTGTATATCCAGATTTCATCAATTCCTGCTGTCTCCAGCCTCGTCTGCATAACCTAGCCAAAGTCTGTTTGCTATTAATCTCAGCCTTGCCAAGTCATTCTGCATCTAGTCTGTCTGCAACCAACCCTTGCGAGCTGCTATTCTCCATGTTAATTACCTATGAGCTTGTATTGCTGGAGGTTTAAGCCCAGGCGACCCCCTAAGCACCGGTGTGCGTGTTGCGAAGGGGGAGCTGTTATTTGCAGAAGACCCTCTCATTGGCACTGGGGGTCTCATACACATAGCGCTGGAGTTCCCTAACAGCAGCTCTTCATCTGTACACATGCTGCCACACCTGACCTTTGCTCCTCCCCCTGACCTCTGCTCCTCCTTCACTTGCTCAGTATAGTTACTGAGCAGATTGGCAGCTCACCTCTTCTCTGACCCCCTTAGCAGTCTGCATTCCTTCCCCCAGTTAATTTCCATTATGCCCCCACCACACACCTTTGCAATGTGCCCGCATGATGTACATTTCCCTTTTGCTACACAACCACCTTTCTCCTGTGCCTCCCACCACCCAACTTTCCTCCCGCCCCACCTTTTTCCTGTGATTCTCTCAAACAACTGTTCCTGTTACCCTGCACCTTCTCCCACCACCCCTTTATTCTGGTTCTGCCCTCTTCATACCTTCATCATTCTCTCTTGCTGAAGGCAATGGAGTCCTGCTGACTGATCTAATGCAATGTGGATGAACATTGTCACAACTGAGGGCTGGTGTTGGTAGCGGGAAGCCTCAGTTGTAGGGGCTGATGGGTACTGGAACTTAGGAGGTATGATGGGACTCCTAGACATGTGCAGGAGCTGCAGCACCAATGCCGAAGGCATGACCACGACAACTGGAGTTGACTTTAAGGGTTTTATTAAATAATAAAAGTCATCAAAGGTACAACTGAACAATAAACGTGAAGAGAGTCTCTGGACTTCAACTGGTTTGAGACCAGAACTTGAAAGAGTAGTTGTGGGTCTTTAGTGATGCTAGAGATCGCAGGAATAGCTCTTAGCTATAATGTGGGACACTGAGAACCATGTGAACAGAGTTCCGCTGGAGAATAGCTACTGTTAGCCAAACCGTATACTCTGCCTACACAGGGTGCAATAGCAGGAGAGTCAGACTGCACCGCAGAGAGTTATCACAGGAGAGGCAGGCTGCACCAGAGGGAGTTATCTCAGGAGAGGCAGACTGCACCGCAGACAGTTAACACTGGAGAAGCAGACTGCACCGCAGAGCATGGACACAGGGGAGTCAGGCTCTACTGCAGAGTATAACACAGGAGAGTCTCTAGTGAAGCAGTAGACTGGAAGACAATTGAAGCACTGACAATTTTCTGGGTGTTGGAACAGGATATTTATACCCACTGGTGAGCAGGCATTGGCTGACAACTTGACACAGACACCAGCAGCGCTGCGGATTGATGGAAAGCCTGACATGTGACCTTATCCAACATGGCTGCGTCCATTGACAGAGTTTGAAGGGGAAAAGAACCATGTGCCAAACAACAATGACGGCGGAGGCCGCGGCAGCAGAAGACTCCACGCTATACGTACAGCGGCCACAGGGATGACAGCGGTGGCCTCGGTTCACAGAGGACGCCAGACTCAGTCTCCATGCGGCAGGCCCACAGGTGCGGCGGCGATGGCCGCGACGGGCTGAAAGCGCCACACCAGGCCAGGTGAAAACACTAAGGAGGCCGCTGAGCCGGCGCTGCAGGTAACATAACAATGAAATGTAACCAAAGCATAGTTATGACCCGGGCCTGGCACGCTGAGCAAATCTTAGGAGACACCTAACCGGCAGAAAATGGCGACGAGACGCCCGGATCGTGACAAACATGAGAATGTCAGGTATGCGCAATCTTCTGATTATAATACACAGAGGTGTCCTTCCTTATCTATCCTCCATTTGTTTTGAGTTGTGTTCCAGAAGACGCATGAGATCACCAGCTCTTGTGCAACTCAGCCAGTGCCGGGCGTCTTATTTTCTTGTAAGTTCATCTTATTCTTATTGCCATGTGAATAAGACACACAAGCAGACTTTGCTGAGATTTGGGGCCTGTGTATATTCTGTGTGCGACTGCAGTTGTTTCTGTTTATAAAATATGCATCTTATTTGCATAGCAGTGTGAATAAGACGCATTATTGAGGGAAAGGTCGATGGCTGAGACCAGCGTTTACAGTGATCCAATGCTGCTTTCTTGGCATTAGCATCTTTTCTCACTGCTGCTCTGTCCAAGGATGTTATGCATATAGCGTCCACCTCTGAATGTGGACATGAAAGGCCACTGATTGCCTTGGCAGTCAAATTTTACTAGACAGGGCCGCAACTAGGGGTGTCAAAGGGGGCACGTGTCCTGGGCAATGGAATTGAGGGGGTGCCGAGCAGTTAGAGAGGATCAGGGGGAAAATATAGGCAGTGTTGCTCTGCTTTCATGAGAAGAGTAGCTGCCGCTGAGAGAGGCTAGATGCTCTTTATTAAGCCAACCCTAGAGGTGGATATCGGGATGGAGGCGCTGCTCTGTGAAGAAGCTGACACTAGTATAGGGAGCTGCAGTGACAACATATGGCCCCAGGGCAGTGTGTCTGACCCACCTGTCTGCACTCGGCTGGTGCCGACACTGTGCAATGACTCCAATGCCTGGGACCTCTCCTATGCTGTCTACTGTCTTGTACTACCTTGTCTCTGGTGACTGCCCCACTAGCACAAACATATTAGAGCCTCCCATCTGCTACACTCGCCGGGACATCTGTGGTGACTGAGCCAGAAGTTTCTCATGGTGTGATGGGTGGCCGCGGCTGGATCCCTGTCCCTGCCTCTGCCTGCAGTCTCCCAGCACCGAGGGCAGCTTGGTGGAGCCTTCCTTTCTCTACACTACTGTGTTGCTAATGCTTCTCCTGTAGCAAATTAGGGGGAAATAGTGATGTAGTGTAGCATATAGGGTATGTAGTGTACAGTGCCATGACTAGACATTTTAGCAGTGGGCAAGAAACAGTATCTGCGGCCCCCATATTTAAAATAAGGCCAGTGCGTGCATCAAAAATATAGGGGTGTGGCTTCATGGGAAAGGGGTGTGTCCACAAAATAATACCAATTCATAGTACGCTGCACAGTAGTCTCCATTATTCAAATTAGTCTGCACGGTAGTGCCAGTTATACACATTACAAAGGGCAGAACCCCTTTTACACATTAAGCCAGATAGAACCCCTGTCACACATTACATCAGGTAGAGACCCCTTTTACACATTACTCCAGGTAGAGCCCCATAACACATTATGCCAGCTAGAGCCCCCTTTTACACATTACTCCAGGTAGAGCCCCATAACACATTATGCCAGCTAGAGCCCCCTTTTACACATTACGCCAGGTAGAGTTCCCTTTTACACATTACAGCAGGAAGAGCCTCCTTTTACATATTACGGCAGGTAGTCCCCTTTTACACATTACGGCAGACAAAGCTCCCTTTTACACAATACAGCAGGTAGAATCCCCTGTGACACATTACACTATGTAGAGCCCCCTTTTACACATTATGGCAGCAGAGCCTCCTTTTACACATTACAGCAGGCAGAGTCCCCTTTTACACATTACAACAGGCAGATTCCCCCTTTTACACAGTACCGCAGGTAGAGCCTCCTTTTACACATTGCGGCAGGTAGAGCCCCCTTTTACACATTACGGCAGGTAGAGCCTCCTTTTACACATTACGGCAGGCAAAGCTCCCTTTTACACATTACAGAAGGTAGAGCCCCCTTCTACACATCACAGCAGGTAGAGTCCCCTTTACACAGTACAGTGGGTAGAGTCCCCTTTTACACATTATGGCAGGTAGAGTCCCCTTTCACACATCTCCTGTAGGTAACAGTTCAGGGTGTGCAGACAAGTTCTGTACTGGTGCATAGAGGGGATACCCAGAACACATCACCCACCCACCTATACCTTCACTGGGGGCACGGGGGGAGTATGGGCAGGCTCCATGAGTGGATCATGTCCCCTATTAGCCAGCTCCAGAGGAGAGGGCTCTGGAGGGATCCATAATCACTGCTTTCCCCACTGATCTACTATCCATCACCCGATTTGAGGATGAGTGGTAGTCTTGGTGGTCCAGGAGTGCAAAGCCAGAATCACAGCCGTGGCTGGTACCTGGAGGACCAGGTCTAGGATACCATTGGAAGTGCATGGGTACCAGTGCTGGGATACTGGGAATAATGCAGCCCAAAGTGCCAGGAATGTTGGAATGTTGTACGGTCCTCCTACTACTCTCCCTGTGTCACACTCACTGCTACTGGTATCCCATGTGGGCTCACTCCTGGACGTTGGCAGCAACCATGATCAGGTGCCCCAATTCTCTTCTGTAATTTGTCAACCAGCACCAGGAGAGCTGTACCGCTTCCCACAGACCACAAATTCCCAGCTCTGCTGGATAGTTTTTACTGGATGTGACAACGCAGCTGCATCTTACAGATACTCTGCCCTGCTCACAGCACGCCAGGCACAGTGAAGGGGCAGCCTTGGGTCCTCGCTACACTACGTCTGTGATGACTTCACTGCCCGGCTGCTGCAAGAAGTTCCTGGACCTTGGCGCCTTCTGTTGGCTGGCGCTCCAGTGTGCAGCCCAGCCCCATGTGTGAGGCGCCCTTTGTGTAGATGCACTGTGTACAACGCACCATTGGCACACACCTAGTCATGGCCATAGTAGTGTAGTGCAGTGTATAGGGGCATGTACAGTGTATAGGGTATTGTAGTGTGTAGTGCAGCATGTAGGTGGATGGACAGTAGTGTAGCACATTGGGAGAAATAGGGGGTCATTCCGAGTTGACCGTAGCTGTGCTAAATTTAGCACAGCTACGATCATCTTCCCTGACATGGGGGGGGGGATGCCCAGCACGGGGCTAGTCCACCCCACATGTCAGTCCGGCCCCTTCGCAGAAGTGCAAAGGCATCGCACAGCGGCGATGCCTTTGCACCTCAGGAGTAACTCCCGGCCAGCACAGCTTTAGTGTGCTGGCCGGGAGCTACTCCTCTCTCCCTGGCCCGCAGCGGCTGCGTATGACGTCACACAGCCGCTGCGGCCAGCCCCCCGTTCGGTCCGGCCATGCATGCCACCGTTTCACCCCCTCCCGCCCATCGATCACCTCTGCCTGTCAATCAGGCAGAGGTGTTTGCTCTCCTGCTACGGCCTTCAGCCGTCCCGCATGCGCTGGTGCACTATGGCGCATGCGCAGCAGGGTCCCGTTCGCTCTGCTGCTTTAAAAGGCAGCAAGCGAATGACCCCCATAGTGTAGTGATATGTAGCATATAGGGTAGCATGTAGTTCAACATGCAGGGGCATGTACTGTAGCGTAGTGCAATGTATGGGGCACACAGGGGGCATATGGGTGTAACCCTAGTTCTAGTTGTGGTCCTCTTCCTAAGAATCCCAAAATATATAATTGGTCTCAGTTGATAGTGCCTCCACCCAAGCTTAAGAATGAGTCATTTAAATGGGTCAGCTCGGGAAAACCCACTAAATATTTATAAATGTCCCGAGTTATTAAAGTACTTACCCAATAATTCTCTTTCTGTTTTCTAGGAGTATTTCACCCATATACCGAACTTGCTCCAGGTAAATAAATGGTATATATATATTTATTTGTTTATAAAGTACATACAAGGTTAATAGTAGTGTCACATAAGCATACATTCCTATCTTTTAACAATATTCTTCTATGCCTGTCCTATACAAGTGTCTGTTGCATGCAATTACAAAAAATGCCTCCTTGGTACCACTAAAAAATTATAACCTTAGCCGTCTCTTCGAGGAATACCTGGGTATTATAAAGGGTTTGGTTCTCCCAATGAGTTGTAGAAGGCGGGAATAATAAATTGGTCTCTGCAGACTGAATCCCATCATCTTACGGCAAGAAAGTATATTACTTAGTGCTGGTCATCTCTATCCCATAAAATTACTCCAGATGAGGGACCTCAATTAGGGCAATTCCGTATGAAATACAGCGATCTGTCTCTCTCACTATCACTGATGCACCGTTTGGGTGGCACAGCTCATACTACGCTGTAGTCCAACCAGATGATAAATGGCTTTATACAGTATCTCTCTTCCCTTATTTGTACAGTGTGAGTGATCTCAGCATACGCCAAAGTCAGCTGCTCTAATCACCGTATCCTGAGTACATAGCAGCGGCGTACACTGAAGAAGGGGACACAATAGAGTTATTTCAGAGTAGATGCTGAAATATTCTGTGTAAGAGTCACACTTAGCTTATAGTTCCAGTACAAAGGGTAATATATATCACCAGAGGCGGATTGGCCATACGGTCTACAGGGAAGATTCCCGGTGGGCCGACGCACCCGTAGGGCCTGTTTTGATGAGGACATGTGGTCCTATTTATAGACATAATGAATAAGATGCAAAATAATTTGCATATATGAAAATTACTTTGCCACTTAGCCTGTGATTGCAGATGATCTAGTGTATGCTCTGTCTGCCTGCTTGGCTGACATATAAGATTGAGTGAATAGTGATTGGGATACAGTTGGTGTAATAAGCAAGAAAATATATATTTCTAAAGAATTATATAGTTTCCTAAATTCTGAAGGTGTATCATATAATGTGCTCATAATATTACATTTTATTTCCTTTTAACTTCCCCCTTGATGCTGGACATGCCCACTATCTGGAAAGTCTTGGGGGGAGGGTGCTGCTGCCATGGCCCATGGCTAGACCTTACACCTCTGGTGCCGCCCAAGTGCGGCCACTAGTACAAATTTTTCCAGGGCCGCTTTTTGTTCCCAATCCGCCCCTGTATATCAGATATCCCAGTGGCCGCTACTGAGGCATAACAGATGGACGGGCAATAGTGATGTTCAAACACCCCTTCAACCTTGCCATAAAAACATAATAAATATCTATTTTTAAATATAGTGTTAGTGCTCTATTACGGTATACTGAGAGACCTTATAAAAGTGGTCTGGGCTTGAAATGCCGGCGGTCAGAATACCGACCGCAGCATCCCGATGATTAGAATCCCGACAGGGGAAGGTAAGTATACTTACTAGTGATGTGCACTGGAAATTTTTCGGGTTTTGTGTTTTGATTTTGGATTCAGTTCCACGGCCGTGTTTTGGATTCGGACGCGTTTTGGCAAAACCTCCCTGAAAATTTTTTGTCGGATTTGGGTGTGTTTTGGATTTAGGTGTTTTTTTTACAAAAAACCCTCAAACACAGCTTAAATCATAGAATTTGGGGGTCATTTTGATCCCAGAGTATTATTAACCTCAATAACCATAATTTCCACTCATTTCCAGTCTATCCTAAACACCTCACAATATTATTTTTAGTCCTAAAATTTGCACCGGGGTCGCTGGATGGCTTAGCTAAGCGACCCAAGTTGCCGACACAAACACCTGGCCCATCTAGGAGTGGCACTGCAGTGTCAGACAGGATGGCAGATTTAAAAAATAGTCCCCAAACAGCACATGATGCAAAGAAAAAAAGAGGTGCAATGAGGTAGCTGTGTGACTAAGCTAAGCGACCCAAGTGGCCGACACAAACACCTGGCCCATCTAGGAGTGGCACTGCAGTTTTAGACAGGATGGCAGATTTAAAAAATAGTCCCCAAACAGCACATGATGCAAAGAAAAAAAGAGGTGCAATGAGGTAGCTGTGTGACTAAGCTAAGCGACCCAAGTGGCCGACACAAACACCTGGCCCATCTAGGAGTGGCACTGCAGTGTCAGACAGGATGGCAGATTTAAAAATTAGTCCCCAAACAGCACATGATGCAAAGAAAAAAAAAGGTGCAATGAGGTAGCTGTGTGGCTAAGCTAAGCGACCCAAGTGGCCGACACAAACACCTGGCCCATCTAGGAGTGGCACTGCAGTTTTCTAGCGAGAGGATGAGTGCTTCCATCCTCATGTGAATCTGAACCACTAGTCATGAACATAGGCCAGGGCCTCAGCCGTTCCTTGCCACTCCGTGTCGTAAATGGCATATTGGCAAGTTTACGCTTCTCATCAGAAGCTTTTAATTTTGATTTTTGGGTCATTTTACTAAACTTTTGTAGTATACTTGACGACACAGAGGTAGAGCAATGGACTACTGTACCGTACTGCTATATATATACTGGTGGTCACAGCAACATTCTGCACTGTCCCCTCCTACTATATACTGCACACAACTAAAATGCAGCACAGGTATGGATGCATAGTATACTTGACGACACAGAGGTAGAGCAGTGGACTACTGTACCGTACTGCTATATATATATACTGGTGGTCACAGCAACATTCTGCACTGTCCCCTCCTACTATATACTGCGCACAACTAAAATGCAGCACAGGTATGGATGCATAGTATACTTGACGACACAGAGGTAGAGCAGTGGACTACTGTACCGTACTGCTATATATATATACTGGTGGTCACAGCAACATTCTGCATTGTCCCCTCCTACTATATACTGCGCACAACTAAAATGCAGCACAGGTATGGATGCATAGTATACTTGATGACACAGAGGTAGAGCAGTGGACTACTGTACCGTACTGCTATATATATATATATATACTGGTGGTCACAGCAACATTCTGCACTGTCCCCTCCTACTACTGTATATACTGCGCACAACTAAAATGCAGCACAGGTATGGATGCATAGTATACTTGACGACACAGAGGTAGAGCAGTGGACTACTGTACTGTACTGCTATATATATACTGGTGGTCACAGCAACATTCTGCAATGTCCCCTCCTACTATATACTGCGCACAACTAAAATGCAGCACAGGTATGGAAGCATAGTATACTTGACGACACAGAGGTAGAGCAGTGGACTACTGTACCGTACTGCTATATATATATACTAGTGGTCACAGCAACATTCTGCACTGTCCCCTCCTACTATATACTGCGCACAACTAAAATGCAGCACAGGTATGGATGCATAGTATACTTGACGACACAGAGGTAGAGCAGTTGACTACTGTACCGTACTGCTATATATATACTGGTGGACACAGCAACATTCTGCACTGTCCCCTCCTACTATATACTGCGCACAACTAAAATGCAGCACATGTATGGATGCATAGTATACTTGACGACACAGAGGTAGAGCAGTGGACTACTGTACCGTACTGCTATATATATACTGGTGGTCACAGCAACATTCTGCACTGTCCCCTCCTACTACTGTATATACTGCGCACAACTAAAATGCAGCACAGGTATGGATGCATAGTATACTTGACGACACAGAGGTAGAGCAGTGGACTACTGTACTGTACTGCTATATATATACTGGTGGTCACAGCAACATTCTGCAGTGTCCCCTCCTACTATATACTGCGCACAACTAAAATGCAGCACAGGTATGGATGCATAGTATACTTGATGACACAGAGGTAGAGCAGTGGACTACTGTACCGTACTGCTATATATATACTGGTGGTCACAGCAACATTCTGCACTGTCCCCTCCTACTATATACTGCGCACAACTAAAATGCAGCACAGGTATGGATGCATAGTATACTTGATGACACAGAGGTAGAGCAGTGGACTACTGTACCGTACTGCTATATATATATACTGGTGGTCACAGCAACATTCTGCACTGTCCCCTCCTACTACTGTATATACTGCGCACAACTAAAATGCAGCACAGGTATGGATGCATAGTATACTTGACGACACAGAGGTAGAGCAGTGGACTACTGTACTGTACTGCTATATATATACTGGTGGTCACAGCAACATTCTGCAGTGTCCCCTCCTACTATATACTGCGCACAACTAAAATGCAGCACAGGTATGGATGCATAGTATACTTGACGACACAGAGGTAGAGCAGTGGACTACTGTACCGTACTGCTATATATATACTGGAGGTCACAGCAACATTCTGCACTGTCCCCTCCTACTATATACTGCGCACAACTAAAATGCAGCACAGGTATGGATGCATAGTAAACTTGATGACACAGAGGTAGAGCAGTGGACTACTGTACCGTACTGCTATATATATACTGGTGGACACAGCAACATTCTGCACTGTCCCCTCCTACTATATACTGTGCACAACTAAAATGCAGCACAGGTATGGATGCATAGTATATTTGACGACACAGAGGTAGAGCAGTGGACTACTGTACCGTACTACTATATATATATACTGTATCATTGACCTGGTTTGGGAGTGTTGTGGACTCGGGGTTTCTTCCGATGACGGGGAAGAGGAACCGCAACTAGGCCGCAGCAGAGATGGACGAATGTAGGTTTTCTTCATGCAGGATTTGGATGACAGGCAGGAGCCACGTGTGGATGCGGAAGGTCTCCTGAAAAGACAAGACTAGAAGAGGTGCTGATGAATTTGGTGAAGATTACCGTGAGCTCACCGAGAGCGATACTGAGGAGCTGGGAGACACTGAGGTGCTTGGAGATGCTGAGGTGCTTGGAGGCACTGAGGTGCATGGAGACGCTGAGGTGCTTGGAGGCACTGAGGTGCGTGGAGACGCTGAGGTGCTTGGAGGCACCGAGGTGCGTGGAGACGCTGAGATGCTTGGAGGCACTGAGGTGCGTGGAGACGCTGAGGTGCTTGGAGGCACTGAGGTGCATGGAGACACTGAGGTGCTTGGAGGCGCTGAGGTGCTTGGAGGCACTGAGGTGCGTGGAGACGCTGAGGACCCTGGAGACTATGAGACGGAGGACCCGCTGAATGCTGGAATCACTGGAGACTGTAGAATAGGGAACACGTTTGCACAAGGGAGCACTGAAGTCTGTCACTAAGGAGAGACGATACTCAGGCGCCGGGCTCTGTCCGGCGTCCACCTTTGAATTCCCCGCCTTCCTCCGATTGGTGGAGGGGAGCCAGCGACGTCACCCGCCCACCACCCACGTGACAGCTGGGCACAATGGCGGCGCCCACGCTCCGGGGAACCGCCGGGAGCAGCGCCGCCAGACGCCGGGACCCAGCGACCACCGAAGGCGGGTACCGCCAGGAGGACCAGCGGACACGCAGGGGTAAGCGCGGCGGCCGCTTCCCCTGGCGTGTGACATACTGGTGGTCACAGCAACATTCTGCACTGTCCCATCCTACTATATACTGCGCACAACTAAAATGCAGCACAGGTATGGATGCATAGTATACTTGACGACATAGAGATTGAGCAGTGGACTACTGTACCGTACTGCTATATATATACTGGTGGTCACAGCAACATTCTGCACTGTCCCCTCCTACTATATACTGCGCACAACTAAAATGCAGCACAGGTATGGATGCATAGTATACTTGACGACACAGAGGTAGAGCAGTGGACTACTGTACCGTACTGCTATATATATACTGGTGTTCACAGCAAAATTCTGCACTGTCCTCCTACTATATACTACAATGCAGCACAGATATGGAGCGTTTTTCAGGCAGAGAACGTAGATATTTGCAGCACACTGAGCACAGATATTTGCAAGCACACTGAGCACAGATATTTGCAGCACACTGAGCACAGATATTTGCAGCACACTGAACACAGAAACTGAGAAACTGAGAAACGCAGCCACGTCCTCTCGCTATCATCTCCAAAGCACGAGTGAAAATGGTGGCGACGCTCGGCTCCTTATATAGAATACGAATCTCGCGAGAATCCGACAGCGGGATGATGACGTTCGGGCGCGCTCGGGTTAACCGAGCAAGGCGGGAAGATCCGAGGCTGCCTCGGAACCGTGTAAAATGGGTGAAGTTCGGGGGGGTTCGGATCCCGAGGAACTGAACCCGCTCATCACTAATACTTACCCACCCCCACTGGCCCCCTAACCCATACCCTCCCTTCTAGCAATCTAAACCTAACCCTCCCACTCCTGCAGCCTAACCCTAACCCTTCATGGTGGTGCCTAAACTAAACCCTCCCTCCCAACAGCCTAAACCTCCCTCTCTTCCCCCTCAGCCTAACTCTAACCATCTCTGGGGTGCCTGAACTTAAACCTCCCTCCCAGCAGCCTAAACCTAACCCCCTGGGGCCACTGCCTTCTCCTCCTCCAGCAGCCTAAACCTAACCCCCTGGGGCCACAGCCTACTCCTCCTCCAGCAGCCTACACCTAAATTCCCCCCAGGGATTACCTCTCCGGCAGCCGGCGGATGCTCGTTTGGGATCTCTAACATTAGTGACATACAGACATTTGCAATTTCCACTGTTACTACATGAAATTCTGTAACATAGGTGTTTCTATAATGGGTGCAGTGTGTGTGGTGCACACGGGCCCCTGGGTCCCCTGCACACCACACACACTGCACCCATATATTATACTTACCCCTCTGGAGTCCTGCGACAGCGGCCCTGCTGTGTGGGCACAAATCACTCGGAAATGTCTGCCGCGGCCATGCACACTGGATGTGTCCCCGGGAACAAGGCGCAGGCACCATGTACCTGGAGACATGCGCATGCGCCGTAGACTGAGGCATTATGCCAGAGTCTACTGCTGCTAGAGTGGAGGAGACCTGCGACGGAGGCTGCACACGGGTCCCATTCTCTCTTAAAATGCCCCTGTTCTGTAATATACATTATTGGGGTCATTCAGGTTTGTTAGCAAACCAGAAAACCACACTAATGGGCAAAACCATGTTGCTCTGCAGGTGGAGCAGATGTAACGTGATTTAGATTTGGGTGGGTTATTTTGTTTCTGTGCAGGTTAAATATTGGCTGCTTTTATTTTTACACTGAAATTTAGATTTCAGTTTGAACACACCCCACCCAAATCTAACTAACTATCTCTGCACATGTTATATCTGTACACTTTTAAAACCAGGGATTAGGAAGACAAATACAGTATTCACACTTGCTGATTCTAATGTGTACTTTGGGTCTAATTCATGTTAGGGACACCGCATCGCAAGGCAAGGGTGCCCAGCATATTGACAGCCACTCCCCCCCCCCCACCTTCCCCAAGCAGAAATTGCGATCACATCGCAATTTCTGCTGGTTAGCAGAAATGAAGGTTGCCTCCTGCCGGCACACATTAGCTGTGCCCGCAGGAGACCCGACGCCATCTTTCCAATCGCGGCGACTGCGTGTGATGTCACGCAGCCGCCGCAATCATGCCCCATCGTGCCCCTGTTTCCAATCCACGCCCCCGCAATGCTCCGTCTCCATCTAAGAAATTGAACGTTGCCGCCCTGCCCACCTCCTGCGAACGCCTATGCCTGATTGATAGGCAGAGGCTTTCGCATGCGCAAGTCGGGCGCTGCGCATGCGCCCACGGGGCAAATGCAATAATTCCGATTGGATCGCGATTTGCGATCCAACCTCAATTAGCCCCTTAGTGCATTTTGCAGTTATTGTAGATTACATTACACTGTGTCTTTCTAAATTTTTCCACTAGAGGGCAGACAGTCAGTATCTCTAATAAATGCATTATGGCCCTCATTCCGAGTTGATCGGTCGCAAGGCGAATTTAGCAGAGTTACACACGCTAAGCCGCCGCCTACTGGGAGTGAATCTTAGCTTCTTAAAATTGCGACCGATGTATTCGCAATATTGCGATTACTAACTACTTAGCAGTTTCAGAGTAGCTCCAGACTTACTCTGCCTGTGCGATCAGTTCAGTGCTTGTCGTTCCTGGTTGACGTCACAAACACACCCAGCGTTCGCCCAGGCACTCCCACCGTTTCTCCGGCCACTCCTGCGTTTTTTCCGGAAATGGTAGCGTTTTCAGCCACACGCCCCTGAAACGCCGTGTTTCCGCCCAGTAACACCCATTTCCTGTCAATCACATTACGTTCGCCGGAGCGATGAAAAAGCCATGAGTAAAATTACTTTCTACATAGCAAAGTTACTTGGCGCAGTCGCAGTGCGAACATTGCGCATGCGTACTAAGCGGATTTTCATTGCGATGCGATGAAAAATACCGAGCGAACAACTCGGAATGAGGGCCTATGTTACTAATTACAGTATTAAACTGTTCAGACCAGGAAAGAATGTAATTACCTGACTTTGATTGTGGCTTTTTAGTGATACTTTCATGCACAGACAGCAATATGAGTGCAATCATCTACTTTATAGGCACTGAACAGAGAAGTGGAAATATTGGGGCAGATGTATTAACATGCTCCAATATCCAATTTGACAATTAGGAGCTGACTGGATGGTGCGTTTATCACCTTGCGCATATCACTGGTTTATCACTTCCTTATGCCTTCTCTAAGTTAATACATCTGCTACATTGTAAGGTGATATTAAAGAGCACATTCAATTAGTTGCGATGTTATGTTGAAACCTAACTTGCTAATACTATATGGCAGGCCTGGCCAACCTGTGGCTCTCCAACTGTTGTAAAACTGCAAGTCTCAGCATGTCCTACCACAGTTTTAGCATCCCCTAATAACAAAATTGTAGTTTCACAACAGCTGGAGAGGCACAGGTTGGCCAGGCCTGCTATGTAGGGTATTAAAGGGGTCACTCTGACCCGAACGCAGACGCACGTCTGTACGTGCAGCTGCATTTGGGTGGTTGGCCACACGCACTGGATGCAGTGCGCGTGCGCGACTTTACACATTGTGGCCGCATCCCGGAAGGATGTGGCCGCAGTGTGATTGACAATGGAAGACTTTTGCGGGACAGCGATGCAGCATTGGGGCAGTGTGGTGGGATGAACAGGGGCGGGCTGGGAGAGTTTTCGGGGGCAGTTGCATGACGTCACACGTAGCCGCTCTGATTAAAAAGTTACGGTGAACCGCCTGACTGCCAGGGGTGAACCTTAATTTGATGCGTCCACAATTACATCTGCGTCCATCTCTCAATAAGGTCCTCAGTCAGGAAAACCTCCCTTGTTTTTACTTTGTTCCATAGAAAAAAACAAATGAGGTTTTCCCACTTTAATGGGATCCGGTCTGAAGATCGACAGTGTCTAGGTCGACAATGTTTTTGTCGACCACTATAGGTTGACAGTCACTAGGTCGACAGGGTCAGAAGGTCGACATGTTCTAGGTTGACAGATCAAAGGTCGACATGAGTTTTTTTGGAAAAAAAATCTTTTTTTTTTACTCTTTCATACTTAACGATCCTACGATTGGAACAGTAATCTGTGCCGAGCGAAGCGGTAGCGAAGCATGGCATGATTGCTTCGAATTTAAGCATTATTGCTCCGTGTGTACCCCCTACAGCGATAGCGATGCGCAGTGCCATCGCTGGTGCTAGATTGGCCTGGCCGCTGGGTGAAATGAAATGAGCGCCCCCGTCTCCCCCCGCACGCTCAGCACAGATCGTGCTGTGCTGAGCGGGAGGAGAGATGTGTGCTGAGCGGTTCGCTCAGAACAAATCTCTCCCACATCGGCCCGTCTATATGGGCCTTTACTCTTTCTGCACATGTTATATCTGCCTCCCCTGCAGTGCACAGGGGGGGTCATTCCGAGTTGTTCGCTCGCTAGCTACTCTTAGCAGCCGTGCAAACGCATAGTCACCGCCCACAGGGGAGTGTATTTTCGCTTTGCAAGTATGCGAATGTCTTTGCCCTATGCAGCCGTGCACAGTTTTAGAGTAGCTGTGGACTTACTCAGCCCTTGCGATCACTTCAGTCTTTTTGGTGCCGGAATTGACGTCAGACACCCGCCCAGAAAACGCCTGGATACGCCTGCATTTTCCCAAACACTCCCAGAAAACGGTCAGTTGACACCCATAAACTCCCTCTGTCAATCACCTTGCATTCGGCTGTGCGAATGGAATCTTCGCTAAACCCATCGCCCAGCACGATCCTATTTGTACCAGTACGACGCGCCTGTGCATTGCGGTGCATATGCAGTTTTGCAGTTTTTTAACCTGATCGCTGTGCTGCAAAAATCGTCCTCGAGCAATCAACTCGGAATGACCCCCATGGTTTTGCCCAACTGCTAACAAATGTGCTGCTGTGATCAGATCTGAATTAGTCCCTATGGGAGTAATTTCAAGTTGATCGCAGCAGGAATTTTGTTAGCAGTTGGGCAAAACCATGGGGGTAATTCCAAGTTGATCGCAGCAGGAAATTTTTTAGCAGTTGGGCAAAACCATGTGCACTGCAGGGGGGGGGGGGGGGGGGTCAGATATAACATTTGCAGAGAGAGTTAGATTTGGGTGGGTTATTTTGTTACTGTGCAGGGTAAATACTGGCTGCTTTATTTTTACACTGCAATTTAGATTGCAGATTGAACACACCACACCCAAATCTCTCTCTCTCTGCACATGTTATATCTGCATCCCCTGCAGTGCACATGGGGGGGTAATTCCAAGTTGATCGCAGCAGGAAATTTTTTAGCAGTTGGGCAAAACTATGTGCACTGCAGGGGGGGCAGATATAACATGTGCAGAGAGAGATAGATTTGGGTGTGGTGAGTTCAATCTGCAATCTAAATTGCAGTGTAAAAATAAAGCAGCCAGTATTTACCCTGCACAGAAACAAAATAACCCACCCAAATCTAACTCTCTCTGCACATGTTATATCTGCCTCCCCTGCAGTGCACATGGTTTTGCCCAACTGCTAAAAAATGTCCTGCTGCGATCAACTTGGAATTACCCCCATGGTTTTGCCCAACTGCTAACAAACTTGAAGCTGCGATCAACTCAGAATTACCCCCCATGTGCACTGCAGGGGAGGCAGATATAACATGTGCAGAAAGAGTTAGATTTGGGTGGGTTATTTTGTTTCTGTGCAGGGTAAATACTGGCTGCTTTATTTTTACACTGCAAATTAGATTGCAGATTGAACACACCACAGCCAAATCTAACTCTCTCTGCACATGTTATATCTGCCCCTCCTGCAGTGCACATGGTTTTGCCCAACTGCTAACAAAATTCCTGCTGCGATCAACTTGGAATTACCCCCTATGTCTTTCAGAAGGGGAGAAAAGGTCCAAAAGTGATCTGTGGGTATATTAACTAACCAGTGTGTTATATAGCGATTAGTGGCTTTAACTGATAGATTTAAAACAGCAATAGAAATACACTAGTAGGAGGGGCGTGGCTTGGCTGTGGATACGGGCGGCTGTGCTAAGCTTGAGCTCCTGCCTGAGACATAATTTTATCATTAACTGGCCCTGCTCGTTGCAAGTTGAGACTCGCCTTACCTTGTTTAGGCTCCCCTGCACTTGGTAGATTGGTTTGCGGAGCCGGCGGGTGCCTCCTGTACCCATGCGGATTGCGGCCTGTCTGCATAGTTGTAGCCGGGGACTCGAGTTTGGTGCTATCCCGGACCAGAAGTGGAGCGCCCTGTGATCGCGCGCTGAAGAGAACCTCTCCTCCCTACCGTCCCTGCATCTACCTCCTGCTCGGCTGCCCTGAGCGGCGAGCTGCCCGCTAGCCACGGCGCCCAGAGTGAAGCTCCGCTGAAGCGGTGGTGAGCGACGCTGATCCCGCGATAGTGCGCTTGGGACCGGCCGCGGCCGCCACCACCCGCTCTCTGCTCTCCATCTGACTGGGGTCGACCCTGCGGCTGCCGGGATACTCACCACTTCCACCAACGCATCTTCTACTGCTGGCTGGGGCTTCAGGTACCGGCGCTGCTGGAGCTCAGTGCTGGAGCCTGACGGCGCCATCTTGGTGACTGGAGAAGTACCCTTACTGGCCTGTGTGGGGGCGCTGCCCTGCTCCCACTTCTGCCACTGGCTGTAAGGGCTGCTGGGAACCCTCTCCCCACTGCTTTTAGTGATACTGACTACCTATACTGGTCACTGTCAGAAGGAGAAACATAATCTGGAGTGGCATGCAGCTGCCCTTACCCCTTTGCATCTATTCTGCATTTAAATAGTGGGTACTGAGGCCACTTTTCAATTATGGAGCGGCCTCGCTGACTGCACTGGATCTGCTACCATTTGTTACTTGCTTCCTGATACCCCGCACACACGATGCTGGTGCTCCCTTCTGTTGGGGACTCTTGCCTGTGCTAATGAAGCTTTTCTAACCCACTGTCGCTCCTTTTGTTTCGTGTAATGTCATAACTAGTATACCTATAGTGGAGCTGTCCTTTCGTTTATACTTATACTACTGGAGACGCTTATCAAACCCCCACATCTTCTCTACATTATGCCTCCTAAAAAAAGTGAAAGTCGCTAAAACTGCTTCTCAGGTTGCCTTCTTTAAACCATCACCTAAACCCACTAAACTGCAGGAACCCTATGCTCCCTCCTCCAGAGGTCTTTCTCCTGCTTCGGCTTCTGGTGGTAGTGCTTCCTCACCGGGTCCAATCTCTGTCAAGCCTAGAGATATGGATGACAATGATGCGCTTACAGTTGGTTCTATGAAGGCTCTCTTATCGTCCTTTAAAGATGAAGTAGCTGCAGAGTTTAGAGCCTCCCTCCACACGTGTCAGCAGTCTATAGATGAATTAGGTGGTCGGACTGACCACCTCGAGACAAAGATGGAGGAGGTAGTTGGATCTCATAATGCTCTTATTTCTTCCCACGATCAATTGTAAATGGAGGTCTCTCTTCTGCGGGCTAAGGTGACGGAAATGGAGGACAGATCCAGAAGGAATAACCTGAAATTGAAATGTGTCCCGGAGACTGTCTCCAATAGTTCTTTACCTGATTACGCTATTACATTATTCCGTAAGTTGGCCCCGCCGTTTACTTCTAGTGAACTCCTGATCAACCGTATACATTGACTACCCAAGGCCAGAAACGCACCTGCGGATGTCCCCAGGGATGTCCTGATGCGGATCCATTTCTTCCACGTGAGCAGAGAGAGAGATTTTCCTTTTGAGTGAAGTTCCTTCTCCTAATATGACTTTATACATTGTTATGACTGTTAGTTTATTATGTTTAGGTATCTGGTTTAGGGACCCTCCGTGCTTCCCTATGCTGCCTGTTGGCTTATTATTGCTTTTTCAAAGTAAACAATGGATTTTAACATTGCTTCGATTGGCACGGAGGGGCACCAATGGATGCCTTCTGGTTTTTTATCTAGGGGCGACAGGGCTCTAGCCGCTAACCCCCATGTTTATTCTCTAGGCTACCATGGTATGGTGCCTGTTTTGGCCCCTGATGGGGTCAGTTCAGTTCAGTTGTCTTTGTTTTCCCTATATGTTAATCTGTATTTTATTTTCTTTATTTGGTTGTCCTATTGCAAGCCCTCAGCCCTTGTGTTCTTTTATGTCACCTAGTATGTTTGTCATGTATCGCACCCTCTCTCCTCTTAATTGTCACAACTGAGGGTTGATGTCGGTAACTGGAAGCCTCAGTTGTTGGGGCTGACGGGTACTGGAATTTAGGAGGTGAGAGAAGACTCCTAGACTTGCACTAGGCAGTAGTACCAGATGCCCGAAGGCATGACCACGACAACAAGAGATATCTTTGAGGATTTTTATTAAATCATAAGAGTCAATAATAAGCAAACAAACTAAAAAGTCACACGTGAACAGTAAGCCCACTACTGGTTAAGACCAGAAAGCCAGAATGTGAGTGGGAGTGCTGTTTATACTTAGGAACCCAGGTGAGGTAAAAGGAGATGCCGGGGATCGCAGATAAAGCTGAGAATGCAGCTGGGGTTCGCAGGTAAACTGTGAATGAAGCTGGGGTTCACAGGTAAACTGTGAATGAAGCTGGCATTCGCAGGTAAACTGTGAATAAAGCTGGGGTTCGCAGGTAAACTGTGAATGACTACAGAGGACTGCTGGAGAGTGGCTACTGGGAAGCCGGAAACCATACACTCTGCCTAGTGCCGGGTGCGGGGACAAGAGAGGCTGGTTGCACCTCAGGGCACTAGTACAGGAGAGTTAGGAACTGTACCGCAGAGGGAAACCACCAGAGAGTCAGGCTATGCAACAGTAAAGGTCCACAGGAGAGTCCACAGTGAACTGCACACTGGAATCACTGGAATCGCTGGAAGGACAATTGAAGCACTGACAACCTTCTGGGTGCTGGGACAGGATATTTATACCTGCTAGATAGCAGGGATTGGCTGACAATAATGCCCTGGCTCCAGCAGCACTGTGGATAGGTGAGAATAGTAACATGTGATCCAACTCCAAAATGGCTGCGCCCATAGATGGAGATTGAAGGGGAAAGAAGCACTCTGAAACCATGTGTTATGCAACAGTGGCGGTGGAGGCCGAAGCAGCAGAAACTCCACGCGCCCAGATGCGCACAGCGGCCACAGGAATGGAAGCAGCGGCCGGAGCACACAGAGGACGCACATCCAGCAGAGGACCACGGGCGCGGTGGTGACAGCCGCGCCAGGACTGAGAGTGCCGCACCACCGCAAGTGCACACACTGAGAAGGCCGCTTAAACCAGTGCTGCAGGCAATAGCCAAAAACATAGCTATAGCCTGGCCCTGGCTCGCTGAGCCAATCTCAGGAGGCACCTAACAGGTAGGAACCGGCGTCTAGTTACCCGGATCGTGACATTAATAATGCTCAATATAGTTTCACTTAATGTTAAGGGCTTAAACTCTCCTCAGAAGAGGAAGCTTGCCCTTAACTACTTCCATAGGCTTAAAGCACATATTGTCGCGGTCCAAGAGACCCACTTCAAAGGGGCGGCACCTCCCCTGTTTCGGAACTCTAAATTCTCCCACTGCTACATGGCTAATGGCCCGGAAAAGAAAGCGGGTGTAGCCATCTTGATTTCCCAACAATGCTCATTCAGTGTCTTAGCCCAACATCCGGATCCCGAGGGGAGATACCTGATTTTGGTCGGGAAGCTAGATAATGTAGATGTCACCCTAGTGTCCTGCTATGCACCTAACACTAGACAGTTGGCCTTTTGTAAAAAGTTTTTCTCAGTATTGCAGACGCACGTTACTGGTGCACTCTTGGTCTTGGGGGACTTTAATATGGTTCTTGATCCGAATATGGGCCCTCATTCCGAGTTGATCGCAGCAGTTCATCGCATCGCAAACGGCAAAAATACGCAAACTGCGCATGCGCAAAGGTAGAAATGCACATGCGCAAAGGGAGCGATACGACGTTTGTGCAAAATTACTAACTGAAATTCAGCTCGTACTACATCACCGAAAACAGGGAGTGACGGAGGCGTGGCAGAGGCTCGGCTTCGCTATCTAACGAAATGGGCGTGAAAGTGGGCGGCTAGTGTGGGAGTATGCAACCGGCAGTAGGCATGTTTTGAGCAGAAATGCGTATCCGATGGTTAAAAGTACACAACAAATGCTCGCTATCTTGACGCAGCCGAGGAGTAAGTCTGCAGCTACTCAGCACTTGCGAAGTACTGTTACAAGTGTGTCTGCCCTATTTAGCAATTAATTAGCAAATTAATTCACCTGTTGAGCAATTACTTGCCAAACACTGCAGTTACAAATGACTCCAAACATCAATTGTATGCCCACATAACAAATTTACATTCACCAGGTCTAAATCTGACACACTCACAAATAATGCACTGTCTTTTAATTATTTGGTAAAAATACTTTTATGTTAACTGCATGTTTTAATTATTTGCTGAATACTTTTCAATTTAATCAAGTGTGAATAAACCAACTTATAAACTACATCAGCTAAATGTTCTCGACATAGACATCTTCCTTTGTACATACCAAATAACATGCGCGACATAATGCAGCCTACAGTTAATGTTACTTAGTAACACTTTTTTGGGGGGGGGGAATATGTGTCCATATCTAATACTATGCCATGTTGCCCCTAGTAACCCAAGTTCAATTCCAATTTTTTTGTTTTATACGCCCAGTTAAGTGTTGTGCAAGGCATACATTTTTAACATTATAATATTCAATGTTTGTAAGAATATTCTGTTTGTTCCCTTGTTCCACAAATGTAAATATGCCATGTTAAAGTTTACAGTGCACAGTTTTCAAGAGTGCATAACCTTTAATAAAACACACAAAAAGCGTTTTCATTTTTTTTTTTTTACTTCGAAAAATAAAGTAAAGCAGCAACACAACATGGCTACAAATGAGCATGACATACAAAGTTGGACATAGCAACAAGCAGCTGCCAGTGGCAAATGTGACATAGCAGAACCCAGTACTATGGTAACCCCATCTACTGGCAAAATATGAAGTATACTATTTACTAATAATATGTTGTGAAACCCCAGCCAGACGATACTTTTAGGGGAACTGAGGTAGATTCTGGACCCAATACACCAACCCTAACATACACAGCACGCTAGGAAGAGGAAGATGGCTCAAGTGTACAGGAAAATAACTCACAGGCTACAAATCCAAAAAGAACACAACCCCCTTTCACCTTGAGGGAGTTGTACATTCTGGCCACACAAGCCAAACAAAAAAACATAGAGGCAACATGTCAAACATGGGTGGTGGGCATCTGGAGAGACATCACTTTCTCTTCTTTTCCCCCGCCTGATGTTGTTCTTCATGGCTCGGTCTGCGAAGTGACCTTCGAGGGCCCTGCCCAGTGGGATGTTCTTCCTGGGCAGAGGGAGGGGAGGGAGCAGATGTGGCAGGCTCTCTGCCACTGTGGGCAAGGCAGCCAGCGATGTCCTGGAGCCCTTGCAGAATGGAATTTGCAATTTGTTGGAACGAGGAGGCGAGTTGGTCTTGGCCCTGCCTGATCTCTGCCAGACCTTGGCAGAGTTGAGCTACACCTTGCTCCACACTGGTTCTGTGCTCAGTGAGCCGGACAGGTATCTGGCTTACCTCCCAGATCATCCTGTCCTGAAAAGCATTCAGGCTCTCACCATACCTGGCAATTTGAAACAGGATGTCCGGGATAGCAGAGGGTTGGGTGGGGGGGCCAGTTGGAATCTGGACCGATGGAATCTGTGGTCCCACACTGGCAGAGACACTAGGTCCCCCACCTCAGCCTCAGCCACATAACCCTCCTCTGACTCTACCTGCTCACCCACCTGTGCTGTGTTATGTTAAAAGCAAATAGAAGAATGAGTGGAAAAAGGGAAGAAAAAAATCAACATTAGACTTTTGTAACCACTAAATTTGAATTTTAAGATTATGTGTGTAAACTTACCTGGCAAGTCATGTAGATTAACTATTTCAGGCAGGTCCGTGTCCATATGAGACACCCCACCGCCTCCTCGTAGCTCACACAGTCCATCGCCAGCTCCTCAAGATCTGTGTATTCCACAGTGGCAGCTGGACCTCCCCATGTTGCCCTCGAGGCATTCCACTCCGCAGACCTCTTGCCCTTCAGGCGGGATTTGAAGTCGGGCCAACTATATATGTGAGTAGAATTAGGGGTAAAGCACATAAAAATTAAGAATACCTGTTTTTATTGATAGTACATATGTTATGTATTTGGTTGCTATAGGCAACATCACATCTAGCTAAGTTTGTAATAATAATTAGGACAGAAAATGGTGTGTCAATATACACTAACGTCTTCTAACTTCCTGTGAGGTGCGGACAATTGAGCCAACTTCATTAACAGAATCAGTAATGTCCCTCCAGATGTGATCTTTGGTTGCAGCACCCATGTTTTTGCTGCCTCTATTAATTTTTTCCATGGCCTGTGTGACCAAAACACGTAACTCCCTCTTAGTGAAGGCGGACTGTCTTCTACGTTTTTTGGATGTAGCCTGTGAGCTATCGTCCTGTCCCTCCTCACCATCTTCCTCTTCACTAGCTGGTTCTGTACTTTGGGTTTGTGATGGTAGTCCAGAATCGCCCTCAGTTTCCCCAGTATCTGTGTCTGGCAGGGGATTCACACCTAACTCCTGTGTATCAGAAGATGAGGTTTCAACAGTACTGGGTCCTGCTCTTTCAACATCCGCACTGGCAGCTTGCAGCATCTGTCTCCGCAGTGCTAGGCGCCTAGCTGTCAATGCGGACATCTGCTGCTGCACCATGGCCATCTCTGCAGCCATGTGCTCACGTGTAGCCATGTTGCTGGTGGCATGTGTGTTTGCACAGCTGTCTTGCGATTTATAGCTGCGTGTGTTTTTCAGTGCGGTAATTCGCACAGGTGTCAATTATGCAAATTGGTCCAGTAATTACTGTACTGGCTATTTAAACGCCTTGTATGCAGCCTGTGTGTGTGGGTGTATGGTGAAAAATACAGAAGCAAGGTGGACGTGGTGCATAGCACATTTCTGAGTTTTTAATGCAGTATATTGCATATAAATGTGCGTTTGTTAGCTTGCAAATTTTTTACTGTTGTGTTGCGGTTGGCGTATTTAACACAACTTTTGTATTGTTTTGAAATTAGTTAGTATATTACACAACAGAGTATGTATGGGTGTGCAATGCTCCTTTGTAGTGGTTTAACATTTGTTCATTTTGTATGGTGTTTTATGTTTAATTTATTCTCTGTGTTTACATGTAGTATCTAATAGTTATGTAACATGTAATTTGCAGTGTGCCCGTTCTAGGGGTGACAGTGTGTGCGTTGCTATTCTCACTGGCCTTTGCTCTCTCTTGTAGGTCGCTCTATTGTTTTGTGTCTGGAATATTTGTTTTGTGTCGAAGTAGGCCATTTTTTTTTTCAGTTTGGGACACAAGTGTCGAGTCATTTTCTGAGCAGGTAAGTGGCCTATTATCTTACTCCTTTTGTTTTTTGTAGTATTCCATACTTAGTAGGTAATTCATATCTTGTTGCAGTAATTATATGGGTATGTTTGTATTTTTATTTTATTTTTTATTTGTGATGGTAAACTATGTTGTAGCTACGTAGCTAACTGTGGCTTAATGGTTTTTTTTTGTTTATTGTTCCGTATTTTCATCATGAAGATATGGAGTATGCTCCTGCAGTAAGTGTTTGAACACCCATACACTTTTTTTTTTGCCAATGTGTGTTGTTAATTGATTGTGTGTTTTAATGATTCTTACCTCCATTTGAAGTTGGTGATGTCCATATATGTGGCAGCGGAAGCCCTCCCACCCCAACCTGTGGAAGCACTCCCACCCCAACCTGCGCAAGCCCTCCAACCCCAACCGGCTCCTCCAAGGCAACGGAGGCGTGCAAGGCCACCAATTTTCTATACCCGTGTCACCCTTTTTGGGATGCCTGATGATGTGGTATTGCACAGATACAGGCTGCCAGCTCATCTAATCCTAGACACTCTCTCCATAATAGAGAGTGATTTGGAACAATCCATTGGGTATCCTACAGCAATACCAGCATTGACACAATTCCTTGCTGTGTTACATTTTTTGGCCACTGGCTCATACCAACATGTAGTTGGGGACCTGGGTGGCATGTCGCAGGGCCAGTTCAGTAAGGTCCTGCGGCGTGTCAGCCATGCTGTCATACGGCGAGTGAAGCAATTTATCACAATGCCTTTGGATGCTGGTGCCCTGGCTGTGGTGAAGCTTCAATTTCAGGAAGGGGGTAGTCGCTTCCAAACACATTATTGGGGTTGTGGATGGGACACATGTTGCCATTGTTGCGCCAAGACATAATGAAGAAATCTATAGAAACAGGAAACTGTTTCATTCTCTGAATGTAATGGTTGTTTGTGGCCCATCCCTCCAGATCCTGTCCCTGAATACTAAGTTCCCAGGGAACTCCCATGATGCCCATGTCATTCGACAATCAGGGATATGGCAAAGATTAAGAACGATGGAAGGCCAAGACATTGATAAAGCTAAATATTTATCGTATATAAAACACTTTAAGAGGTCTAAGAACACTGTACGCTATCTACGTAAGAAGTACCGTAAGGGTACGCAAGTTGTGTAGCGATCGCTCAACCGTAGTCGAGACGCTCAAGCGTCACGTTCGCTTACGGCCCAGTGATCACAGGCAGGCACGCTATTGGCTGCCGACTAACGTAATGATTCGCTATAGCGTAGCGTACGCTCGGGACCACGAGGAGATCACCAGCGGTGCAGACGCTTACAACGTTAAAAACCTTTATATCTATACCTTTAACAATGAGATACACAGTATACCTTAGTGTAGAGACAGAGTGTAAGTGCAACCTGGTGTAACCTGCTTAACTACAAAGCTGCTTGAGCGTCACCGACGCTCAGAGAATACTTAACCCTATATAAAGAATACACAGATACCTGGGCTTAGGGTCCAAAACCTATTATATGTATTATAACTATTATACTTGCAAAAGGAATCACAGTACAAATGATACACTACAATATAACATAAACCAACTAACCAGATAACTACACAGGAAATACAATACAATACAATACAATAAAGGGAAAATAAGAGAGAGATAGAGGAGGGAGAGAGAGAGATGGCTCACAGTAAGACAATATGATTACGGAGAAAACTTACGCACAAGGGGAACGATCGCATGCGCCTCGATATCCAGCTCCCGATTATCAGCAATGAGAACCGTTGAAGAGAGAGTGCTGGATACGGTCGGCCTGCCTATTTATGCCCCACACACAATACAATTCAATGGTCCCTACAATCTTATTGTTCATTGGACACAGGAATTCGGCTTCGCATTATAACAAAAGGTCATAGGTTGATTCATACAGGTGGGCTGTGACTATTTCCAACAGCTCAGGTGGGAGGGAAACTGGGTTTCCCGCCGCATGGGTAATAAAGTGCAAATAAAGTAAATGTTCATAAACTTCTTATGTCCATAACTATTCGCACGAGCGATTGATCTGCTTCAAACCAACACCGGAATATTTCTAATTAAATATTCTTCCGATGGATACTAAACACCACTGTATTACTCCTGTCTGACCCTTCGTATCAAACAAAGAGGGATTCCTTTGTTCACAAACATTCTATATTAACCAAACTTTCAGAATCTATCAAAGGGACCATGATCTACAAAATACATTATTAGTGAAAATATGTAATGATTGAGTCGCACGCTACGATCGCATAAACTCTACCGTAAATACGCATACCATGCGCCTGCGGGTGCCCGCGACTGTGAGTATGCGCACGTACGGGAGAGCGTACGCATGCGCAGCGCGGACCTGTGTGAGGTGCAAATATGGTAGTGTGCATAGAGATATTTTTCTGACTTTGACAGTCCACCCTTTGGCAGTCAATAATAACTGCCACCTTCTAAAACATTTCAAAAGGAGAAAAATATATGTCAGGGGTTAATTCATTTCCATGGTTGGGTAAGGGAGGAGAGAGGAGTAGGTGGGAAGAGGGTATGACCTAGTGAGATAGCAGAAGCATGTGTGTATGAGTCCATGTTTGGGGGGTCATGTATCATCGTGCCGTACGTGTTGTAAATCAAGCTTCGAGGTATTGCGAAGTATACATTTGAATTCCTTCTTATCCCGTGGTACGGGTCTGTGGATGGGCTGTCAAACTTTACCGAGCTCTTTTCGGGTTTTGAACAAAATGGGGAGCACATTTTAGTTGATGATACATGAATGGGGGAATATGTGATTGCTGATATCTGTGCCTGTATTCCCTATACTATGTGTGTCATTACCTGAGGGTTGTAGAAATGAAGAAAAGACATAATTACGGTAAATGCGGTGGTATTCTATGTCAGGTTAATGTACATCTGTCGGTTGAAGTTTTGTTCGGTATCAGTTGAAAGTCGTCTTCTTTGCGCTGTGTTGCCCATTAGGTGTGAGCAAAAAGCTTTGTCAATGCCATTAGATTTACAAAAAATGTTGGGCTAGCGTAAGTTTAAGAATTCTAGGGAAACTGGGGATCCATGGCAAAGTTCATCAAATGTCCATATCTCAAGTGGTCAAAACTTCTTCTTTGGTCTATCCGTTGTCTGTATAGCGTCTCGTCAACTTCCTCGTCCAAGGGGGTCTTTTTATCTTGGAGAAAAGCAGAAAAACAGGTGAAAGAAACGGACCGTATAATCGCATTTTCATTACATCATTGTTTCTACATTTGGGTCATAAATCAAGTCCAGGTTAATTACAGTTTCCTCACTCCTTAAACTCATTACCCTGGTACGATGTTTGCACTTCATTAAAGCCTGACCGCATCTAAATATCAATCCAATTGATATGACAACACCTAAGATACATAGGAGAAACTTCCCAACATCCATTATGACTCCTTGAGCCCAGTCTCCCAAACTGGAGAACCAATTTCGCGGGTTCAACCATGACACCCAACCAGTCAGCTCATTACCTACAGCAGCAAGAGTGAGATTGTGTTTTCGGCGAAATTCCCACTTCAATTGGAGAATATCGTCCATCTTTTGGTCTATGACCTCGACCGGATCCTCGGTGCTATTCGTGATATATGTGCAACACTTCACGCCGTACTGTGTTGCCAATGTAACACAATATCCGCCTGTCACTGCTGTGAGGTAATTGAGAACCATTCTATGCTGCACCAGTTCTGTTTTATAAGCTTGAAGTTCCCTTCCAGTATATCTAAACGTGTCATCATACATTTCAGTGATATTATCTAACAAATTTGCGAGCGCCGATATGTATTTATAATTTAGCACTCCTCTAGCGGTGCGGGTGAAATCTAACGCGATTAAGAATTGAATCCCGGTGGATTCACTTATCAGATCAGAGGCCGGATGCTCTGTCTTCTCTATCAGGTGCCTTTTAACAACGTGCTCGTAGTGGGTGTGAGTATAAGGAGCTTGGGCACCACGATGTATGTCTTTCATTTTATCATGTGTTACAGTCATTACTTCAGGCAATACTTTTCCAATATAACACAATCCTTCAGAGTTTGGGGCAAGCCACTTGTACGCCTTTCTCCCGCATATGAAATATGCATCATCGGGGAGAACATATGGGACGGAGAAGGACATAACCATATTACACACCTTCCAGGTGAACTCTCCTAACCATAATTCTTCCATCTGCTTAATACACGTATCAGGTTGTATGATATGTGCACAGTATCCTGGTGATACTTCTCCAACTCTCGTAATCCTATTTCCTAAGGTGTACCTATACCGGAAAGATTTTCCTCTACTGGCTATGTGGCGTACAAGCTCTGTATCTGTAGGCATTCTATCTGCTCTATGCGAAAAGGTCATGGTGTGGTTACTCCATGACACTTCCCAATTTCCCGGCTTTCTGGGATTGGAGATGTTGAAACATAATAGGGACCTATCCACATGGTATTGGTGGAGCTTCAAACTAGGAGGGCTGGAGATATTAAACCTCCTGTCCACCGGTCTCCCACCATTTAACTCAAGTACCTCCCCTATCGTTAAAGGAAATGGTACTAGCCCTGATTTGCTATGACCTTGAGGTACTTGAGAGCATACCCAACAATCTGTTTTGTTTAACACATTACCCACTAAGGAGTGATAGTCACTCAATGGATGCCGGTCCATATGGATATTAAAACTGGATTGGCATTTCTTAATGCACCCATCTTCAATGACATTGTTACAGAGCCTACAGATACAATTTTCCTCAGCTAACAATCCATCACAATTCCTTCTATGGTCAATGCTATCGGATCGTTTTCTGATACTCGCCTTTGCTTGTTGGTTAGGTTGATCTTGGAAAACTACGCCTCCATCTTTATCATCAGAACCCATTCCAGAACCTCTATCGACCTCCATGGTACTCTCGCCGGAACAGACTGCTCTGGTCAACATCATGGTTAACAGGAAAATCCGGATCACAGTCTCTTGGGGCAAGTCCATCTTATAGGAGGAAACGGAGAAGAATGAGAAGGAGGAAAAAGAAATTTGAGGGAGAGGGGATGGGAAGTGGAGGAAAACAATAAAAGGGAGTGGGGAGTCGACAACAGCTCTCGGTCTTCAAGGCTCAGGTGCCGCCTCAGTCCTCCTGGAACAGACACTCCAGTGATACAACCTCTACCGTCTGTTCCTTATCACGGGACTTCTCTGGATCAGCAACCTTCTTGCAGTGGGATGAATGGACCCAAGTCCCTCTCTCAGCAACCTTTAATGCTGTAGTGCTAGTCAATAAGACCTGGTATGGTCCTTCCCATCTGTCAATAAGGCAACCTGAGCGTAGAAAATTCCGTATCATTACATAATCCCCAGGTTCAATGTCATGACAATTACTATCAGGTAGATCAGGAATCACCAACTTCAGATTATCATTTTGATTCCTTAACTGTTTACTCATGTTAATCAAGTACTTTACAGTTACTTCATTGTTACATTTCAAATCATCCTGAGGGTTAATCATAACATGCGGTTGTCGACCAAACAAGATTTCAAAGGGAGACAGATTAAGAGGGGACCTGGGAGTGGTTCTGATACTGTACAATACAATGGGTAAAGCTTCTGGCCATGTCAATCCTGTCTCTGCCATCACTTTACTCAATTTATTTTTAATAGTGCTGTTCACTCTTTCGACCTTCGCACTCGCCTGTGGACGGTACGGAGTGTGCAGCTTGCTATCAATTCCCATCAACTTACACATTCCTTGAAAGACATCACCTGTAAAATGGGTACCCCTATCACTTTCGATTATTCTAGGGATACCATATCTACATACAAATTCCTGCACAATTTTCTTAGCAGTAAACATAGCGGTATTTGTAGCCGCAGGAAATGCTTCGACCCAATTTGAGAAAACATCTATACAAACAAGTACATATTTCAAATTCCGACAAGGGGGTAATTGTATAAAGTCAATTTGTATTACCTGGAAAGGGCCGCCGGCAGGTGGGATATGGGATGGTTCTGTAGGTATTGCCTTTCCAATATTCTTTCTCAAACAGGTAAGGCATGACATTGCTCTTTTACCCGCATGAGAGGAGAATCCTGGGGCGCACCAATATGCTCTCACCAATTTGCACATCCCTTCCTTGCCTAGATGAGTCAGCCCGTGAGCTGCTTCAGCCAGACATGGAAGATATGCTCTGGGGGCCACTGGTTTACCATGTCCATCCGTCCAGAGTCCTGAGGACTCCTGGCCACATCCCTTTGCCTTCCAGACTGCCTTTTCCTGTGTGGAACACAAATTTTGCATTTCACACAACTTCTGTGTGTTAATGGTATTAAATACCATCAATTGTGTGGTGTCTGTCTGTATGGGGGTAGCAGCTGCTAACTTAGCAGCTTCGTCTGCTCGGCTGTTACCAAGTGATACCGGGTCTTGGCTATATGTGTGTGCTTTACATTTGATAACAGCCACTCTGTCGGGTTCCTGTATCGCTGTTAGAAGCCTTTTTATGTGAGTTGCATGCGCTACCGGTGTACCAGCGGCCGTCATGAAATTTCTGAGACGCCATAGGGCTCCGAAATCATGGACTACCCCGAATGCGTATCTAGAATCGGTGTAGATATTGGCTGACTTACCCTTAGCCAATTCACATGCTCTGGTTAGGGCGACCAGTTCAGCAACCTGGGCTGAGTGAGGTGGGCCTAGCGGTTCCGCTTCTATGGTGTCTTGGTCATCTACGACTGCGTATCCAGTACACAAGTCTCCCGAGTCTGACTGTCTATGGCAACTACCGTCCGTGTAGAACGTGAGTTCTGCATCTTCCAGTGGGTTGTCACTGATGTCAGGCCTTGCGGTAAAATTTTGGGTCAAATATTCCATACAATCATGTGTATCTTCCTTTGTATTAAATCCTCCTTCCCCATCACTCTCACCTTCCACCCTTTGTGCCTGACCAGGCACACCTGGGAGATACGTTGCAGGATTTAATGCACTGCATCTCCTTATGGTGATGTTTACGGGGGCCATTAGTGCCAATTCCCATCTTGTAAACCTCGCTGATGAGACGTGTCTGGTTTGGGCAGAATTCAATAAGGCTGATACTGCATGTGGCGTATGGATTGTGAGGTTGTGGCCTAGCACGACGTCTTCGCTTTTTGTCACTAGCAATGCTATCGCAGCAGCGCTTCGCAAGCATGTGGGGAGGGATCGCGCTACCGTGTCTAGCTGAGCGCTGTAGTATGCAACTGGCCCACTGGCATCACCGTGTTTTTGGGTTAGTACACCTGCCGCGCAACCAGCACTTTCTGTTCCGTATAGTTCAAAGGGTTTCCCATAGTCTGGCATACCTAGTGCTGGTGCCTGCGTTAGGCACTGTTTGAGTCTCTCAAATGCTGTTTCGGACTCGTCTGTATGCGAAATCCTATCAGGTTTGTTTGAGGAGACCATTTCCTGCAAAGGTAACGCCAAAATGGAAAACCCTGGGATCCAATTACGGCAATACCCACACATTCCTAAAAACGTTCTGATCTGTTGCTGGGTTTGTGGCAGAGTCATGTCTCTAATTGCTTGGATTCTATCAGCGGTCAGGTGTCTCAGTCCTTGTGTTAGACAGTGTCCCAAATATTTTACCTTAGTTTGGCATAATTGTAACTTGTCTTTGGACACCTTGTGTCCTGTGTCTGAAAGATGAAACAGGAGCTGTTTCGTATCCTTCAGAGATGCTTCCAGTGAATCTGAACACAATAGTAAATCGTCCACATACTGTATCAATACTGATCCACTGTCTGGTTGGAAAGACTGTAAACAATCATGCAAAGCCTGAGAAAATATACTTGGGCTATCTATGAAACCTTGGGGTAATCGAGTCCACGTGTATTGGACTCCTCTGTATGTAAATGCAAACAAATATTGGCTGTCAGGGTGCAGAGGTACCGAAAAGAAAGCGGAGCAGAGGTCAATAACAGTGAAAAATTTGGCAGTGGGAGGGATTTGCATTAGGATGACAGCTGGATTTGGCACTACGGGGAACTGACTCTCAACTATTTTGTTAATCCCCCTTAGATCCTGCACTAGTCTGTAACCCCTCCCCCCACTCTTTTTAACAAGGAAGATGGGACTATTGGCAGTGCTGGATGTTCTTACCAGAATGCCCTGTTGTAGCAAGCGCTCTATTACTGGGTAAACTCCTAACTCCACCTCTGGCTTCAGAGGGTACTGTGGGATTTTTGGAGCTATCCTACCATCTTTTACTTGTACAACTACTGGAGCTACGTTTGCCATTAATCCAGTGTCTTGTCCGTCTTTTGTCCAAAGTGACTCTGGTATCTGAGATGTCATCTCTTCTATTTGGGATGGATTCCTATTTGTCATAATGGTATGTGACATTAATTTTGATGGGGAGTCTAACATGTCTCGCACTTCCTGAGCGTGTTTCTCAGGTATGTCCAAGAATACACCTTCAGGAGTACAATAAATGACGCACCCCATTTTACACAGTAAGTCTCTTCCCAGGAGATTGGTTGGTGCCGATGCAGCCAGCAAAAAGGAATGCTTGGTATGCAAAGGCCCTATTGTAATCTCGGCTGGTTTGCTAACAGGGTAGTGCTGGACTACTCCTGTTACTCCCATGGCTGGAATTGTCCTACCAGTGGTTCTCATGCCCACTGTCGAATTTATCACTGACTTGGCCGCCCCTGTGTCTACAAGAAAGTTTAAAGTTTTACCAGCTACATTAATTGCGATCTCGGGTTCACTTCCAAGGTTGGCAATTAATTTTACTGGCTGCAGATTACAGGTATGGCCACACCCCTATTGGGTATGGTGACCTTCCTGAATCCCGCTGGCAGCAACTACTTGTGAGGGAGTTAGCTGGGAACTACTAGAGGCATGCCAGTCTCTGTTCGGGGGATATCTTTTTGTTTCCCCTGTATGTGGCTCATAACTCCGTTTCTGTGGACCCCGATCCCAATGTCGTGTGTCGTGTCGTTGTCTAGGGGGTTGGTATGAGTTTCGTGGATTCTTTACTCTACAATCTCGTGCCATGTGTCCCTGCTTGTGACAAGAATAACAAGTAACCATACTTGACTTACCCACAGGATTTGGTGATACAAACAAAGGCTGCCTTGTGGTCAGAGCCTGTATACTTACTGACATTAATTTATCACCTTGTTGTTCCCTGTGTCTGGTGATGTTTCTATCGTGATCAATAGCAGCCTCTCTCAAAGTAGCCACAGACAGACCTCGCCAACATGGTTGTGTGGTCTGTACCCTAGTCTTCAATGACTCTTTTAAACCATCCATCAGTACCGATACTGCTACTTCCCGATGGTTTGTGTCTGTTTTAATGTCCTCTATGCCTGTGTATTTTGCCATTTCTAATAATGCTCTGTGAAAATACTCTGCAGCTGTCTCTGACTCCTTCTGTTTAATGGAGAATATCTTATTCCATTTAGCTACTGCTGGGAAATACTCTTTTAGCTGCAAGTTTATTCTTTTCACATTATCTTGGTTGTACACGTCTGTAAGAGGTACATCATGATCTAGTCCGCAATCAGCTAAAAATTGAGTTGCGTCGACATTTGAGGGTAAACATGCTCTCAGCAATATCTGCCAGTCTTTATTGTTGGGCTCTACAGTGTTACCTAAGTCTCTGATGTATTTTTGACTGGCAACTAAGTCTTTTCTAGGGTCAGGAAATTCAGACACTATGGTCCTTAATTCCATTCGGGAAAATGGGGTGTACATGGCAATGTTCCTAATGGGAGTGGCTCCTGATGCGTCTGTTTTCCCATTTGGCACTGCTATTACTCTAACAGGTGTAATTCTAACAACCTCATTCTGTGTAGATTCTACAGGCTGTGGTGAAATAGTCTCAGCATAATGCATGGTGCCGTACTTACCAGTTGATACGACCTCACCTATCCCTCCGCTAGGGACCTTTACTAATCTCGTGGGTGGAGCTGTGCCTACTGTGGTCTCTGCTATGGTGGCTGCTAGAGA
This sequence comes from Pseudophryne corroboree, assembly GCF_028390025.1. Taxonomy (NCBI): domain Eukaryota; kingdom Metazoa; phylum Chordata; class Amphibia; order Anura; family Myobatrachidae; genus Pseudophryne; species Pseudophryne corroboree. The sequence goes on along the minus strand of NC_086449.1, from coordinate 621,605,732 downwards.
GAGCGCTGAAATCGTTGCCGATTCGTCCTCTTGATCACACTCCTGAGGAAAGTTCAAAACAGGGTACAACTTGCACGGGTTAATACTTGCATGGGTTAATGGTTTAACATTATCATTAACATTTACACAGTTACTAAGTGATTTTGTGTTACACCTTAGTGCGTCTTTCTCCGCAATCAACTTCTCTCCTGATATATATGGTGGCGGTGGGGCCGTGGCAATCAGTTTTCTGTTAGAGCCAGATCCCGCCGCCTGAGCCAAACCTCTCTGTATCTCACCTTCCTGTTGCCACAACTGTAAATAATCATAATGCTGGATTCGTCTCTTTGTTGATTTTATGAGACATATCCTCCTCCTTAAATTTTGTAACACTTCTGAGCTGAAGCTCCCTACTCTTGGGAATTTCTCCCCGTCATGTACAGTAATTCTCTCCCATTCATCACATAAAGTTTCTGTGTGACTTCCATATTTCTCACACATTATATACCTGGCCGACCCAATTGGTCGGACCACTGAATCAACCCGAACCGAGGTTGATCGCCCCCTACCTGAACAAGTGGCCCCCATAGTTCGAAAGTGTTGCTTTATTTAGCCAACCCTTACGCAAAACCAAATGTCCACAATAGGCTGACGGTGGCGGTTTACCGAGTACCCCACTCACTCGCCCACGCCGACCAATACGACCTGATCACACCGATATGGTGCTGGCGTACTCGACCTAGGGCCCCTGCGACCTGAACCTCTATTTACTGGAACCTGCGAGGGTTATCCGAAGAACACTTACTCTTTCCAGTAACTATTGGTTGCTGGATAGTTCCTGAGTGAGCAGCAAACTTCCCTTAAAATAAAAAAAATTACACAAATCACGTTAGAGTGTACAAATAGCGTTTGTGACCCCTTTACTCTAATGGTATTAGGTCAGATTACTAACTACTGCACACACTTACGTGCGGTCCAGTCGTTCAGTACACAAACAACTAAGCTTATGTACGGAAAGACCAATGGAATCGAAACTTACGACTGCGAATTCCTTCAGCCAGAGCTTATATGGCCTATATGGGTGTTGCACCAACCCTTTTCGGTGTTGTGCCTGTGAACTGTATAGCGGACTTCCTTGTCGGCTGTACCTGGACCTCCTGGTCTGTTATGACCTCCTGGTCTTGTTACAGTATGACCTCCTGGTCTGCTATACTCTAATGCTCAAAATTGTATATTTAACCAGAGATGCCTCCCTAGCCACCGTGCACGTCACTTACACGCATGTACCTCACGAGTACTCGACTTTTCTTGTGGTTCAACCTTTAAAAATTGTAAAAACACTCACTCATCACATGTACACTTTTGTTTCTATTTCTATTTCTGCGCAGAAATTTTTCTTCAGATCAGGTGTGTTACCAATTAGGAGCAGGATCTGTTAATTAAATTTCGGATACCCAAAAATAGACTTGCGTTATTTCTCGCCTCGCGTTATTTATCGCTTTGCGTTAAAAATCAACTTATCGTGACTTGAGCTACGTGGGCGTAACCGGACGCTCCGTTGCGTAATATACGCTGCGTGCGTCGGCCTTCGGATTGCGTACGCAAGTCTTTGTTAGAGACACGTATACGCAAAGCAAAGATCCACCGTAACACAATTTATACTTTTATCAATGTAGATGATCCTTGATCATCTACCACACAACACACTGACTTCGCCTTATCTCCCAGGCAAAACTGTGTGTTTGGCTATCTTTTAACTATATTACCTTTACTCTTAAACTATGAAATAACGGCAAATCTCTTTTAGCACTTCTATCAACTATAAAACTGGCAGACAGGAGAGTGATATACGAAAATGAAAAAGAAAAAGAAATGCAGATATATATATGTGTGCGTGCGTGTGTACGCAAGACAGAAAAATAAACAGTTTTTAAAAGGCACTAGCGTTTTGTTCTTACCTCCGGTTCCCGGATTCCTTCAGCACTCTTTACCTAAGCGAAGCAGACGCTTATCCTGTCAGCACTACGAGGGATACAACCTCCCGCCCTTTGCTGAGGGATAATGTCTGCTGATCTACCTAGTGCAGATATGTGAAGGACGGGCGAGCCGCCAATTGATAAAGCTAAATATTTATCGTATATAAAACACTTTAAGAGGTCTAAGAACACTGTACGCTATCTACGTAAGAAGTACCGTAAGGGTACGCAAGTTGTGTAGCGATAGCTCAACCGTAGTCGAGACGCTCAAGCGTCACGTTCGCTTACGGCCCAGTGATCACAGGCAGGCACGCTATTGGCTGCCGACTAACGTAATGATTCGCTATAGCGTAGCGTACGCTCGGGACCACGAGGAGATCACCAGCGGTGCAGACGCTTACAACGTTAAAAACCTTTATATCTATACCTTTAACAATGAGATACACAGTATACCTTAGTGTAGAGACAGAGTGTAAGTGCAACCTGGTGTAACCTGCTTAACTACAAAGCTGCTTGAGCGTCACCGACGCTCAGAGAATACTTAACCCTATATAAAGAATACACAGATACCTGGGCTTAGGGTCCAAAACCTATTATATGTATTATAACTATTATACTTGCAAAAGGAATCACAGTACAAATGATACACTACAATATAACATAAACCAACTAACCAGATAACTACACAGGAAATACAATACAATACAATACAATAAAGGGAAAATAAGAGAGAGATAGAGGAGGGAGAGAGAGAGATGGCTCACAGTAAGACAATATGATTACGGAGAAAACTTACGCACAAGGGGAACGATTGCATGCGCCTCGATATCCAGCTCCCGATTATCAGCAATGAGAACCGTTGAAGAGAGAGTGCTGGATACGGTCCGCCTGCCTATTTATGCCCCACACACAATACAATTCAATGGTCCCTACAATCTTATTGTTCATTGGACACAGGAATTCGGCTTCGCATTATAACAAAAGGTCATAGGTTGATTCATACAGGTGGGCTGTGACTATTTCCAACAGCTCAGGTGGGAGGGAAACTGGGTTTCCCGCCGCATGGGTAATAAAGTGCAAATAAAGTAAATGTTCATAAACTTCTTATGTCCATAACTATTCGCACGAGCGATTGATCTGCTTCAAACCAACACCGGAATATTTCTAATTAAATATTCTTCCGATGGATACTAAACACCACTGTATTACTCCTGTCTGACCCTTCGTATCAAACAAAGAGGGATTCCCTTGTTCACAAACATTCTATATTAACCAAACTTTCAGAATCTATCAAAGGGACCATGATCTACAAAATACATTATTAGTGAAAATATGTAATGATTGAGTCGCACGCTACGATCGCATAAACTCTACCGTAAATACGCATACCATGCGCCTGCGGGTGCCCGCGACTGTGAGTATGCGCACGTACGGGAGAGCGTACGCATGCGCAGCACGGACCTGTGTGAGGTGCAAATATGGAAGTGTGCATAGAGATATTTTTCTGACTTTGACAACATGTGGCTATTGGGTGAGTTATTTTTTCTTTTTTTTGGAACAGTCATATTGTTTGAATTACATTCTTTAATTTTGCTTTTATCCTTTTTCTCTTCTCATGTTCTAAAACAGGAGACCGTGCATATCCTTGCAGCCCCTGGCTCATGACTCCTTACAGTAAACCCAGGCCAGGACCACAGTCGGCATTTAACTCCGCGCTTACTGCCACTAGACAGCTGGTGGAGCGCACGATTGGTGTTCTTAAAGGGCGTTTTCGTGTGCTCCACTGCACTGGTGGCGACATCATGTATTCGCCGGAGATGGTAAGTAAAATTGTGGTCCTGTGCGCTATACTCCATAACATCGCTGTAAGGAGTCGTGTAGAGCTTCCCCACATGGAGGAATTGCCGGATGAGGAGCCAGGGGTTGGCCAGCCATTCCGTGGGGGGAGTGTGAACCGCCGGGGTCATGTCGTAAGGGCTCAAATTGTGCGTGATTATTTCAGGTATGTTTATTTATATAATTTTTTGTCTCCCCAATCTGTCTGTACGTGTTTAGTTTTTTGGACTGATGGCATTTAGCTAGCTTGGTCAAGTTATGAGTGTGTTGCTTGTGTTTTGTCAGTATTTTATAGTGTTTCAGTACAGAATTTATCTGTAATGTTCTCCTTATCATGTTTGTTGTGTAATATTGTTGTATACAATGGTATTACTGTTTTTTTTTATTTGGGGTAATTGTGTTATTAACAACAATAACAGCAGCCTTTTTTATGTTTGGCTTGTGCATCTGTTTACCATACAAATGGCACAACATCTGATCCTAAAAAACAAAAACTTTGTGACTTTGTGTAGCTGTTTGTTCCTGAAAAATGTGGTGAGTAAACAGAATTTAAAACTTAGTTGTGTTTTTTCTGACCCCCAAAATAGCAAAACAATATACCGTATTTTTCGGACCTTAAGACGCACTTTTTCTCCCCAAAAATGTGGGGGGAAAAGTATGTGCATCTCATGGAGCGAATAAGACGTGTTTGCGGGTAGCACCGGCGGCCGGCGGGTAGCGGCGGGTCCTGGATGCTGCTGCTGCGCCGTCATCAGCAGAGCGCCCGCATCTCAGCAGCAGAGCCGGCATCATGTGACTCCCCCGATCCCCCCCCCCACCTCCTCCCTCCTCAGGAGTGCACCGCGGGCAGCGTTAGCTGAGAGCCTGGACGCGGGGAACCACTGGTACTGTCAGTATGTGTGTGTGTGTGTGTGTGTGTGTGTGTGTGTGTGTGTATGCTGGCTCTGATGTGTTTGTGTCTCTGTATGCTGGCTCTGACAGACGGCTGCACTGTACAGAATCCTTGTAGGAGTCTGAGAAATCACACAGAAATATCTTTTAGAGGTTAGTGAAAACTAGGGAGGCAGCGCAAGGATGATAAAGCAGAAATGGTTCAGAATATTTTTTTTCCAGTTTTCCTACTCTAAAAGGTGCGTCTTATGGTCAGGTGCGTCTTACGGTCCGAAAAATACGGTATATATGTGTGTGTGTATATCTAAAGTTTTCATTTTTGTGCTCTCTCTCTCTCTCTCTCTCTCTCTCTCTCTCTCTCTCTCTCTCTCTCTCTCTCTCTCTCTATATATATATATATATATATATATATATATATATATAAACAAGGATGATGTCCGGCACTCCAATACCTTAATGATCAACTCGTCTGGGTGCCCTTCCTGAGGTAATATGAAATGGGGTGGGATGGATGGCACTCCAGCATGTGAATAAATGATCAGGAAACCAGGTAGGTAGCCAACGTTTCGGAGCAGTGCTCTTTTATCAAGACTTTAAAACATACTGACATACATAACATATATATACCTAACTGCATACTCACCACGTGTGCACAGGGAAGCCGCCGTCGCCGTCTGCTCCGGAATCCATGTGACGTCATAGGCAGCCGCCGGCGCCCAGGATCCGTCACAGAGGCTGAGGGCGGGGGGAGTGACCATCACCATGGTAACTAGTAATAACACACTGCGGAAAGAGACAGCAATGATACAGCCGCGCTTACAGCCCTGGATCCTAGGATATGACACTACAGTCTAATCATATGGCACACTGTGCAATCTATGCGACTGAAAGAACAAATGGGTATATGGAAAAGCTTCTATATTAATCATATACAATATTAATATGATAAAAAACATGATGTCCATAGGATCTAATAAGGGCTGTAACAAAAATACATTACCATGGAGCACATCAAAGAGCAACGAGTCTCATACATGACCAATGCTGTATAAGCTGTCTGAAACAAATGTATATAGTGCAAGACACTGGTCGGGGTGATCTGTCACTAAAAGAAAAACTAAGGTGAACAGTGTCGCCCACATAAGCTGCACCTAACTAGTGTCATTCAAGTAAACTTAATAAACATGCTGAATAAACTGAGCTGAACAAAGCAGGGATACATTATAGAAAGCAATTGAGTGCTAATGATTCATTGAGTCCGAATGGTTGGACCGTTTGTAGCAGATGTATCCACCTTGCTTCTCGCTGAAGTAGAATACGACCCCTGTTCCCACCTCGTGGACAGGGGGGTATCCAATCTATGATGCGGTACCTAATGGAGGATAAGTTGTGGTGTAAATCCCTAAAATGTCGAGCAACTGGCTGATGACATTCTTTGCCTTCAAGGGCTGCACGTATACTGGACCTGTGTTGGGTCATGCGTTCCTTCATTTGCCTTGTGGTCTTGCCCACATAAAGTAGACTACAAGGGCATTTAATATAATAGACCACGAATCTCGTGGTACATGTAACTGGGTGTTGTATCTTGAATACTTTGCCCGATCTCGGATGTGAGAAACTGTTGCCAGTCTCCAAGAAACTGCAGGTGGTGCAGCCCAAACAATGGTAGTTGCCACCCTTCCTGCTTAGGAAATGAGTGGCTGTAGAAGTAGTATGCTGGCTAATGTCATTATGGACCACCACATCTTTGATGTTTCTACCACGAAAAAAAGATGGTAGGATAGTGGTGTTATGTAATGCTGGTAAACTGCGATCTTGTGACACGATGGGCCATATGCTTTTAGCAGATTTCATCAGCGCACTACTGGAGGTGGTGTATTGTTGAGTCCATACTATGCGGTCTTGACGTGCCGTGGGATTACTCTTGTGTAAAGCCAGTTCTCTAGAAATTGAAAGGGCCTTTTGCTTGGCTGCTTTCAATGCTCGAGGATGGTAACCGCGTGCCAGAAATTTGATGAGCATCTTATCTATTTGGTCAATAGTGTCCATAGGATCACTGCATATGCGGACAATTCTCATAAACTGTGAGAATGGGAGGCCCTTTATTAAAGAAGGTGGATGATGACTGGCTGCATGTAATACCGTGTTACGGTCGGTGGGTTTGAAATACATGGAGGTGTGCAAGGTGCAGTCCTCTTTTTGTGTTACTGTGACATCTAAATAATGGATACACTCATAGCTGTTGTCGAAGGTGAATTTGATGGGACTGTCTTGGTTGTTGATGTCCTTTATCATGGCAAGGAATGCTTCTTGTGTCCCGTTCCAGAAGAGACAAATATCGTCTATATACCTAGTATACCCAGTAATGTGCTGATATCTGGTATCCTCCGCAAAAAAGAAATCCTTTTCCACTCCGAACATATAGATATTCGCGAAGCTTGGTGCTACGCAAGAACCCATAGCACAGCCTGAGCGTTGGATGAAGAACTTCCCATCAAAGATAAAATAATTACGCGTCAGTGTGAGCCGTAAGAGTTGAATGAAGAATTCTACATCAGGCCCAGTATACAACGGATGGTCATTGATGTACCTTTTGACCATCTCTATGCCGTGTTCTTGTGGGATTGATGTGTATAAGCTCACAACATCGATGGTGCACATGAGCTGTTTCGCTGGTAAGGGTGAGCGTTGTTGTAGCCACAAGATGAATGTAGTGGTATCCTTGAGGAAAGAAGCTTCTTGGTTAATTAGAGGCTGTAAAAAATGGTCTAAATACCTGGAGATGTTGTAAAAGAGAGACTCCCTCGCCGCAATGATGGGGCGGCTGGGGTGTTTGTCAGGATTTTTGTGGAGTTTGGGTATAGTGTAAAGTACTGGTATTTTGGGCCAGTCCACTGTAAGAGCATCTTTGGTTTTAGAATCAATGAAATGCATGTCCATGCCATGAAGCAGAATCTCATCAACCTCTTTTTTGAAAGTTTGAGTGGGATCTGAGGCAAGCTGTTCGTAGACTCGAGTGTCGGACAATTGCTGGTATATTTCATTAGTATAATCGTCCAGATTTTGTATAACAATGCCCCCGCCCTTATCTGCAGGGCGGATGACTATGTCACGATATGACCCTAGATTTTTGAGGGCGTCTCTTTCAGAGAGGGTTAGGTTATAGTCAGCCTTATTTTTGTGTAGGCACTGTTGTTCCATAACATTCTCCATATGTCCCGTAAAGCTTTTGATGTTACAATTAAAGGACTGTGGTATAAACATCGATGGTTTGTATATTGGTGTGGTGGTCGTAGAGGTAGCCGTCTTGCCGAAGTGTTCTCTAAGCTTAAGTCGTCGGTCAAATTTAAAGAGGTCCACTTTATTTTGAAAGCCGTCTGGTTTTAGTGTGGGAACAAAGGATAAACCTTTGTGTAATACCCTCATTTCTTCAGTGGTAAAGGTGCGAGATGACAAATTGAAGATTATCTCTTCTGGTTGTACTTGGGCTTTGCTTTGGCGCGCCCACTGCCCCCCACGCCTGGTGGGGGCTCCTTTGTTAGATCTAGGGTGGTGCGTGTGGCCACCCCTAAAGGGGGCTTCTGACTGCTAGAGTGTGCCCCTCGCTCTGCTCCTTCTGTTTCACTGGAGGATGCTGCCCCACTAGAATGGTCTGTCTCAAGTGGGAATCGGCAATTTCTGCGAAACTTCGGTCTCTGTTCTCGGTTAGGTCCCCGGTTGTATGCCCAACTGTATACTTTGAGCTCTGCGTAATCGCGTACAACCGTGGCAAGCTTTGATTTTTTAAAGTTCACCAAATCAACACGATATTTATCCACTTGAGCAGTCAGCTTACTTAGCCAATCCTGCGTGGTATCGGCTTTGATTGTGTTTAAATGAGTCTCCTCAAATGTTTTAATTTTCTCAGTAGCTATATCCAATTCCCTCCTAGATTCCTCTATGACTAATAAAATCAAATCATACGAGCACTTGTTAAGGACTGCTGCCCAACGACGGCAGAAATCTGCATTATATCTGCCGATGGTGGGTATGTTTCTTATTCTTATCCTATGGACATCATGTTTTTTATCATATTAATATTGTATATGATTAATATAGAAGCTTTTCCATATACCCATTTGTTCTTTCAGTCGCATAGATTGCACAGTGTGCCATATGATTAGACTGTAGTGTCATATCCTAGGATCCAGGGCTGTAAGCGCGGCTGTATCATTGCTGTCTCTTTCCGCAGTGAGTTATTACTAGTTACCATGGTGATGGTCACTCCCCCCGCCCTCAGCCTCTGTGACGGATCCTGGCGCCGGCGGCTGCCTATGACGTCACATGGATTCCGGAGCAGACGGCGACGGCGGCTTCCCTGTGCACACGTGGTGAGTATGCAGTTAGGTATATATATGTTATGTATGTCAGTATGTTTTAAAGTCTTGATAAAGGAGCACTGCTCAGAAACGTTGGCTACCTACCTGGTTTCCTGATCATTTATTCACATGCTGGAGTGCAATCGATCCCACCCCATTTTATATATATATATATATATATATATATATATGGAGACTTATATGTTTATGAATTGCGGCCATATTAATGGTATATGTGTGTGTGTATGTATCTATATAACTATCTAGAAACATATATCTAAACATTGTCATGTTTAGATCATTTTGCTTTAATCCTACAAACCTACAATGCTATTCATTTTGAAGCATGACTTTTGAATACAAAATGTTCAGAATAAGTGTGTGTGTGTCCGCGGGTGCGAATCTCCGCTTATGCGAATTGTACACACTGTACTGCACATTGGAGGTCATTCCGAGTTGTTCGCTCGCAAGGCGATTTTAGCAGAGTTGCTCACGCTAAGCCGCCGCCTACTGGGAGTGAATCTTAGCATCTTAAAATTGCGACCGAAGTAATCACAATATTGCGATTACACACCTCGTAGCAGTTTCTGAGTAGCTTCAAACTTACTCGGCATCTGCGATCAGTTCAGTGCTTGTCGTTCCTGGTTTGACGTCACAAACACACCCAGCGTTCGCCCAGACACTCCTCCGTTTCTCCGGCCACTCCTGCGTTTTTCCCGGAAACGGTAGCGTTTTTTCCCACACGCCCATAAAACGGCCTGTTTCCGCCCAGAAACACCCATTTCCTGTCAATCACACTACGATCGCCTGAGCGAAGAAAAAGCCGTGAGTAAAAATCCTAACTTCATAGCAAATTTACTTGGCGCAGTCGCAGTGCGGACATTGCGCATGCGCACTAAGCGGAAAATCGCTGCGATGCGATGAAATTTACCGAGCGAACAACTCGGAATGAGGGCCATTAAATGTACACATATCAATAAAGTTTAATACAAATGACACCATAAAATGAAAACCAATCAAATGCCACCACACACTATAAATATATGCCCATGTATGGAAAACGGCATTGGCACCATGCGCGCAGCTGCCTTCACACGCCGGAAGCTGTGCGTGTTAATTGCTGTAATTGACCGCCGCGTAGGCCGCGCAGGGCCCTTTATTCCCAATAGGATTAAGCGCGAGGCCTACGCGGAGGTCCGCCGCATACTGCGGACCCGGACACGGTGCACAATTATCCATCTTGAGCGGTGGTGGAGTGACCTCCGCCATCGCACGCCGGAGCCGTTGGCGGAGCTGTGCCAACAAATTTGCACTCGCCGCCGACGCAGTAAGTTAAACGCATTACAATAAACATGTTTATTACACTGAGATTAGTAGCAGAAACTTTAAATGTAAAGACTGCACATTTTCACTAAGAAGTGCTATAGTGAGATAATTAGCAGACTGTGTAATTACACTATTGTAGCACAAACATGACACAAGTTTACACATTGTGTGTGGTTAGGGCTTGCAGTACTGACTGTGTAGCAAAGTGCTTGTGAAAAAGTGAATGTTGTTGTACTGAGTCGCTACACAGGCTGTAGGCTGAACACATTAATAACTTGCTCTTTGTATTTAACATGGGTCAGAACAATGTAATTTTGAAATGCTGATGGGAATTTATTTGTTACAAAACCTAATTTTTACATATGTCATTCTAGGGCAAGCACAACGGCAAGCAACGGCTGGAAGGCCTCAACAGTCTCCACCAGCCCAATCTCCTTCCCCACCTCAAGTCCCTGAACCCCAACAACAAATTTCCCCTTCATCATCCCCAACCTCCCCCTCTCTGCCCCCTCCCCCTCTCTTTCCCAAACCCCCTCTCCGCCCCCCTCCCCTTCTGTTGCACAATCCCCCTATTCACCCCCCTCCCCTTCTGTGGCACAATCCCCCTCTTCGCCCCCCTCCCCTTCTGTAACACAATCCCCCTCTTCGCCCCCCTCCCCTTCTGTGACACAATCCCCCTCTTCGCCCCCCTCCCCTTCTGTGACACAATCCCCCTCTCTACCCCCCTCCCCCTCTGTGGGCACCCACCTCTCCGCCCCCCTCCCCCTCTGTGGCCCAAACCACCTCTCTGCCCCCCTCCGTGGCCCAAACCACCTCTCTGCCCCCTCCCCCTCTGTGGCCCAACCCCCTCTCCGCCCCCTCCCCCTCTGTGGCCCAACCCACCTCTCTGCCCCCCTCCCCCTCTGTGGCCCAAACCACCTCTCCGCCCCCCTCCCCCTCTGTGGCCCAAACCACCTCTCCGCCCCCTCTGTGGCCCAACCCACCTCTTCGCCACCCTCCCCCTCTTAATCTGACCCACCCTCTGTAACCAGCTCCCCCTTCCATCCTCTTTCCCCAATCCAGCCTCCTTCCCCCATCCAGCCTCCTTCCCCCATCCAGCCTCCTTCCGCCATCTAGCCTCCATCCCCACCTACTGAATGGGCAGCAGAGGCCCCGGAGGCACTTCAGGGATGAGCGCATGTGCCAGAGGAGAAAAAGTTGACACACATTGATATTTAATTTGTTACATAATTTAACTTCACATTCAAATAAATGCAGTGTTGTACTGGGGCCAATCTTGGACCAAGGTAAAATGTTTATCTTCTTCATCATGGTATGGATGTTGCATTTACATTTGTGTGAGGATCATTAGATGTACAGTGTCTACGTCTGCAATGTTTGGGCTGCCCACTCTAGGTCGACACTTATTAGGTCGACAGGGTTGCCTGGACAACAGGGTTTATATGTGCTATATTATCAGCAAAACAGTTAGACCTGAGTGGAGTTTGGTATGTTGTTGGACTTTTAAACTTGTGCCTGGGTATTCCAATATTTGCACAGTCAACTCGCATGCTTCACTTTGTTAGGCTGGCTTAGGACACAGTGATTTGCTACACTACCGCTTACATCGTAAGCATTCCCAATTGCAATTGGAGTACATGTGCCGCATGAAGGGAAAATACAATTACACATTTGTCATGTATCCATACATAACATGTTGATCTTGTGACATTTAGAATTCGCACATGTCGACCTACAGAGGCTGACGTCCAGCCAAAGCTAAATAGAAATGGCTATTGAGTGTGTTGCAAAAACCAAGCAAAAATATACAGTGACACATGTAAGGGGTGTGGATCGACAATGTTTAGGCCCAGCAAAATGCAACAGGCAAGAGCACAGTCTGTAACTGGATCCTTAGGCTGCTCATGCATGAAATTTGGACCACTGGTGCTTTCCCCTGTATCCCTGTGTGACAGTTCAAGTCTGGGGACATGTGTTGTTAAAGTTACACTTAAAAAATGAATTAAAAAAACAAACAAACTTGTTTGACCTTATGTAGTAAGGCAGGCTTTCAGGGAGTGTGGGCATGCTAGGATATGTTGTCCTTCTGAAGATGTTGATATGCAGTGTGATGATGCAGGGCCAACCCCAAAAAAGACAAGTCTGCTTCACTCCAGATGTGAATGAATCCCAGCATGGTGTGGTACACTTTTAACATTTTATATTTCTGGGGAAAAAAATTGTTGAGCATGCTTGTGTGTTGGTATGCTACTGTTTTATCATTAAAACATCCATGATGTAGTCACTTTGCCATTAAAGTGTGCTTTGTGCCTTGCTTGTATAATAGGTAATGTTAGTAAGTTTGTAATGTTTATTTTGCCTCTTCATTTCAGATGTTGCAGTTGGAGATCCCACCAGTTTGCCTGGGATTGTGGGCAGGCTCAAATCAAATTTGAGGGCCGTGCTGGCTGACATGGAAGAATTGGAATAATTTTTCTAAAAAAAAAATATATATATTTTGTTTGTTCCCAAAAATATTTTTTGTCTTTAAAAATTTTTTTTTTTTCAAAAAAATAAAAAAAATAGTTGTTCAAGTTAAGCGGGTGTTGTGTTTATTAATGCTATAAAAGAACAGCAGATTGGCATGCAGAAATTGGTGATGTAAAACAGTTCACACATCTTACTTAATAATAGTTTTTTAAATTACACAAAAAAAAATTATGACAGGAGCTTATTGATTAGAAAAACATGTAAACACATTTATTCACACACTACACCTCTACACCAAAATAAACAAATTAGCATTAGACCAGGCACATTTACATCTCTTTCTTTTAAATTAAAAGAAAAAACGTTGATGGCCAATTATGCCTACAAAGTGTTCTGCAGGTATTCTTTGAAGACCTAATTGGTCATGAGCATTATCAGTCATTACACTAATTGGAATCGGAATTGAGGAAGGCTTGTTGAGTTTGAACTGAAAGGTGTAATTTAACTTAAAAAAAACATTGCTGTGCGTTTTTAGCAAAAGTGTGTGCAATTTTATGAAGAATGTGTAAATCTACGAGAAGTTAGGATTTTTACGATGAGGTTTGTGGTAATGCGATGGGTTCGCATTAGTGCGCTGTCATTTGGCATACGCCTACTTTGTGTAATACTGCATACGAAATAGCAAAAATATGTTGGGGCGGATATTTGCTATTGTGCAATTTTGCGTATACGTTGTGCGAACGAAAACAATAGCGATCAACTCGGAATCACCCCCATGGATAGGTCCAGGACAACCGTGTCACGTAGTCTCAAACCTCATAATTTCACTAAAGGTTTTAGTAGATTGATAGCTGAATATGATCTTTAAGACATTTGGAGATCTCAACATCCTACGACGAGAGACTATTCATTCTACTCACATGTCCATCGATCATATTCTCAGATAAATTTGGCCTTTTCTGACAGATGGACGTTACCTTCTATCGGCAAAATTGATATCTTGCCTATGACATGGTCGTACCACTCTCCCTTGTTGTTAGTGTGGGATATAGGTGGTAGGCGGGTGTTATGCACACCAGTGCCAGCAGGAATGTACTGGTGTCTGAACGGTGAGGGATGCAAAACAAATGAACTCACAGACAGACTGGGGAATATGACATTACATACACAGAAGGTGATAGGGTAACAAAATAAACACAAAGTGAACAGAGAAGCCCAAAGGCTAAGAAACTGGGTGTTTCCCTAGTATTAGGAATGCTCAGATGGAAAGAAGCGAGATGTAGTGATTTAATACGTAGAGAACCCGAAATGCTGTTGCTAAGGGCAACAGCAAAACCCTAAAGGGTTACCAACGGGTGTGGCAGTAAACTCCTTGGTCAGAGATGGAATAATAGACACAAGGAGAGTCTCCACAATCCTAGTCCTCACTTGCAGTGCACTGGTTCAGCTTACTGCCACTAAACTGACACCTGAACACCTTGCACAGTGAGAAAGGATTTTGGCAGGCAAGTCTGAGAATACAGCCGCAAACTTGCTAGGTTCACAGAGTAGCAAAAGAACCCCAGCAGGTTAAACGACTGACTCCAGTCTTACTGCTAGGTCTGGATTGGCAGAGTGTAATACCAAATCCCAAGGCCTATTTGCAGTAAGCAACAAACAAATACAAAGTTTACACAGTACTAGCTAGCTTTCAGGAACTGACTAACCAACAAAGATTCAGCAGCATCTGCCTAACCTGAGAAGAGGGTTTATATAGCAGGTGCTGTCCACGCCCCACTCAGACCTCACAGACTGTGAGCACAAAAACCAGCACCGGATCCCCTGCCGTGCACAGAGCCTGTAACCACTGCACAGCAAAAGACCCGAACCGGAGTATCAGCTACGCTCAGGTTACTCCGTTAGCACTTGTCTCCCGGTTGCCATGACGACGTGGCAGCACAGAGCAGGAGACCCTAACAGTACCCCCCCTCTGACGAGGGGTCAAAGAACCCCTACCACCGGGTTTATCGGGGAACTGCGAGAAGAAAGAGCGTAACAGTCTGGGGGCATGAAGATCACAACTGTGCACCCACGACCGCTCCTCCGGGCCATACCCCTTCCAGTGCACCAAAAATGACAGCCGACCCCGAACCATCTTGGAGTCAAGAATCCTTTCAACAACAAACTCCCTCTGGCCCCGTATCAGAAGAGGGGAAGGTCTTCCACTGGAAGAAGGCTTACTAATCGCCCGTTTTAAAAGGGAACAATGAAATGTTTTATTGATACCCAAAGAACGGGGTAGATCTAACTGAAATGCCACCTTATTGATAACCCTAGTGATCTTATAAGGACCGATGAACCGGGGGCCTAACTTATGAGATGGCTGTCTCAACTTCAAATTCTTGGTAGACAACCAGACGAAGTCTCCTAATTTGAAGCTGCAGGGTCTTTTCCGCTTATCAAAAACCCTTTTGGTCACTAATGACACAGACACAAGGGCTTTCTTCACTTTCCTCCAAATACCTCTAAGGACCGAAACCACAGAGGAACCACCAGGCGTGGAGTCCAGGGGGTCAAAAGAATTGGCCTTAGGATGATGCCCATACACACAAAGGAAGGGAGAGATCCCTGTAGCAGAGTGAGCCGCGTTGTTATAGGCAAACTCCGCCATGGACAGATGAGCCACCCAGTCAGTCTGACACTTGGAGACATAACACCTGAGGAACTGCTCCAAGGACTGGTTCACCCTTTCAGTCTGCCCATTAGACTGCGGATGGTAGCCTGACGACAAGCTGACAGAAATCTGGAGATCGGAACAAAATGCCCTCCAGAATTTGGCCACAAACTGGGATCCGCGGTCAGAGACCACATCAAGTGGCAACCCGTGGAGGCGCACAACATGCAGCATAAATAATTCAGACAGGCGTCTGGCCGATGGCAGCCCAACCAATGGAACGAAGTGCGCCATCTTCGAAAACCTGTCAACGACAACCCAGATGGCTGTCATCCCCGAGGATTTGGGCAAGTCCACCACAAAATCCATTGAAATGTGGGTCCATGGCTTAGATGGAATAGAGAGTGGATGTAATGGGCCAACAGGAACCCCTCTAGGAGTCTTATTTCGGGCACAGATGTCACATGCCCGAACCCACTGATCCACATCCCTAGCCACGAGGGCCACCACACCGCCCTAGATAGCAACTCCCGAGTTCTGGCAATACCCGGGTGACCTGCCGACTTCTTGGCATGGAATTCCAGGAACACTTGCTGTCTTAACCTAGGAGGCACAAACAAAAGTCCTACCGGAAGGTCTGGAGGAGCCTGCTCCTGTGCTCTAAGGACTAATGACAAGAGGTCCTGGGTAATGCCCACTTTAATACATGATGGGGACACAATGGGCAATGGCTCCTCGGTGGTCTCCTGGATTGGAGCAAAACTCAGCGAGAGCGCATCTGCCTTGATGTTTTTTGACCCAGGGCGATATGTTATCAAAAAATTTAAGATAGCAAAAAACAAAGCCCATCGTGCCTGCCTGGCATTGAGGCGCTTCGCTGACTCTAAATATGCCAAATTCTTATGGTCGGTGAGAATTGAGACCACAAACTTAGCCCCCTCAAGCCAGTGTCTCCACTCCTCGAGTGCATCCTTAATAGCCAACAATTCCCGGTTACCCACGTCATAATTCATCTCGGCAGGCGAAAATTTACGGGAAAAGTAAGCACAGGGATGAAGGCGATTATCAGACACCCCCATCTGAGAGAGCACTGCCCCAATACCCATCTCAGAGGCATCCACCTCCACCACAAAAGGACGCTCTGGATCTGGGTGTCGCAGCACCTTGGCCGAGACAAATGCCCATTTGAGACGGGCAAAAGCCGCTTTGGCCTCACAAGACCAGTGAGCAACATCCGCCCCTTTCTTAGTGAGTGCCACCAAGGGCGCCACTATAGACGAAAATCCAGCGATAAATCGTCTATAAAAATTCGCAAAGCCCAGAAAACGCTGAAGCGCCTTCAAACTAGTGGGCTGCACCCAGAGCCGGCCTTAGGCATAGGCAAACTAGGCAAATGCCTAGGGCATTTGGTATGCTTAGGGGCACCAGCAGCTTCTGCTGATTAAAATGATATGCGGCATGCCTATATTCTGTGTGTGACTGCGGCTGTATCTGCATACGAAATGCTATGTTGCAGTGTACTCTTGTAATGTAGCATTTCGTATGCAGATACTGCCGCAGTCGCACACACAATATAGGCATGCTGCATATCATTTTAATCAGCAGAAACTGCTTGTGCAGCCTAGCCACATAGTAATGCAAATATTATGATGCATTTTCATAAAAGGCGCCCGACGTTAGCAGAGCTGCCAGCTGACTCATGCCAGGCATCTCCTGCAGAACTAGCGGCGGTGCTAGGGGGCACCAGCCAAAATCTTGCCTAGGGCATCATATTGGTTAGGGCCGGCTCTGGCTGCACCCAATCCAGGACTGCCTGTACCTTGGAACCCTCCATTTGGAAACCTTCTGGGGAGACAATATATCCTAGAAATGCGATTTGCTGAACTTCAAATTCGCACTTCTCCAGCTTCGCCCCAAGCCGGTGGTTTCTGAGTTTCTGGAGGACTAAGCGTACATGCTTCCGATGTTCCTCCAGGGAATGGGAGAAGATTAGGATGTCATCTAAGTATACAACTAAGAATCTATCCAAATATTCCCTGAGCACATCGTTCATGAAGTCCTGGAAGACTGCCGGGGCATTACAGAGCCCAAAAGGCATCACCAAATATTCATAATGCCCTGAGTGGGTATTAAAGGCAGTCTTCCATTCATCCCCCTCTCTTATTCGGATTAGATTGTACGCACCGCGTAGGTCAATCTTAGAAAAAATGGTGGCAGTACGAAGCTGGTCAAACAAGACCGAAATGAGAGGCAGTGGGTATGAGTTTTTAATCGTGATACGGTTCAATTCCCTGAAGTCGATGCAGGGTCGCAACGAACCGTCCTTTTTACCCACCAAGAAGAACCCCGACCCAACTGGAGACTGTGAAGGTCTGATAAATCCCTTAGCCAAGTTCTCCTGAATGTACTCTGCCATAGCCTGAGTCTCAGGACGTGACAGGGAGTACAACCTGCTCTTGGGAAGCTTAGCATTCGGCAACAAATCAATGGCACAGTCATAGGGGCGATGGGGAGGTAGTACCTCTGCAACTCTTTTGGAGAACACGTCCGCAAAATCTGCATAACATCCTGGCAATCCTGGCAAACTTAGCTGCGAAAGCCTGACTGGAAGACTCAAGCAACTCCTGAAACAATCAGTACCCCAACTAAGAATCTCCCCAGAGACCCAGTCAAATTGAGGATTGTGGGCCCTTAACCAGGGTAACCCCAACACCAATGGGGCAAAAGTACAGACAGTCACATAAAAGGACAATTTTTCAGAGTGTGTGGCTCCAATAAACAAAGAATCTGGCTAGTGCAAGAGGTAATTTTACCCTGGGATAATGGTTCCCCGTTTAACCCATAAATCTCAATTTCCGATGCCAAGGGTACTAAGGGAACAGAGTGTTTCAGGGCGAATTGGCGGTCCATAAAAACCCCGTCGGCCCCACTGTCCACAAAGGCCTCAGTCTTGACAGTTTGACCGAGGATCTTCAAGGTCACCGGAATGATAAAAGTCTTCTTGGGAAATTCCGACTTCTGACCTGACAGGATATTTCCCATCACCCTCAGGCCCTGAAGTTTTCCGGCTTTTCTGGGCATGATACTACCACATGACCTTTATTCCCACAGTACAAACATAACCCCTGCTGTCTCCTTCGCGTCTTCTCACGCGAGGAGAGGCGGGTAGCCCCAATCTGCATAGGCTCCTCGGAAAATTCCTCAGAGTCTGAGGTTCCCTTGGGAAAGAAGGAAACCTCGGTCTCCCTTTCAAGCCTGCGCTCTCTCAGCCGTCTATTCACCCGAATGGATAACTGCATGAGCTGATCCAAGCTATCAGGCAAGGGATATTGTACCAGTTGGTCTTTTAACTGGTTAGAAAGACCTCTTCGGTACTGGTGTCTCAGGGCTGGGTCATTCCACTGGGTATCATGGGCCAACCTCCGAAACTCCGTACAATAAACCTCAACTGGCCTTCGCCCTTGCTTAAGGATCGAAATCTGAGCCTCGGCTGAGGCCGTCTTGTCAGGGTCATCATACAACATGCCCAGTGCCGTAAAAAAAGCATCAACACTTTTAAGCGACGGACAGTCAGGCTGCAACCCATATGCCCAGACCTGTGGGTCTCCTTGTAGCAAGGAAATCACTATGCCCACCCGCTGAATCTCCGACCCAGAAGACTGAGGCCTAAGCTGGAAATATAGCTTGCAGCTCTCCTTGAAACAAAAGAACTGTGAGCGATCTCCAGAAAAACGATCCGGGAGATTTACTTTCGGCTCCTTAACCCCTGAAGGTACTGCTGCTGCGGGAGCTCCGCCAGCGGCCTGCGAGGTGTGCATTTTAATGGACAATTCATTAAATTGTCGAGTCAGGACCTGCACCTGATCGACCACCTGTTGCAAAGTTTTTTGAGGGGTATGCTCCATATTCCCACAAAATTTCAACAGGAGTATTAGGCTGCTGAATATGTTATGCACACCAGTGCCAGCAGGAATGTACTGGTGTCTGAACGGTGAGGGATGCAAAACAAATGAACTCACAGACAGACTGGGGAATATGACATTACATACACAGAAGGTGATAGGGTAACAAAATAAACACAAAGTGAACAGAGAAGCCCAAAGGCTAAGAAACTGGGTGTCTCCCTAGTATTAGGAATGCTCAGATGGAAAGAAGCGAGATGTAGTGATTTAATACGTAGAGAACCCGAAATGCTGTTGCTAAGGGCAACAGCAAAACCCTAAAGGGTTACCAACGGGTGTGGCAGTAAACTCCTTGGTCAGAGATGGAATAATAGACACAAGGAGAGTCTCCACAATCCTAGTCCTCACTTGCAGTGCACTGGTTCAGCTTACTGCCACTAAACTGACACCTGAACACCTTGCACAGTGAGAACGGATTTTGGCAGGCAAGTCTGAGAATACAGCCACAAACTTGCTAGGTTCACAGAGTAGCAAAAGAACCCCAGCAGGTTAAACGACTGACTCCAGTCTTACTGCTAGGTCTGGATTGGCAGAGTGTAATACCAAATCCCAAGGCCTATTTGCAGTAAGCAACAAACAAATACAAAGTTTACACAGTACTAGCTAGCTTTCAGGAACTGACTAACCAACAAAGATTCAGCAGCATCTGCCTAACCTGAGAAGAGGGTTTATATAGCAGGTGCTGTCCACGCCCCACTCAGACCTCACAGACTGTGAGCACAAAAACCAGCACCGGATCCCCTGCCGTGCACAGAGCCTGTAACCACTGCACAGCAAAAGACCCGAACCGGAGTATCAGCTACGCTCAGGTTACTCCGCTAGCACTTGTCTCCCGGTTGCCATGACGACGTGGCAGCACAGAGCAGGAGACCCTAACAGCGGGTCATCCCTGGTCCGTGGAGATTGAGTTGTGGTGCCCTCTCCCATCCGGAGGCTCGACAAGCTATTCAGCAGTCTGTGACCCATTATCTTCAAGAAAATGACCCCAACGACACTTCGTTATTTAATCATTGGTGCTCCCTTAAGGCTGTCGTTAGAGGGTCGGCTATACAAATTGCTGCGAAATTGAAGAGGGACTATAAACGGACTTATGAACAAGCTGAACTGGAGGCTCTTGATTTGGAGAGGGCCCACAAAGTGACTCCGGCTGACAAAACTCTATATAGGCAACTCCTTCTAGCCCGGGAAAAAGTTAATTCCTTTTCATTGTGTGAAGTGCAGCGTAATATAGCGCGATTAAATCAGAAATTCTATGCCTTTGGCAATAAGGCTGGTCAATTATTGGCTAGTAAATTAAGGGGAGGAAAAGCGAGGAAGCGCGTGCACCAAGTCTTTAATTCTTGAGGCGCTACGATATCTGACCCACAGCAAATCGCTAACGCATTTGCGGAATATCATTCTCTCCTTTATAATCTCCGGGATGATTTAGACACCCCCCAACCTTCTCAGGTAGATATTGATGCTTTCCTGCAATCCTTATCCCTTCCTTCTTTAGACTCCGCAGCCTGCCTGTCCCTAAGTTCCCTTTGGACTACAAATGAAATAGTAGCGACTATTGACTCGCTTCCATCCGCTAAAGCCCCTGGCCCAGATGGGTTCCCTGCTAACTTTTATAAATCTTTTAAAGCAGAGCTAGCTCCACTACTGGCGTCAGTGTTTGGCGAAGCCACGTTGGTTGGGCGTTTCCCGAAGGAAATGCTCACTGCACGAATTGTGACCATTCGTAAACCTGGGAAATCCCCTTCCTCAGTACAGAACTACAGAGCTATAGCTTTGTTAAACACGGATGTCAAGATATATGCAAAAACGATCGCTAATCGCGTTTGCCCCTTTCTGTCCCTATTTATTAAACCAGATCAAGTGGGGTTCATTCCGGGCAGGCAGGCTCCGGACAACACTCGCCGGGTTTTAGATGTAATGGATTACTGTGACTCTCTTGGGTCCCCTCTTCTAATTCTTTCCTTGGATGCCGAAAAAGCATTCAATAGGCTTCACTGGGGGTTTGTGAAGACTGCATTGCGTTGCTTCGGATTTAGCTAAGGTATTCAGGAATCTATCCTTGCCTTGTATTCTTCCCCTTTGGCGACAGTTTCGGTCAATGGATGCCTTTCTGCTAGCTTTGATATCACCAATGGTACAAGACAGGGCTGTCCGTTGTCTCCTATCATATTTGCCTTAGCAATTGAACCCTTGGCGGAGAAGATAAGGCAGACGGCGGACGTTCATGGTCCTATTATTGGTGATGTTTCTCACAAAATCTGTCTCTTTGCAGATATCCTCTTATGTTTAACGAGACCGGAGATTTCTCTCCATACTCTACACTGAGTCTTGAAGCAGTTTGACGAGGTGTCATATTATAAGTTGAATACTTCAAAAACTGAGGCCCTCCCTCTACATATTTCTACAGACTTATTACAGAAATTACAGGTTGACTTTAGGTATGCGTGGCAGTCTAAATATCTCAAATACTTAGGTGTTAACCTAGCTAGAGAACGCGATTTGATCGATTGCAATTATAAACCGTTATTGCAGGCCTTTGAGACTCTGACTAAAGATTGGATGCTACATCAAGTATCCTGGTTGGGTCGTATAGCAGCCGCTAAAATGGTGCTGCTGCCAAAGTTAATGTTTCTTTACAGAACTATCCCAAGACTTATCCCCAAGCCTCTGCTCCACAAGTTTAATCAAACTCTAATCAACTACATATGGAAAGGCTCTAAGCCTCAAATTGCTAGACAAACCCTTTCCCTTCCGAAACTTAGGGGACGTCCTACCTTCCCAGATCTCGAGGCTTATCAATCAGCCTGTTTACTGAGCCAAGTTAAAGACTGGTTCCTGTAAGGGTCACCTAAACAATGGGATTTTATTGAGGGTTCCATGGTGTCCTCCTTTAGTCTCCCCGATCTTCTATGGTTACCTGTTACGGTGACGCCTCGCCAGACTCACACTTGTAAGGCGATAGCCACAACACTTCAGATTTGGCGTAAATTTATATCCTCTCAAGCAGAGATTTCTCTAACCTTTTCAGAACTGTCCCTATCTGCCACAGCTGCCCTGATGCCTTCTTTAAACCTAGACACGTGGGCTGAAATGGGGGTGACTTCTTTGAAAGATGTGTTTTGAGTAAAGGGTCTAGTTCCTTTTTCTTACCTCCAGATTACGGCTAATATTTCACCTCTGGATTTTATAAGTATCTCCAATTGAGACACTGGATTCAGAGCCATATCTCATTCCCCTTTGCTAATTTAGCTTGCCCTTCCGTATTGTTATCTAAACTTAATTCATCAGCCCAGAGAGGTACTATCTCCTGGTGGTATCAGTTTATACGGTTGTGACGAACTTATGGGAAACTTCCCTCTATGGTTAAATGGGAGAGGGACCTCTCCCGGGTATTGGCCGATGAAGACTGGGATGTCATTTTCCGCACTTGCTTTAAGGTTTCCAAATGTGTTCACCATTCGGAGATGTTTTTTAAGCTACTCCACAGAACCTATTTCCCTCCAGAGCGGCTGCATAAGACCTGGCCTACAGTTTCCCAGTTTTGCTGGAGGAACTGCACCTCGATTGGAGCTATCTATCATGTTCTTTGGGCTTGCCCTGCCGTGCGCCCACTCTGGAAGGAAATATTTTGGATGATTAGTGAAGTATTGGGATCTACTGTCCCTGCGGACCCCTTAACGCAGACATGTCCAAACTGTGGCCCTCCAGCTTTTGTGAAACTACATATCCCAGCATGCCCTGACACAGTTTTGCTGTCAGAGAATGCTAAAGCTGTGTCACGGCATTCTGGGATGTGTAGTATCTCAACAGCTGGAGGGACGCAGTTTGGACGTGCCTGCCTTAACGGCTTTGTTTCACTTTTATCCCGGGCCACTATCCCAGGGAGATAGGTACCTCATGGGACATATTTTAATTGCCACCAAGGCCTCCATAGCCCATCTGTGGAAATCTCCTTTAAGTCCTACGCCTACTGCTATTTTAAATAAAGTCCACAGACACTATTTATTTGAAACGGCAGAGACAGCATATTCTTCCTCTGCCTCCTCCAGTCATATGAAGTGGTTTAAGTGAAGTGAGTTCCGTGAGCGCATGGTGTATTCCGTCATCTACAGTGCGCCCATAGACTATACGGTTCTGGACTCCCCTGTAGAAAACCCCTGTGATACTGCTATTGTTACTTAATAGACATATGACACCTTGTTATTGTATTCACTGACTCCATGATTATGTGGCGGCTTTGTCCGTCTTCTCTCTTACTGTTATAGACAAGGTCTGGCATTTTCCTCCCCCTTCTTCCCCCTTCCTCCTCTCTTCTTTTACTTTTTTACCATCTTTCAATTCATGTTTGATTGTATTTGATTTGTTGTATGCTACAGAGAATATAATGATAAAATTCAATAAAAATTATTGTTAAAAAAAAAGAATTACGCTAGTAGCTTCACCTGCCTGGATGTCTGTTATTGCTCAAAAAACGAATTTTATAAAGGTAGTAGTACCATCTAATATTGTAATGTATATTTTATAATATATCAGTGAAAACAGAATACAACACAATAGCGCTCCCTTATCATATTTAGTATTAATAAACTCTGGAGCAGCTTAATCCATATGCGCAGAACTACATATAATAAATAAATAAATGTATATTTTATATTATACACATTGATCACAAGATTTATTTGTTTATTGCAACTATAGACCATAGCACCTCTTTGATGGTAAGACTAAGAGAGTAAACAGACTGTACTGGGGTGATGACAATCCTTGATAATACTATCTATTTTACATAAACACAACTTGTTAGACATATTCCAAATTGATGGTGGCTGTTGACCAAATATATATTCAGCAGATGTAACAACTCTCTGTGACCTGTGATCTGTGACAGTGCTATTCCCAAATCACTGTGTAATACAATTAGTCAGTATACTGTGCACAGATACAAATTAATAAAGGGCTTAGCTGACAGATCTGCTGCTTGTAATCTCCTTAAAAAATAAAAGACTTTGTTGGGAGTTCTCTACTAAGGATCATATTTTCTGTGACCAGGATAATTTGCTGTAATATGAAAACCAAGAAATGTAAAACTTTTAACCCGCTCTATCACCGTACTGTACACATATAGCAGATGCAAATCAAGTCCCATTGCAATTCTAATATCAATAAATCATTCAGTAGTCTTTTTAATATTTAAGGTCAGATGATTATCTTTGCTCCACTGAACTCACACTCCACTTTATATGCTGTCTCAGCATTATTGCTAATTAAACCAACAACAGTTAAATCATCAGCAAAATTTATAATCCAAGTGGAACTAGAAACTGGGGTGCAATCATAAGTACAGTAAATAATGAATACAGGATAGGACTTGTGACACACCCCTGAGGGCAGGGGCGTTTCTACAGAGGAGGGTGCCCGTGTGCACCTCCGGGTGGGCCCCCTCCTCTGCACGTCGCTGTAGACTCCGGCATTGTGCCGGAGTCTACTGCACATCGCAGGTCTCCAGAAACATGGCACCCGCCATGATCCAGAGACCAATTTGGCGATGGCCATTTTGGCTGCGATTTCTGGCGCGATCACAGCTCCCGACGCCTGACTCCGGAAAGGAAAGTATTACAATGGATGCAATGGGTGCGATGTGGGCCCCCCGTGGACCCAGTGGCCCGTGTGCCCCGCACCCATTGCACCCATTATAGAAACGTCAATGCCTGAGGGTCACTAATCTCATCTTAGTTTCTAAAGGCTAAAAATTCCCCATTCTGACTGCCGGTGCCCTATTTGTCAGGAATTCTAGAATCCAGTTACAAATAGCTAAGAAGTTTTGTTACTAAACATTCTGGAATAATTGAATTAAAGCTGAGCTATAATCATTACATAAAATTCTAACATAACTATCCTTGCCGAATAAATAATTAAGGGTTAAAATCGCATCTTCTGTCACCCTGTTTGCCCGGTAGGCAAATTGTTGTTGGTCGAAAGCACCAGATAAACAACTCTTACTATATGCCAAAATTAGTGGTGTCACTATGGATGTTGTCATCCAGTGCAAATCGGCAACCCGCAAATTCAGATCTGTACCGTCTGTGGTCCCACAGAAACCCCAACTGGTTACTTATCTAAAAGTTGTTTCCTTGTTTTCCATCATAATTAGCATGGCTTATCTTACAGACAGCAGCATTACAGTGATGCTGCAGTGATGCTGCTGGGTGCTGTAGTCAGGTGCTGCTTGCTGCTGGAGAGCCGGGATCCAGGTGCCTAGAGGAGGTGCATCAGGGCTATGAGGAGCAGCAGTGCCAACGCCCCTTTGGGGGCCATAGTTACATCCGCCTCCTATGTGCCTTCACATGACTTGATGTTACACATGTCAGCACAGAAGAAGCACTGAGGCACTATGTGGTACAGATAGTGGCGGCTGCACCTGATTAGATCCGCAGCTCAATGTAAAAGGAGGAGGCCGCATATAGAGACATCCTTCAGTTTATTGCTAAAGGAATTCAGTGGTGCCCTCCAGGATCCGCTACCCCTAGGCAGCCACCTTTAACCACTTGCCTGGCATGGTCGCATCAGATGCGACCATGCCTGCAAGTGCTCTATCTGACTTGGTCGCACAGGATGCGACTAATCAGATAGAGAGTGTTAGCAGCGGCAGGGAAGATAAACTTCCCTCCGCTGCTGCTGTCAGAGGGACCGGAAGGTCCCTCTGCCTCCCTGCACTCTCCCTGTGTCTGCCGTGCTGCCGATCTGTACTGACAAGCGCACCAAAGTCCCTGGCTGCGCTCGGCACAAGTTTTATTCCCACTCTATGGGTATCGTGGACACCCACAAGTGGGAATAGAGCCTGTGTTTCTGGCGTCGGCACGTGGACCACCAGGATCCCGAGCGTTGGCATAGGAACTGCATCCCCTACTAAACACGCACTCACTATTTTCACAATAAATCCTCATGTGAGAAAATGACCTGACTTAGACATTGGATACTTGTTATACTGCAGTATGTACATTCTCAGTGCTTTGCTCTCAGTGGGAGCTACTTATTGGATCAGGCTTTTTGCTGATTTTCAAAATACAGTTTACACGAATTTAGGCGCAGCACAGTCACAATGTTTTTATTGACTTTGAGGCGGATTATCCATTTATATATATGAATAGCTTTTACCTGAGTCCTTGTGCAGTGTGACAGACCCTACACCAATATATAAAGAGAATATAGAAAATACACATAAGGTGGAAGTTCTTTTGTGTGCCCAATCACCTGTCCAAAGTGAGGAGAGATCGCAGGGCGCATTGCAGTTGTTTTTTTTTTCTGAGCTGATAGTGGACAGAGAGGGCGAGTTTAGACGTGTAAACCTGACCAAACTAATGGGCGAGACGCAAAAAGTCCCATCAGAGCGTTCAAACAGGTCACTTTTCGCACATTTCAGCTCACCACCTTGGGGGAAGCTGAAATACTGGCAGATGATCGCGCCTGAACGGAGCTACAATTGAATAGCTCTGTTGGGCGCATCTGCTAGGTGCCGGCGAAAACAACAATTGAGTTCCTCCCACTAAGTCTGATGTAGAGTAGGGTGACATGAGACTAGTAAATTTAGCCTCTGGGGGTCATTCCGAGTTGTTCGCTCGCAAGCTGCTTTTAGCAGCTTTACACACGCTAAGCCGCCGCCTACTGGGAGTGAATCTTAGCTTCTTAAAATTGCGAACGAAAGATTCGCAATATAGCGAAAAGACATCTCTGTGCAGTTTCTGAGTAGCTTCAAACTTACTCGGCATCTGCGATCAGTTCAGTGCTTGTCGTTCCTGGTTTGACGTCATAAACACACCCAGCGTTCGCCCAGACACTCCTCCGTTTCTCCAGCCACTCCCGCGTTTTTCCCAGAAACGGTAGCGTTTTTTCACACACACCCATAAAACGGCCAGTTTCCGCCCAGAAACACCCACTTCCTGTCAATCACATTACGATCACCAGAACGAAGAAAAAACCGTGAGTAAAATACCTAACTGCATAGCAAATTTACTTGGCGCAGTCGCACTGCGGACATTGCGCATGCGCATTAGCGACTAATCGCTCCGTTGCGAAAAAAATATAACGAGCGAACAACTCGGAATGACCCCCTATGTGCAGGGTTACAGCTGTGTTAGATGCATCACAGACCCTAACGTCTAAGTTGAATCCATGTTTTTTATACTACTTCCTGTGCACAAACACATTTGAGGTTCGGCATCATATAATGGGAGAAATAGATCAAAAACTTGGAAAGATATAAAGTGGAAAGAGATAAAGGGGGTTATTCAGGTTAGTTAGCAAACCAAAAGAGCACATTAATGGGCAAAACCATGTTGCACTGCAGGTGGGGCAGAAGTAACATGTGCAGAAAGATTTAGATATGGGTGGCTTACATTGTTTCTGTGCAGGGTAAATAGTGGCTGCTTTATTTTTATACTGCAATTTAGATGTCAGTTTGAATGTACCCCACCCAAATCTAAATCTCTCTGCACATGTTACATCTGCCCCACTTGCAGTGCAACATAGTTTTGCCCATTAGTGTGCTTTTTTGGTTTGCTAACAAATCTGAATAAGGCCCAAAGTACTATACAATTAGCTCCAGTCAATATCAAAACACATCCTGTAACATGGCAGTCAGAAGCGGATTGCTGGTACTTTATCTCTCTCCAGGCTAGATTCACATCCCCCATATTCTGCTACAGGGGCGGATGGGCCATAGGACTCGGCAGTTCCTGGTAGGCCGATGTGTCTGTGGGGGCATATTTTGTGTGTTGTCATGTGGCCCCACATGACAAGCAGCCAACCACACTAAGTACACTGCATTGTCCCCATTCATTCTGTTATTCCTTCTCAGCAGTACAGCAATTCTACCATCCAGTGATGCTGTCATGGCTACACGGTATGTTTTACTTCTTGTGCTGCCCATGTCGGGCCACTGCAGCAAAATACACAAGAAAGGCCACAATTGCGTACAATCAGTTTCTATGAGGAAGGATCCCGCCCCCTAAACAGGCCCCACCCCCTCATCAGATCGAAGCCCCATTAGGGCTGCTTCCATAAATTTCCCAGTCTGGTATTCCATCCCAATCAGCCCCTGTTCTGCTATGACCCCATAAGTGCAGCAGTAACAACACCCTCTCTTGCCTATGCAAATCAACCACCCAATTGTTTAAACGCTCCCATAAGCATGTTTTATGCCCAAGCAACAAAGGAAATACCAATCAGTATCAGCTGAGTGTCCACAAGTAACCAATCAGAATTGATTCACTAGATCATCATCTGATATTTGCACCTACCCTTCCCAATCTGGTCTGCATGTGTTCACCCTTATTGTACTTTGCCTTCCAGAGAACAACCTTATCCCACCCTGTACCACTAATCCAGGCACAAGTTGCTGGAAATAGCAAAAACTTGGAAATCTGCATGGGTGCATATGTACTTGCTAGGTCAGTAAGGAGGGCAAGCACCCTGCTGCCAGTTTTAAGGCTGCAGTGCTAGCTGGTGTGTCCTTTGAACATTCTGGCCATACACCCTGCAGGCAGTACAGCCACTCAGGGCGTTCTTACTACTTAGGATGCTCGGAGCAGTGCAGTAGTGTCCCAGAGTCATCTGACGGCATTCAGGGGGGTGGTTGGTAGCTGCAGAGGGAGCGCTGTCACCCACTCGCACTCTGGTCTGAGAATGCTATACAATGATGTCATGCAGCTTACACTCTGCCAGCTAACATAGGGGCAGATGTATTAAGCCTGGAGAAGGGATAAAGAAGTGATAAAACAGTGATAAGTGCAACGCACCAGCCAATCATTACAGGTTTGAAAAATGACAGCTAGGAGCTGATTGGCTAGTACGCTATTGCCTTCCACTTATCACTTCTTTAGGTTTTATACATCTGCCCCATAATACTCACTCTGTCCTATAGCGGCTATTCATGCAGCAACTTGTAAATACTGTGGTCATGTATTCCACAAAATGACCTGTCATTATTTTATGTTTATAGAATAGCATTACAGGTTGAGTATCCCTTATCCAAAATGCTTGGGACCAGAGGTATTTTGGATATCGGATTTTTCCGTATTTTGGAATAATTGCATACCATAATGAGATATCATGGCAATGGGACCTAAATCTAAGCACAGAATGCATTTATGTTTTATATGCACCTTATACACACAGCCTGAAGGTAATTTTAGCCAATATTTTTAATAACTTTGTGCATTAAACAAAGTGTGTCTACATTCACACAATTCATTTATGTTTCATATACACCTTATACACACAGCCTGAAGGTCATTTAATACAATATTTTTAATAACTGTGTGTATTAAACAAAGTTTGTGTACACTGAGCCATCAGAAAACAAAAGTTTCACTATCTCACTCTCGCTCAAAAAAGTCCGTATTTCGGAATATTCCGTATTTCGGATATTTGGATATGGGATACTCAACCTGTACTAATTTCTATATATTCTAATCCACTTTTCCAAAGTATAAAATTACGGGTATGGCATGGTATAGCTTCTAATCAATACAGTATGCTTTGCGAGATGTTTTACAGTAAGACATTATACATCTTCCAGACAACCGTCTTCATCTTTTATTTCTTCCCACATAAATATAATGGCACGTTTCTAGCAAGATCTGCAGCACTTGAGTCTGCCAGAAGGATGATGTAATTGTGCGTGTACAGTAAGACTGCATCCTCAGTAATTACAGCTAGAACATAATGTAAGGTGTTGTATGCAGCAGTCTCAAATATTTAATGATAGTGTGACAGAAATGGAGATATATGTAATGTGTAACTGTATCCAGATGCTGAGACAAATAGTTGGCACACACTGGCCGACAGATAGGGTTGCCACCTCATCCCTTTAATTCTGGACACATATTAATTACACAGGTTCTGTGGCTGGCTGACTTCAAGACTCCATTTCACCTGGTTTTAATCAGCCACAAACCTTACCAACAGACCAGTGATATATTGGCCATTCAATAGAGCCAGTATGTACCCAGCTTTAGGCTCAGCGCATATGGTTAAATTCAAATTGACTAAGGTACTAATCAAGTCACCTGTGGGCAACATAGATATACTTAAAACATGGACCGTTGGGGAACCCCGGGCTTAGGTCATTCCTGCTATTGCAATCAGGGGCCCATGTGTGCAGGGTTTCTATATACTTCCTAAATTCATTGTAAACATATTTAAGATATTTGCAGCAAATTTGCCTTTTTGTACCTTAATTGGGATTTTACTGCAAACCCACTGTACTACATTTTCCAGTTTCCTCAGTCTGTCTCTGTAGTTGTGTGGATTGTGCCCTCACAAGCGTGCATAGTGTACATTGAATGCATGCATATAATAAAAAACATAAGAAACAACAGTGTAACATAATCATGAATTCGTACACCCATTATTACAATGCACACAAAGGAAACAGAGATGTGTGAGTTCGGATTTACTCGGATTTACCCAGATCTTAAAATGGCAAATTATTGGCTCTCGGATGTCACGTGTTTTGGTTAGCCAATAATAAAAATCCTAATAAATCCAAACTCAAGTAAATTCTGACATTAAGAACCGAGTAACTCTGAACCCACACATCTCTACAAGAAAATAAATGT
The DNA here is from genome assembly GCF_028390025.1 of Pseudophryne corroboree. Classification (NCBI taxonomy): domain Eukaryota; kingdom Metazoa; phylum Chordata; class Amphibia; order Anura; family Myobatrachidae; genus Pseudophryne; species Pseudophryne corroboree. The sequence continues at coordinate 621,574,664 of NC_086449.1, read as the reverse complement.
GTAGTTATATAACTTCTCCCACAAAGGTAAAACAACAGAGCAACCAAAACATCAAAGAGTATTTCTGCCCTTACTTGATAATTAGATCTTGAGCATATCACATGTCTGTTTCTTGCAATATATCTTGGATTCAATCATGAAGAAAAAAAAAAAAGGATGATCAATTTAGTGCAATGGTGGTAGCAAATAAATATATTTTAATATATTTTTTTCTCATGGATAATAGATAAATCAACATAAAACAAAACACATAGATCGTCCACATGGGGTCTGTACTGGAATCTAATACCCCTTTCACACCGCACAAATAACCCGGTATTGTCTCGGTATATTGCTGGGTCGACACGGGTCGTTGTGCGGTGTGAAAGGGCCCATGGAGAATCCCCGGGTCGCCTGACCCAGTAATTCAATCCGGGAATAAAGCAGTGTTATTCCTTTGGTTGAAAACCAGGTCAGTGGAGGTGTGAATGGGTTGCCCGGTCGATGTGACCCGGGACCCGTTCACTACATAGGTAGAGGCGGCGCAGAGATGAGCACATCTCCAGCTCCGCCTCTGATGATGCTGCAGTCCCCGCCCCCGGATAGCAACCAAACCCGGCATATTGTCAGATCGGGATAATAGCGTGTAGGGTCCAATGCCAGGTCCCATCCGGGAAAGACCCATTTTCCAATTCCCGGGCGGAACCCGGCCTTGGCGATGTGAAAGGGGTATAATGGGAATGGAGCTTGTAACAAGAACAAGTACCACAAAGATGTCAGAAAATGGATTCCTGCTATGTGTCGCTTTTCTTTACATCCCAGATTGATCCTCTAAGTCTTGTTGGGGAGAGCTCTCAGGTCCTGCACGTTTCTGTATCAGCATACCTTTTTCAGCTTCCTGTGCATTTTTGCCCAGATAATTTTGATTTCTTATCACCCATATCAAACAAATATTTTATAGCGGCACCTTATCAAAATAGTCTTACCAGAACATGGGCTCTGAACACTTAATTTCCAGGCTCGGAGTCGGACTTGCCTGAGTAACTGCGCATGTGTGCCTAATTACCAGCACATGCTCAAGCAGTGAAGGATACCTCTCTGAAATAAACTGTAAAATGGAGCCTACAGGCTACTATGGGCTAATGACATCTCAACATGGAGTCAATAATGGGGCAAAGTACTAAAAAGCTAACATTTTCAGAATTTGGTAAATGGGTTTTTTTCCCCATGGAAACCTATGGGAACAGCATTTACGATGCCTGATATTTGCTGGAGAGGTTCCCCATTATTGTGTACTGTATACACGGTGCTAATAAATGAAGCAAGCCTCTGAAAACACCTATGTTTTAATAGTGTATTGAGATTATAGCTCCAGGCATTTGATTGACTAGTGCAGTGGTTCCCAAAAACTGACCTCAAGGCTCACCAACAGTCCAGGTTTTAGTGATATCCCTGCTTGTTCACAGATGGTATAATCAAACTGACTGAGGTACTAATTAAGTTACCAGTGGCTAAACATGGATGACCTTAAAACCTGGACTATTTGAGTGCCTTGAGGCATGCGTTTGGGAAAGCCTGGATGTTCTCAAACGCGATCCCCAGGACCCCAAACAGTTCACGTTTTCCAGGTATCCTCACAGAATCACAAGTGAAATAATTAGCTCCACCTGTGGACTTTTTAAATTGTGTCAGTGGTGGATAAATGCTTGTGATGGATAAAGTGGATATAGCAATTCACCAGACCTAATGTGATTCTGATTCTAAATATAGTCTGTAAGAGCATTCTCATATAATATATAGATAAACAGAACGGACATTCACGTGTTAACTGATGATTCTGGCAGCATAAGTAAAACATCGAAGCTGATCCCTCGGAGAGCCTGATTCCGATTTGTACGTAATGCCGATGTTCACACAACTGAACAATTATTGACCGGCTGCACATGCACTGCGATCACACTGGACACCTGCCAAAGTACCTCTGCGATGCTACTCCCAGTGAGGAGTTAATTGCAAAGTGATTGACAGAAAGGGTCCATTTGGGGGCGGTAATGGGGAGTGGCATCAAAGACGCAGGCGTGTCACAGACATTTTCAGGGCATGTTTCAGCCTCCAGTTGCAATCTCATAAAACATATCACCAGTGTCAGTGTTGCTGATCCCGCCGCCAGTCTATGTGACCATAGACTCATCTGGGAGCATACTTGCCTACCTGACCCTCTCCATGAGGGAGAAAATGCTCTGTTCCTGGACTTTCCTGGTAATGTATGATTGCCATCACCTGTGGTGAAACATCTTTCTTATCAATTAACTAGCTCACCACAGGTGATGGCAATCACACATTACCAGGAAAGTCCAGGAACAGAGCATTTTCTCCCTCATGGAGAGGGGCCGGTAGGCAAGTATGCTGGGAGTCAGTGTTCCTCATTTCTGCATCGATGCTGCGTATATGTATGCAGTTACTAAGATGGACCTTGCACTGACTCTGGTGGGTGCATAAATTATTTTCTGGGTGGCTGCATCACCTGCAGCACACCTCCCAACATGACCCTCTCCAGGAAGGACACAATATTCTGCTCCTGGACTTTTCTCTTAATTGATAATTGCAGCAGGCACCTGATTTGAACAGGCTAATGGATAAGAAAGGTGTTTCAGCACAGGTGATGGCAATCATAAATTAATAGAGAAGTGCAGGAGCAGAGCATTGTGTCCCTCCTGGAGAGGGTCATGTTTGGAGGTATGCCTGCAGGGTTTTGCGTGTCTGTAGCTGAATAATCGCCTCTGCATAGGCTTCTGTGTACAAAACGGAATCGAGTCCAGAGTATGTAGTGTGTACCTTATGGTTTCATCATAATCCAAACGCTCCAACATGACCCCTTCCATCAGCCACAAAATGCTCTGCTCCTAGACTTTCCCCTAACCTGCCGACACCTGTATTGAACTAGTTAATTGATGAGAAAGGTGATTCACACAGGTGACTGCAATCATTAAGTGAGAGGGAAGTCCAGGTGCAGAGCACTGAGTACCTGATGGAAGGGGTCAGACCGGCAGGATTAGGAGTTAGGACGAAAATGCAGATTGCAGTTAAGTCATATTTATTTGTGCTATACATACTGATTTTCAGCAGCAGTGTTCGAATTAAAGAAATGTGAAATACAAGAGGAAAGTGACCTAGATAAGATGATTGTGGTCCATTGTTGTAACAAAGTATTGTAGAGTAAGCATAACTTGCTCATGTAAAAAACGGGAAACCCTGCAAACATCGTGTTCTGTGCACTTCTTATAGTTTATTTTCCAGCTCAGGCCTCTAGGGGGCACCAGAAGCCTCAGTCAGTGCTGCGCTAAGAAACTTCCCAGGGACATCCCTTTCTCCTGTCCTTGTGTGTACTGCTGATGAGAAGGAAGGACCACCCTCTATGCCTGGCAGCTTGTCTTACCTTTTGCAGCATCTCCTCTCACTGCCCTGCTGCTTCCTCACTCCGGATTTACCTGTTGCCCACACATCCTCTTCCAGCACCTCCATCCGCAAAGGTGAGTTACCTGCATTGCTGTGTCTGATTATTACACTGTCCGTGATAACTTACATCAGTTGTGCTGTACTTTAATGTGTTTAGCCTGTTCCATTTTTAAATGATCTGTGTTATTAGAGCAATTATGTGTCTATAAAATAGGTTTTTCTATAGATCTATTCAGTAAGTGTGCCACACATAATCCTCTAAATATCTAAATATACTTGTGTTTTTTTTTTTTTTTGGTTATAATTCCTTTGAAATAATGTTGGAAGCACATTATTAGGAAGTTGCTTTTCCTTATCAACTGTTCACTGACTGAAGTATGTATGTATGTATGTGTTTGTGTGTGTGTGTGTGTGTGTGTGTGTATATATATATATATATATATATATATATATATATATATATATATATATATATAGTATATTTTAAAAATTGTGTAAGTGCTAGATTCTATTTTACAGTTACATGTGCTGTATCCACAAAGCTACTCTCTGCCGAAATTAAAATTTATAGTACAGGGACAAAGGAGTATATGGGTTATAAAGAAGCATCTCTAAACTGTATTCTCTTCGTCTGTGGTGACGAGGCAGCTGTACACATCATACCGATATTCTGAAAAACTGTGTATATAAACATACTACTTGCCATGCTACCCTTTTACACCAGGACACAAATGAATTACACGGGGTCTGTGGCTAATTTAGAAACAGGTGAAATTCAAGCATTCACAGAGAATGTGTAATTCTTGTGTGTTCTGGTTTAAAGGGATAGTATAGTAAGAAAAATAAATCTATCTCTAGTAATCGTGTACTGAATAATTAGTGTATAGTACAGTATGCTGGGTCAGGTGTATATGTACACTGCAGTGCACTACAGGGACAGGTTCTTTCAGACATTGTATTACTGCGCAGGGGAATCCAATATAAAGTGTGACTTTGGTGGGGGAATCGTCGTAGCAGTCATTAGTACAGTAGGATAAACAGCGCACTTTTATTTGTTCCCTCTATCATGACATACTGTAATGCTTATGACCATAAAATATCACTATTATTTGTATGAGATGCCCAAAATAAGAAGAAATAAATATAAATGTGTATAACGTTTACGAGGTGTATACTGAATTTTTTTTTTCCTTTATGTAATTTGGCAATGAATACAAAATAATTGCTTGAAAGGATCCATTTGTTGAATATTGGATCATGTGTTGCTGAGAACTGACCTGGTTGTGGAGTGTATGGCATTGTAGCAGTTTTTTTTTTTTTGTTGTTATTGGGTGACATTGCCTATTTTTCCATAGTATCATGAAACATTTTATTTTTGTTTTATTGGTTCAAAATGTTTAAGACCTACTGTGGTATTTTAGAGGGCATATAAAATCATGCGATAACTCTCTAACTTCATTAGCAAAAGTTTAAAACAGGTGATTGTACAACCTTATAAAATGTGCATAGTCTTTTTTTAATCCCTCTAAACAATTATCTTGAAGAATTGGACTTCAAAATATTGGATTGTGTTGTCTATCCATTGATTGGCTTTCTCTTTTCATGTTCTTTTGACCTCACTCTTTACATGGCGTTTTCTGGCTCAGTCTCACTTGTGTTGCAGTCTTTCAGTCCAGTATCTTTTTAAGCAGCCACTATTGTGACGGATGTGATCATTATGTATCTGAGCAGACACCATTGCAGCTATATAGTATATTTATCTTGCGTGTGTCTGGACATAAATAGCTGATGGGTCAATTCTAGGAACAAAGTATTGCAGCAATAAATGCATTATTACGTTCCCTCTGTGTCACTGTGGAGTTGCTCATTGCAATGTGTGTGTGTGTGTATAGCACGTTTCATTGATAAATTACTCTCTGCTGTAGTAAAACAGAAGCGTGACTTGTAAGCTACCAGAGTTCCTGGTCTGGTTGTGCTGTATTTACTATGTCATTCCCTTACTGGGATGTTTCAACACACAATAAAAGCAACCATATTAAACAAGTGTTTGTTCTTTGTTTAGGATGAAATGGGAATTTCATCTATATTTCTGGCTTATATGAAAACTGATTGTCAGCTCTTATAAGAATGTAACTACAGAATCTGGAGCCTGGTGCAAGAGACAATGGGAGCCAATAACTCGAGCAAAACCCCTGTGTGTGATGAAAATGAGGAAGGTAAGAAGGGCTCAGTATCAGTATCCGCTGTTGGTGCAGTGACAGCAGGGTGCACCAAAGCCTTTTCATAAAGCTGTTTAACAATTATGTCTTATACCATTCAAGTTTTAAGTGTACACAGTAACTGTACATATTTCTAGAAGTAACTGTTCTGTTCCCAGGCCAGAACACATCAGTACTTGGGTGCATATAGCTTGCAGGTTTTTTTTTTTTTTCTTGAACAACGATTTGAGTGATGGCAGTGATAATTGATGTATTGATATATAGTAAATACGTAGGTAATAAAACCTGGAGTTATATCCGTGAAGGTACATAAGCAGTTCCAGGTGCATAGGAAAGTGACTGAAAGTTGTTGGAATAACTCCCTCATCCCTTCACCCCATCAGGGGATAATACAGACATTAGTTATGTTTAATTGTAGATTTATTGCTGACACTTGCAGAATCATTTTAACTGTAGATTCATTTTGTGTTATTGCTATGTGTAATTGTGTATGTTGTTTGTATGCTATATAATTAATAGGAATGAAAACTGGGGTGTGGGTGGGAGGGTTTTTGTATTGTGTAATCCTTAAAAAAAAAAAAATGTATGGTTCTGATGCAGGAAATAGACTGTCATTAGGTCGACAGAGTAAAAATGTCAAAAAAGAAAAAAATGTGTGTGTTTTTAAACATATTTTTTTTTTACCCCAATATTTTGCAATGTGTCCCCTCGCGGGCTCACTTCGCTCGCCTTGCTTCTGGTTACTAATGTTGATAGTTTGTGACATGGATAGTCAATTTTATGAAATGCGTCCCCTCACGGGCTCGATTCACTCACCACGCTTGGTGGCTCGCAGTGCCGTACCTAGACATTTTAGTGCTGTGTGCAAGAAACTGCATTAGCGCCACCCCCCCCCCTTATTTAAAATAGGACCAGTACGCGTCAAAAATATAGGGGCATGGCTTCATGGGGAAGGGGCCTGGCCACAAAATAATACCAATTCATATTACGCTGCACAGTAGTCTCCATTATTCAAATTATGTCACACAGTAGCGCCACTACACCAGGTGGAGCCCCTTTTCCACATTACGCCACATTGCGGCAGGTAGAGTCCCCTTTTACATATTATGGCAGGCAGAGTACACTTATAAAATAAAAAAATGGCGCCCCTTAAATTGTCATTTAAAATTCTGACTGAATTCTCATGCACACGCATACACTGACACTATACAGAGGTCCATACGCACACATACAGTACACTGACACTATACAGGGGTCCAAACGCACACATACACTGACACTAAACAGGGGTCCATGCGCACGCATACACTGACACTATACAGGGGTCCATGCGCACGCATATACTGAGACTATACAGGCGTCCATGCGTCCGCATACATACAGTACACTGATACAATACAGGGATTTATATGCGTTTGCGAGGTGGGGCAAGGGATGGGGGGGGAGACATCTAATGTAATTAGGCAGGATGGTTGTTACTGAATTGATTGTCACACTGGAGTGACAGAGAGACTGTCTTACCGGCATTAACAGCAGCCGGGCTGAACCGCAGCACTGGTCCTAATGCTCCTCCTCCCGCCCTGCCTCCATTGCTGCGATCTTGGGCTGACAGATGTCTCTGCTACAAGCACGCTACTTGTCTGTCACGGGTGCTAGAGAGCGGTGGGCATGATTACCTCTGCGATTCCGGCGGGGGCGTGGTCCGGTGATCGATCATGTGGCACATAGGAGTGAAGAGGCCGGGTGTTTTGCCAGGGACGGTGTGCATGGAGGGGAGAAGCAGAGGCAGAGGGGCCGCTGGCAGTAGCCTCCGGGAGATTTGTTTGTATGCTGCCTGCACTAAGATCACGTCTTGGCTATGAGCTGAGACAGTACCCGCCTCTCCAGCCTGCCCTGCTGGCTCTGCTGCTGCGCCTCCAGTCTCCCTCTCTCCTCCCCTGCCCCTGGAGCTGCGTCTCTGCTCCTCTCCTTGCTCTAGGGCAGCGAATGCCACAGATTTTTGGGCCCTTTGATGGCTCACGTGGTGGTGGCTCAACGGGGATGTGGGCAGTTGCGCCATCAGGGCGACTGCGCTGTGTGCCAGGCACCGCTGGCACACGCATAGTTACGGCCCTGGTGGCTCGCTTCGCTTGGCTCGCCACAAGCTTACTAAAGGTAATTCTTTGTGACATGGATAGTAGTGGCGCACACAGGGGGGGTTTCAGAGTACCTGGAAACCCCCTCTGAAGAGTTGAATTTCTATTTTGAGACGGAGACAGTTGTTTCTCCACCTCAACAAAAGCCGCGACCGTGTTCGCGAACGCCTTGGCGGAGCTGCAGCAGCAGAGAGCTATTAAGCTCTCTGCTTACAGAATGTCCCTGGGCCCGGGGGAGCTGCTGGCTGCGCATGCTCAGCCACAGCAGCTCCCTCTGTCCTCTCTCACTGCCCTCAGCGCCTGGTGGATTATATATAATGCTGTATATGTAAGTGTGAAGTCTATGTTCATGTGTGACTGTATTTGTATGTTTGTATGTATTTGTTTGTGTTTGTACAGTATGTATGTATCATGTGTGTTTGTGTATGTACTGTATATATGAATGTGTGCTATATATGTGTGTGTGTGTGTATATATATATATATATATATATATATATATATATATATATATATATATATATATATTACATGCATACACAGATGGAGCCATGCTAATTGTGGCTCCATCTGCGACTGAGTGCGCCCAGTGAATGGGAGCATCTCTGTGCGCTCGCCAGCGTGCCTGGGCGGAGGCACGCCCAGGCATGCCGGGCACCCCCTCTTGCGATGTAGCCACGCTCAATGAGCATGGCTCCATCTGTATAAATATTTGTATGTACATATATTAATATATATATGTATGTGTATATACATGGATATATGCATACACACCCACCCACGGAAACCCCTCTCGCTAAATCCTGCGTTTGCCCCTGGATAGTAATGCAGCAAAAGTTGTAAAAATGTAAACAAAAAAACAAAAAAGTGTACCTTTTGACCCTGTTGATCTAATGCATGTCGACCATTAGTTGTTGACCTATTGACTGTAGACCTTTTTAGTGTAGATCTATAGACCGGATACCGTGATTTCCCTCCCCCTCCCCCTCAATATGTTTGCATTTTGATTAGTTAGATATCCAGTTGTTGACTGAATCACAATCTACTAAAGATACTGTAAGTCGTATGCAGCAGCCAGAGTTGCTGTGGGGAGTATGGCTACTAATTACCAGGGACCAGATATGTCTGAGGTACCCAGGTTAACTGCGGAGGGGGAGTACTAACTGGCTTTTCATTCACAGTGGGTGTGGCCACACTTATCATATTTAACTACACCCCCTGTATCACACGGGCCAAACCTCAGACAGAGATAAAGTGAAGAAGTTGCTCATAGCATCCAATCACCTTCTAGCTATCATTTATGTAGTGCAGTCTATAACATTACAGAAGCCTATTGGTTGCTATGGGCAACTTCTCCATTTATTCTCTGATAGCAGTTTACTACATCTCCTCCTACTAGTGAGAAAATCAGTAAAGTACTTGGTTGCTTAAGAAGAGGAATGAGAAGCAAGAAGCGATAGGTTCTATTGCTACGTTATACAGTAGGTTACTGGTAAGAGGATTCCCGGAACAAGGAGACACGTGGAAAAGAAAGTAGCATTAGGAAGAGTCTCTTTAGAAGAAGCTTGCTAGAGCCATGGAGTAGTGTTCCCGCAGTATATAAAATGACAAACACATAGCTATTGTTAAGACATAGATCTAAAATATCTGTTAGAAAAAAAATACTTCTAAAAAAAAAAAAAAGGAAAAAGTGACACCCCACAAGAAAGTAGACAAACAGTGACAGTTGCTTGGTCATTCCTGGACATAACTATATATCGGGTGCTAGAAAGGGGGAGGGGTCACAGACAAACAGCAGACAGAGAGGGGGGGTGCCCCTCCTGCCCCGGTATCCCCCCAGCACACTATAAACTACCTGTAACCATAACTGAACCTATCTGGTAATAGAATTTCAGAGAATTGGTCACACATGTTTGCAAATGATTGATTAGCTGCTGAGCCACTTCACGGCTTCTCTGATTTCAGCAGTCCTAACATGACATAATAGCGGTGCCCACATAGGGCCATGTGATTTGTCTACAGTAGGGCCTCATGATCAAGGCTATTACTAAAACACATCCAGACAGAGCTAACTTACCCGGGAGCCCCCTTCAGGATCTCCCATTGGCACTACAAGGAACAGCATGCCTTTCAAATACTGCTCCCATTGTAGTGCTAATTAGGAGATCCTGGGGGTGCTCCCGGGTAAGTTAGCTCTCTGTCTGGAAGTGTTTTAGTAATAGCCTTTATCATGAGGCCCTACTGTAGACAAATCACATGGCCCTATGTGGGCACTGCTATTATGTAGTGTTAGGACTGCTGATATTAGAGAAGCTGTGAAGTGGCTCAGCAGCTAAACATGCGTTTGCAAATGTGTGACCAATTCTCTGAATTTCTTTTACCAGATAGCTACAGGTAATTTTTAGTGTGCTGGGGGGGATACCAGGGGCGAGGAAAGCACCCCTCCTCTCTGCCTGCCACCCCACAAAGTGCAGGCTGAGAATCTCCTGTAGGTTATTTTCTGCACACATCCTGTTACGGGGTGCATTTAATTTGCTGGCTGTCGGGATCCCAGCGGTCAAGAGACCAATGCCAGAATCCCGACAGCTGGCAGAATACCAACCACAGCCCCTATTTCCCACTTAGGTGGTGGTACATGCCACCACCCGTGGGGGAATATAATATTGTGGCGAGCAAAGCTCTTCACTGTGCTCGAAGTGTGACAAGTGCAGCGAGCCCGCAAGGGGACTCTCTGCGCTTGCCGTCAGGATCCAGGTGTTGGTCTCCTGACCGCCAGGATCCTGACTGCTGGTGTTACATACCGGACCCCCTGTTACCGATAGTCTTTAGTTAGTCTGCTTCATTGCATGAGAGTATGTGCTGACCCCCACCAGGGAATTATAATGTTGGAAATAAACGTATAAAGTGTTTATATTAGGCTTGTAAAAGTTTGATTTATTCTATTTTCAGTATCAAGCCAAAATAAATACGTGTCTGTCCCTATGTAATAATATATAGGCTCATTTTGTTTGCCTAGATTTGAAAATAATAAATACATTATTCACAATTAAACTGACGGCTCAGAAAATGTCGGGGAATAAACCCGTGATAGCTAAAGGGTGAAGAGTTCTTGGATCTTGTTGTTTGGTCCCAAAACTCTGCCTCTACTGTACATCAGCAGCGACCCTACTTTTGTTTGTACTTGTGGGTGTTATTTTAACACTGTAAAGAAAAAAAATACATGTGCAACAATTGAATTGCCCCCTTTATCCCACCGCATATGCCAGCATGAGGCTCCGATCTATGTGCCAGGCTACCATATATACAGAGCTATTGTAACTGTGCTAGAGCAAAATATCCTGACTGATCAGTAGCTGTACTAGTAAAGGGGGGAGACATGTTTAAAAAATGTATATATACTTAGTTCCCACCACCACTGGGTGGTCAGACAGAAAGGAGGTACTTGGAGTGGGGGCCCCTGGTATGAGCACTAGTCAGGGCCCGGTGTAGCAGGTACATGTAACCTCTTGTATGCCCTATATTGGGAGGTGGTGTGGGACACAGACTGGTAATGACACTCCAGTCATATAATGTAAAGTGCAGACTAAATTGCAGTGTAGAAAGGGCTTTGCTTTGACTGCAGCTATTGCATCTCTCTGTTGCAGGGCCGGATTAACAATGGGGCGGGTGGAGCTGCAGCTCCAGGCCCCCCATCAAAATAGGCCCACCGGATCTGCTTTGCTGCAGCCAGGGAATTTTATTCCCTGCTACAGTGCTACAGCAAGAGCCGCCCCCTCCTGCCAGCAGCGTAGATGCCAGCAGCCAGGCATACCCACGCTTCTGGCAGCCGCAGGGCCGCTGGCAGCGCAGGGGATACAGGTCAGGAACAGTCACAGCCGGACACATGACTCGCGGGCGGAGCTACACGGGACTCGGGCGGAGCTACACGGAACTCAGGGCAGGCTGCTGCTCACATGCTGTGAGAGGGGAGAGGAGAAGCTGCTGCACATCATCCAGGGACGGCCCAGCCTGTGAGACTGCACTCTGCTGTAGTGTGTAAGGTAAGAGTGAATGGAGGAGGACACTGTGTGTGTGTGTGTGTCTTGATTGTGAACTTCTGCAGGGAGTAGGGTAAAATATAGCACGAGGGTGAGGAAGTATGTCAGTGAGATAGAGCGCAGGGGGATGGAGAGCGTCAGTGAGATAGAGCGCAGGCTGCAGGGTGAGGGAGAGCGTCAGTGTTATAGAGCGCAGGGTGAGGGAGAGCGTCAGTGAGAGAGCGCAGGCTGCAGGGTGAGGGAGAGCGTCAGTGAGATAGAGCGCAGGCTACAGGGTGAGGGAGAGCGTCAGTGAGATAGAGCGCAGGGTGAGGGAGAGCGTCCGTGAGATAGAGCGCAGGGTGAGGGAGAGCGTCAGTGTGATAGAGCGCAGGCTGCAGGGTGAGGGAGAGCGTCAGTGTGATAGAGCGCAGGCTGCAGGGTGAGGGAGAGTGTCAGTGTGATAGAGCGCAGGGTGAGGGAGAGCGTCAGTGAGAGAGCGCAGGCTGCAGGGTGAGGGAGAGCGTCAGTGAGATAGAGCGCAGGGTGAGGGAGAGCGTCAGCGTGATAGTGCAGGCTGCAGTGTGAGGGAGAGCGTCAGTGTGATAGAGCGCAGGCTGCAGGGGGAGGGAGAGCGTCAGTAAGATAGAGCGCAGGCTACAGCGTGAGGAAGTGTGTCAGTGAGATTGAGCGCAGGCTGCAGGGGGAGGAAGAGCGTCAGTGTGATAGAGCGCAGGATGCGGAAGGGCGTCAGTAAGATAGAGTGCAGGCTGCAGGGGGAGGGAGAGCGTCAGTAAGATAGAGCGCAGGCTACAGGGTGAGGAAGTGTGTCAGTGAGATTGAGCGCAGGCTGCAGGGGGAGGGAGAGCGTCAGTGTGATGGAGCGCAGGCTGCGGAAGAGTGTCGGTTAAGATAGAGCGCAGGGTGAGGAAGTGTGTCAGTAAGATAGAGCGCAGGCTGCAGGGGGGAGGGTGAGCGTCAGTGTGATAGAGCGCAGGGTGAGAGAGCGTCGGTGAGGTATAGCGCAGGCTGCAGGAGAGTGTCAGTAAGATAGAGTGCAGGCTGCAGGGTGAGGAAGTGTGTCAGTGTGATAGAGCACAGGCTGCAGGGGGGAGAGAGTGCATCAGTGTGATAGAGCGCAGGCCACGGGAGATGGGAGAGGGTCAGTGTGATAGAGTGCAGGCCGCGGGGGGAAGGAGAGCGTCCGTGTGATAGAGCACAGGCCGTGGGGGAGGAAGTGCGTAGGTGTGATAGAGCGCAGGGCACAGGCGGAGGGAGTGCATCAGTGTGATAGCGTGCAGGCCACATGTTGGAGGGACTGTGTAAGTGTGATAGCGTGCAGGCCGCATGTTGGAGGGACTGTGTAAGTGTGATAGAGCGCAGGCCGCAGGGGGAGGGAGTGTGTCAGTGTGATAGAGCGCAAGCCGCAGGGGGACAGAGTGTGTCAGTGTGATAGTAAGAAGACCGTGGGGGGAGGGAATGTGTGTGAGTGATAGGGTTCCGGGAATGTGTGAGTGTGATAGGGTGCGGGGGGAGGGAATGTGTGAGTGTGATAGGGTGCGGGGGGAGGGAATGTGTGAGTGTGATAGGGTGCCGGGGGAGGGAATGTGAGTGTGATAGGGTGCAGGGGGGCGGTATGTGTGAGTGTGATAGGGTGCAGGGGGAGGGAATGTGAGTGTGATAGGGTGCAGGGGGGCGGAATGTGTGAGTGTGATAGGGTGCGGGGGGAGGGAATGTGTGAGTGTGATAGGGTGCAGGGGAAGGAAATGTGTGAGTGTGATAGGGTGCAAGGGGAGGGAATGTGTGAGTGTGATAGGGTGCCGGGGGAGGGAATGTGAGTGTGATAGGGTGCAGGGGGAAGGAAATGTGTGAGTGTGATAGGGTGCGGGGGAAGGGAATGTGTGAGTGTGATAGGGTGGCGGGGGAGGGAATGTGAGTGTGATAGGATGCAGGGGAAGGGAATGTGTGAGTGTGATAGGGTGCGGGGGGAGGGAATGTGTGAGTGTGATAGGGTGCCGGGGGAGGGAATGTGAGTGTGATAGGGTGCAGGGGGATGGAATGTGTGAGTGTGATAGGGTGCAGGGGGAGGGAATGTGAGTGTGATAGGGTGCAGGGGGACGGAATGTGTGAGTGTGATAGGGTGCCGGGGAGAGAGTGTAGGGCCAATATTTTTTTCCTATTGCAGCTATTAAGTTTTGTTTCCCCCCCTTTGGTGTTCAGTGTGTCTTATTTTACCTGTAGTGGCCAATGTTTTTTATTTATTCCTATTGAGGCCATTATATTCGTTTTTTTCCTGTAGTGGGGACAGTGTTATTTCCTGTAAGTTTTTTTGGGGGGGATTGGGTAAAAACCAGAATGGTCCGGACCCTAGAATGCCGGACAGGACCTGCTCCCTGCAGCAAATTGTCATTCTGGAGCTTGTAGTACTTGTCCTCATCCGGGTGATGTTATGTTCAGGAGGGTGCTTGGGACAGCTGTCACCAGGGAGGCAGTGAGGGAGAGATTACAGCCTCCCTGTATGATTCCAACCGTTATGGCTATTACCCCATCTCTGGATTATACAGGGAGGTGGTAATCTTTCCCTCCCCAACTCCCTTGTGACAGCTCCCCACAGGTAGGACACCCCCTGGACAGAGACGAGCACTACAAGCTCCAGGAAGCGGGTCCGGTCCGGCTTTCCAGGGTCTGAACTGTTCCGGTTTCTATCTAATCCTGTTTCTTTTTCCATGTACAGTAGGTGCTGTTTTATTATTTTCCAGTGGGGAGAGAATGTGTGTGACAATAGGTGTCTCAATCCTCGCACATTCGGACGCATGCATGTACAGATGTAGCCAGTCAGTCTTCCCCCTGTTTGGCCCTGTCCAGGCGACACCCTCTCTCCAACCCCACTCCATCTATCCACCAGTCCTGATACGTATCTCTTTTTAGCATAGCTGTTATTTAAAAGGTAAGGTCTTTTTTTTACATATATAAAGATTTCACATTTACAGTATGACATCACTAAGCAACCCGTAGCCTCTTTCGTTAAAAGGTTTCATATTTACGTCATCACTATATTTTTCATATTACGGTCATGTTAACAAGATGTTTTCCTTTGTCCATTTGTAGAATGTCACATTACACTATTGATATAAGAGAAGAAGGGAGGGAGATTGAAGTTTTTCAAGGTAGGCGCTAGTCACACCCTATGGCACAGGCCACATCCCCTGTGCAGACAGACCTCATAACATCAACCACACACACCCATTACTAGTCATACCCCCACAGCGTTTTTCACTTCCTCTGCGGTGGCATATAATAGGCCCTTCATAAATTTCAGCTCCAGGCCCATGTGGACCTTAATCTGGCACTGCTCTGTTGGAGTAATCCGTGATAAATGTCACTGACATGTCATGGTAGGCAGAGATCTCCCAGTTACGTATGAGGACACTTGACTGCAACTTTCCATCATCAACATGTTTTTGTTATCTTCTTTGTGACAGACCTCAGGACACTAGAATACAATAAGGTGTAATTATATTTGTAAGTAATGTTCCATCTAATTGCACACTTCAATGAATGAAGTCACCACATAACCTATCCGCTGATATAAATTATATGCTGCGTGAGGTCTCTGTTCAGTTTAATTCTAATGTGAAACTTCAAACCATGGTAGTATCCCACTGTAGCACCTACAATGGGCTGGGTATATAGACAGTCGTGATGTTGTCATTGACTTTGTTGACATTAAGCATGTCAATATGGGTGTCGACATGCAGGTTTTCTTCTGTCATTATTCCTAATTTAACCCGAGCAGCAATTCTAATGCTAACCCTAATGATGTCGACATTTTAATTATGTCAACCGCCATCATAGTGACTGCATACCCCTACCACGTATGCTGCAGCCCATTCCCCTGGGGAGGCGTAAACAGGGAAGTATGTGAGTTTGCAAACACTATGACTATAGTAGGCAACAGTGTGAAAGATAAGAACTAACGGCCTTTCCTAGGATATAGTCCCAGATTTGATAATTTAGCTGTTCTTGTGTGACAGTGTTTGGGTATATTACACCACATACCAAGAATATAGTGGTATAGAGGTCCGGGCAGACCATTACGCAGAGTACGCGGCTGAGTAAGGTGACATAGTGAGGAGGGTGCCGGCAGCCTGACCACACTCCCCGCCTACACGGAATGCTTACTACACACTGGGTTGCCTCTGTGCTGCTCCTAGCACCAGCTGTCATTGAGGACCAGTGTAGTCCGGGACCCTGATGGTGGTCGTGGTGGCGACAACTGCAACACCAACTGAGTTTAAATAGAATGGTGGAGGAGTTGCAGCGAGGAACACTGGAAGACTAGGATGATCAGGTAGACAGCTGGATCACGGTTCGAAGGAAGAAGAAGAGGGGGAGGGGAAGACAGGACGTCTCCGATCTGCCAACCCCAATTAATTCGCTATATTGGAAGTAGATTCTGGGGATGGCATTGAGGAAATGATGGAGACTGTTCCCTCTAGCAACCAGAGGAGTGGTCCCCGTGGTACAGATGGGAAAAAGTTAGTGAGGTACCTAGTCAGCTTGTGGTAGGGGATTCTATTATCAGGAGGACAGATAGGGCAATCTGCTACCGGGACCGTGATTGCCGTACAGTCTGTTGTCTTCTGGGTGCTCGGATACAGCACATCGTGGACCAGGTAGATAGATTGTTTCGAGGGGCTGGCAAAGACCCGGCGGTCTTCGTGCATGTTGGCACCAATAACAAAGTTAAGATGTCCTTAAGAAAGACTATAGGGAATTAGGCAAGGACATCTAGAGTAATATTCTCCAAAATATTACTAGTGCCATGCACTAGCCCAGGCAGGCAGAGAGAGATTAGGGAGGTAAATGTGTGGCTTAGAGACTGGTGTAGGAAGGAAGGGTTTGTGTTCTTGGAACACTGGGCGGACTTCTCAGTCAGGCGCTATCTTTTTTTGTCGCAATGGATTGCACCTGAGTGAGGAGGGGGCTGCAGTGCTGGGGGGCAGGATGGTTAGAAGGTAGGAGGAGCTTTTAAACTAGGAGCCTGGGGGCAGGGTTTAGCTAGAAGCTGCGGGTCTATCGGTGAGAACAGTAGGGAGGGGGTAGTGAACAATTTGGAGGTGGAGAAGGGGGTAGCGTAAGATCAGTCGGCAAGGGTATTTGCATGGGTATTGACACCGGAAATAATGACACAGGTATTGCCCAAGATATTCCCATTTTATTACCTAATGACAAATGTGGCACAACAGTACAGTATATAGAAAATGATGTCCATAGCATAAGGGAAGATACTAACATCAGTGCGGGGAATTTAGAAAGTCTTAATAGGTCACATAGGGATAGTAGTAAGAGAGGCTGTATTTTTATTAGAGATGAGCGCCTGAAATTTTTCGGGTTTTGTGTTTTGGTTTTGGGTTCGGTTCCGCGGCCGTGTTTTGGGTTCGAACGCGTTTTGGCAAAACCTCACCGAATTTTTCTTGTCGGATTCGGGTGTGTTTTGGATTCGGGTGTTTTTTTCAAAAAACACTAAAAAACAGCTTAAATCATAGAATTTGGGGGTCATTTTGATCCCAAAGTATTATTAACCTCAAAAACCATAATTTACACTCATTTTCAGTCTATTCTGAATACCTCACACCTCACAATATTATTTTTAGTCCTAAAATTTGCACCGAGGTCGCTGTGTGAGTAAGATAAGCGACCCTAGTGGCCGACACAAACACCGGGCCCATCTAGGAGTGGCACTGCAGTGTCACGCAGGATGTCCCTTCCAAAA
The DNA here is from genome assembly GCF_028390025.1 of Pseudophryne corroboree. Taxonomy (NCBI): domain Eukaryota; kingdom Metazoa; phylum Chordata; class Amphibia; order Anura; family Myobatrachidae; genus Pseudophryne; species Pseudophryne corroboree. The sequence continues at coordinate 621,557,084 of NC_086449.1, read as the reverse complement.
AACCCTCCCCAAACAGCACATGACGCAAAGAAAAAAAGAGGCGCAATGAGGTAGCTGTGTGAGTAAGATTAGCGACCCTAGTGGCCGACACAAACACCGGGCCCATCTAGGAGTGGCACTGCAGTGTCACGCAGGATGTCCCTTCCAAAAAACCCTCCCCAAACAGCACATGACGCAAAGAAAAAAAGAGGCGCAATGAGGTAGCTGACTGTGTGAGTAAGATTAGCGACCCTAGTGGCCGACACAAACACCGGGCCCATCTAGGAGTGGCACTGCAGTGTCACGCAGGATGTCCCTTCCAAAAAACCCTCCCCAATCAGCACATGATGCAAAGAAAAAGAAAAGAAAAAAGAGGTGCAAGATGGAATTGTCCTTGGGCCCTCCCACCCACCCTTATGTTGTATAAACAAAACAGGACATGCACACTTTAACCAACCCATCATTTCAGTGACAGGGTCTGCCACACGACTGTGACTGATATGACGGGTTGGTTTGGACCCCCCCCAAAAAAGAAGCAATTAATCTCTCCTTGCACAAACTGGCTCTACAGAGGCAAGATGTCCACCTCATCTTCACCCTCCGATATATCACCGTGTACATCCCCCTCCTCACAGATTATCAATTCGTCCCCACTGGAATCCACCATCTCAGCTCCCTGTGTACTTTGTGGAGGCAATTGCTGCTGGTCAATGTCTCCGCGGAGGAATTGATTATAATTCATTTTAATGAACATCATCTTCTCCACATTTTCTGGATGTAACCTCGTACGCCGATTGCTGACAAGGTGAGCGGCGGCACTAAACACTCTTTCGGAGTACACACTTGTGGGAGGGCAACTTAGGTAGAATAAAGCCAGTTTGTGCAAGGGCCTCCAAATTGCCTCTTTTTCCTGCCAGTATAAGTACGGACTGTGTGACGTGCCTACTTGGATGCGGTCACTCATATAATCCTCCACCATTCTATCAATGTTGAGAGAATCATATGCAGTGACAGTAGACGACATGTCCGTAATCGTTGTCAGGTCCTTCAGTCCGGACCAGATGTCAGCATCAGCAGTCGCTCCAGACTGCCCTGCATCACCGCCAGCGGGTGGGCTCGGAATTCTGAGCCTTTTCCTCGCACCCCCAGTTGCGGGAGAATGTGAAGGAGGAGATGTTGACAGGTCGCGTTCCGCTTGACTTGACAATTTTGTCACCAGCAGGTCTTTCAACCCCAGCAGACCTGTGTCTGCCGGAAAGAGAGATCCAAGGTAGGCTTTAAATCTAGGATCGAGCACGGTGGCCAAAATGTAGTGCTCTGATTTCAACAGATTGACCACCCGTGAATCCTTGTTAAGCGAATTAAGGGCTGCATCCACAAGTCCCACATGCCTAGCGGAATCGCTCCCTTTTAGCTCCTTCTTCAATGCCTCCAGCTTCTTCTGCAAAAGCCTGATGAGGGGAATGACCTGACTCAGGCTGGCAGTGTCTGAACTGACTTCACGTGTGGCAAGTTCAAAGGGCATCAGAACCTTGCACAACGTTGAAATCATTCTCCACTGCACTTGAGACAGGTGCATTCCATCTCCTATATCGTGCTCAATTGTATAGGCTTGAATGGCCTTTTGCTGCTCCTCCAACCTCTGAAGCATATAGAGGGTTGAATTCCACCTCGTTACCACTTCTTGCTTCAGATGATGGCAGGGCAGGTTCAGTAGTTTTTGGTGGTGCTCCAGTCTTCTGTACGTGGTGCCTGTACGCCGAAAGTGTCCCGCAATTTTTCTGGCCACCGACAGCATCTCTTGCACGCCCCTGTCGTTTTTTAAAAAATTCTGCACCACCAAATTCAAGGTATGTGCAAAACATGGGACGTGCTGGAATTTGCCCATATTTAATGCACACACAATATTGCTGGCGTTGTCCGATGCCACAAATCCACAGGAGAGTCCAATTGGGGTAAGCCATTCCGCGATGATCTTCCTCAGTTGCCGTAAGAGGTTTTCAGCTGTGTGCGTATTCTGGAAAGCGGTGATACAAAGCGTAGCCTGCCTAGGAAAGAGTTGGCGTTTGCGAGATGCTGCTACTGGTGCCGCCGCTGCTGTTCTTGCGGCGGGAGTCCATACATCTACCCAGTGGGCTGTCACAGTCATATAGTCCTGACCCTGCCCTGCTCCACTTGTCCACATGTCCGTGGTTAAGTGGACATTGGGTACAACTGCATTTTTTAGGACACTGGTGAGTCTTTTTCTGACGTCCGTGTACATTCTCGGTATCGCCTGCCTAGAGAAGTGGAACCTAGATGGTATTTGGTAACGGGGGCACACTGCCTCAATAAATTGTCTAGTTCCCTGTGAACTAACGGCGGATACCGGACGCACGTCTAACACCAACATAGTTGTCAAGGACTCAGTTATCCGCTTTGCAGTAGGATGACTGCTGTGATATTTCATCTTCCTCGCAAAGGACTGTTGAACAGTCAATTGCTTACTGGAAGTAGTACAAGTGGGCTTACGACTTCCCCTCTGGGATGACCATCGACTCCCAGCGGCAACAACAGCAGCGCCAGCAGCAGTAGGCGTTACACGCAAGGATGCATCGGAGGAATCCCAGGCAGGAGAGGACTCGTCAGAATTGCCAGTGACATGGCCTGCAGGACTATTGGCATTCCTGGGGAAGGAGGAAATTGACACTGAGGGAGTTGGTGGGGTGGTTTGCGTGAGCTTGGTTACAAGAGGAAGGGATTTACTGGTCAGTGGACTGCTTCCGCTGTCACCCAAAGTTTTTGAACTTGTCACTGACTTATTATGAATGCGCTGCAGGTGACGTATAAGGGAGGATGTTCCGAGGTGGTTAACGTCCTTACCCCTACTTATTACAGCTTGACAAAGGGAACACACGGCTTGACACCTGTTGTCCGCATTTCTGGTGAAATACCTCCACACCGAAGAGCTGATTTTTTTTGGTATTTTCACCTGGCATGTCAACGGCCATATTCCTCCCACGGACAACAGGTGTCTCCCCGAGTGCCTGACTTAAACAAACCACCTCACCATCAGAATCCTCCTGGTCAATTTCCTCCCCAGCGCCAGCAACACCCATATCCTCCTCATCCTGGTGTACTTCAACACTGACATCTTCAATCTGACTATCAGGAACTGGACTGCGGGTGCTCCTTCCAGCACTTGCAGGGGGCGTGCAAATGGTGGAAGGCGCATGCTCTTCACGTCCAGTGTTGGGAAGGTCAGGCATCGCAACCGACACAATTGGACTCTCCTTGTGGATTTGGGATTTCGAAGAATGCACAGTTCTTTGCTGTGCTGCTTTTGCCAGCTTGAGTCTTTTCATTTTTCTAGCGAGAGGCTGAGTGCTTCCATCCTCATGTGAAGCTGAACCACTAGCCATGAACATAGGCCAGGGCCTCAGCCGTTCCTTGCCACTCCGTGTGGTAAATGGCATATTGGCAAGTTTACGCTTCTCCTCCGACAATTTTATTTTAGGTTTTGGAGTCCTTTTTTTACTGATATTTGGTGTTTTGGATTTGACATGCTCTGTACTATGACATTGGGCATCGGCCTTGGCAGACGACGTTGCTGGCATTTCATCGTCTCGGCCATGACTAGTGGCAGCAGCTTCAGCACGAGGTGGAAGTGGATCTTGATCTTTCCCTAATTTTGGAACCTCAACATTTTTGTTCTCCATATTTTAATAGGCACAACTAAAAGGCACCTCAGGTAAACAATGGAGATGGATGGATTGGATACTAGTATACAATTATGGACGGGCTGCCGAGTGCCGACACAGAGGTAGCCACAGCCGTGAACTACCGCACTGTACGGTGTCTGCTGCTAATATATAGACTGGTTGATAAAGAGATAGTATACTCGTAACTAGTATGTATGTATAAAGAAAGAAAAAAAAACCACGGTTAGGTGGTATATACAATTATGGACGGGCTGCAGAGTGCCGACACAGAGGTAGCCACAGCCGTGAACTACCGCACTGTACTGTGTCTGCTGCTAATATATAGACTGGTTGATAAAGAGATAGTATACTCGTAACTAGTATGTATGTATAAAGAAAGAAAAAAAAACCACGGTTAGGTGGTATATACAATTATGGACGGGCTGCAGAGTGCCGACACAGAGGTAGCCACAGCCGTGAACTACCGCACTGTACTGTGTCTGCTGCTAATATATAGACTGGTTGATAAAGAGATAGTATACTCGTAACTAGTATGTATGTATAAAGAAAGAAAAAAAAACCACGGTTAGGTGGTATATACAATTATGGACGGGCTGCAGAGTGCCGACACAGAGGTAGCCACAGCCGTGAACTACCGCACTGTACTGTGTCTGCTGCTAATATATAGACTGGTTGATAAAGAGATAGTATACTCGTAACTAGTATGTATGTATAAAGAAAGAAAAAAAAAACCACGGTTAGGTGGTATATACAATTATGGACGGGCTGCCGAGTGCCGACACAGAGGTAGCCACAGCCGTGAACTACCGCACTGTACTGTGTCTGCTGCTAATATATAGACTGGTTGATAAAGAGATAGTATACTCGTAACTAGTATGTATGTATAAAGAAAGAAAAAAAAACCACGGTTAGGTGGTATATACAATTATGGACGGGCTGCCGAGTGCCGACACAGAGGTAGCCACAGCCGTGAACTACCGCACTGTACTGTGTCTGCTGCTAATATATAGACTGGTTGATAAAGAGATAGTATACTCGTAACTAGTATGTATGTATAAAGAAAGAAAAAAAAAAAACCACGGTTAGGTGGTATATACAATTATGGATGGGCTGCCGAGTGCCGACACAGAGGTAGCCACAGCCGTGAACTACCGCACTGTACTGTGTCTGCTGCTAATATAGACTGGTTGATAAAGAGATAGTATACTCGTAACTAGTATGTATGTATAAAGAAAGAAAAAAAAAACCACGGTTAGGTGGTATATACAATTATGGACGGGCTGCCGAGTGCCGACACAGAGGTAGCCACAGCCGTGAACTACCGCACTGTACTGTGTCTGCTGCTAATATATAGACTGGTTGATAAAGAGATAGTATACTCGTAACTAGTATGTATGTATGTATAAGAAAAAAAAAAAAAAACACGGTTAGGTGGTATATACAATTATGGACGGGCTGCCGAGTGCTGACACAGAGGTAGCCACAGCCGTGAACTACCGCACTGTACTGTGTCTGCTGCTAATATATAGACTGGTTGATAAAGAGATAGTATACTCGTAACTAGTATGTATGTATAAAGAAAGAAAAAAAAACCACGGTTAGGTGGTATATACAATTATGGACGGGCTGCCGAGTGCCGACACAGAGGTAGCCACAGCCGTGAACTACCGCACTGTACTGTGTCTGCTGCTAATATAGACTGGTTGATAAAGAGATAGTATACTACTAATATTATATATACTGGTGGTCAGGTCACTGGTCACTAGTCACACTGGCAGTGGCACTCCTGCAGCAAAAGTGTGCACTGTTTAATTTTAATATAATATTATGTACTCCTGGCTCCTGCTATAACCTATAACTGGCACTGCAGTAGTGCTCCCCAGTCTCCCCCACAATTATAAGCTGTGTGAGCTGAGCAGTCAGACAGATATATAATATATATAGATGATGCAGCACACTGGCCTGAGCCTGAGCAGTGCACACAGATATGGTATGTGACTGACTGAGTCACTGTGTGTATCGCTTTTTTCAGGCAGAGAACGGATATATTAAATAAACTGCACTGTGTGTCTGGTGGTCACTCACTATATAATATATTATGTACTCCTGGCTCCTGCTATAACCTATAACTGGCACTGCAGTAGTGCTCCCCAGTCTCCCCCACAATTATAAGCTGTGTGAGCTGAGCAGTCAGACAGATATATATAATATTATTTATATATAGATAATAGATGATGCAGCACACTGGCCTGAGCCTGAGCAGTGCACACAGATATGGTATGTGACTGAGTCACTGTGTGCTGTGTATCGCTTTTTTCAGGCAGAGAACGGATTATAAATAAAACTGGTGGTCACTATCAGCAAAACTCTGCACTGTACTGAGTACTCCTAATGCTCCCCAAAATTAGTAAATCAAGTGTCTCTCTAATCTATTCTAAACGGAGAGGACGCCAGCCACGTCCTCTCCCTATCAATCTCAATGCACGTGTGAAAATGGCGGCGACGCGCGGCTCCTTATATAGAATCCGAGTCTCGCGATAAATAGAATCCGAGCCTCGCGAGAATCCGACAGCGTCATGATGACGTTCGGGCGCGCTCGGGTTAACCGAGCAAGGCGGGAAGATCCGAGTCGCTCGGACCCGTGAAAAAAAACATGAAGTTCGTGCGGGTTCGGATTCAGAGAAACCGAACCCGCTCATCTCTAATTTTTATGTATGATGGGGGTGAAGAGGGAGGGAGGGAGGAGAATAACAGTCGGTAAGGGTAATTCTAGAAAGGCAGTTGTAAATATAGATAAGATACCATTAAAACAAACTGGCATGGGAGATGCTAAGCTAAAATGTATGCTTGCGAACGCAAGAAGCCTATCTGGTAAAATGGGGGAATTCTAATGGCTTGTATCAAAGTCTCAGATTGATATTATAGGTATTATAGAAACATGGTGGGACGACTCTCACGACTGGGTTGCGATTTTGGAGGGATATTCTCTTTTCAGGAGGGACAGGACTATCAAAAGGGGAGGAGGGGTATGTCTCTTTGTTAAACCATCTCTAAAACCAAACTTAATAGAGGGTATTTACGAGGGGGCTGGAGATAACGTGGAGTCACTATAGTGGGGGTACAGAGGCAAAGAAACTAGTCATTGGCACGTGCTACAAGCAACCAGATATTAGCGTACATGATGAGGAACAACTCTTGCAGCAAATTGAAAAAGCTGCTGGAATGAGGGAAATCCTAGTGTTGGGGGACTTTAACTATCCTGTTATAAATTGGAGTAACAATTCATGTGTAAAAACTAGGAGCAGCAGGTTCTTAAATACATTAAAAGATCAATACTTGACTCAATTAGTCAAGGACCCAACTAGGAGTAAAACTATTCTGGACCTAGTTATTACCAATAATGTGGACATTATATCCAACACTAAAGTTGGGGAGACCTTGGGAAACAGTGACCACTACATGATCACATTCGACATTAGTTTTAAGAAACATAGCTATAAGGGAACAACTAAAACATTTAACTTTAGAAAAGCTAACTTCAGTATGCTGAGACAGGCACTAAACAACACTGACTGGGAAGTTTTGTTTCATGGTAAAGACACAACGGAAATGTGGGATGCTTTAAATGGATTGCTTGATGGCAATATTCACAATTTCATTCCCATGAGCAGTAAACGCAGGAGTACTAAACTCAAACCAATGTGGCTTAATAAGGAGGTCCAAAGAAGCAATGGCTAAAAAGAGGCGTACTTTCAAAACATTTAAATTTAATGGAGGGGAGGAGTCAGTCCAGTATGATAAGGAATGCAATAAAAAATGCAAAAAAGTAATAAGGGCTGCTAAAATTGTAAACGAAAAAGAAAATCGCTGTAGAGAGTAAAACCAATCGTAAAAAGTTTTATAAATACATAAACAGTAAAAGGTTAAAAAAGGAGAACATAGGCCCATTAAAAGATGAATTGGGAGCTTTGCTAAACGATGATAAAATAAAAGCGGAAATACTGAACAATTCCCCCCCCCCCCCCCCCCCAGTATTCACCAGGGAGGATCAGACGGTGAGAGTAGTGCAACGGTAGTGAAGGTAATGACTCTTGGCTTGATGCTTGTTTAAGTGAGCAAATAGTCCTGGAGAGACTAAGCAAAATAAAGATTAATAAATCACCAGGCCGAGAGAGTTTTCATCTGAGGGTTATTATGGAGTTTAGGACACAGCTAGCAAAACCCCTTATACTTGATTTTCAATAGTTCAATTAGATTAGGCATGGTACCAAAGGATTAGCGCATAGCTGAGGTAGTGCCTTTATTTAAAAAGGGAGCTAAGAATAATCCGGGTAACTATAGACCAGTTAGTTTAACCTCTATAGTGGGTAAAATATTGGAAGGTATTTTGAGGGATATCATAGAGGATTATCTGCAGATTAATAAGATTATTAGCAAAAGTCAGCATAAGTTTGTAAGGGACAGATCATGTCAAACTAACTTAATTAGCTTCTAAGAGGAAGTGAGCGAGAATCTTGACGAGGGAAAAGCAGTGGATGTGGTGTATTTAGATTCTGCAAAAGCCTTTGATACAGTGCCTCACACGAGACTGATCATCAAATTAAGGGAACTTGGTCTAGGATATACTATTTGTACATGGATAGGTAATTGGCTAGATAACAGAGTACAACGAGAAGTGGTCAATGGGATGTTCTCCAGCTGGGCACCAGTAGTCAGCTGAATACCACAAGGGTCAGTACTTGGCCCGCTACTGTTCAATATATTTATCAACGATCTAGGAATAGGCCTGGAAAGCACAGTGTCAATCTTTGCAGATGATACTAAACTGTGTAAGGTAATTAAATCAGATAGCGATGTGGAGTCTCTACAGAATGACTTATTTAAACTTGAAATCTTGGCGTCAAATGGGGAATGAGGTTCAGTATAGAAAAATGCAAAGTTATGCATTTTGGGACAAAAAACACGCATGCGTTGTACACTCTAAATTGAGAAATTATAGGGGTAACTGTGGTGGAAAAAGATTTGAGGGTGCTCATAGATAATAGGCTTAATAACAGTACACAATGTCAAAATGCTGCAAAAAAAGGCAAGTAAAGCGCTCGCATGCATAAAACAGGGCATTAATACAAGGGACGAGGATGCAATCCTGCCACTGTACAAATCATTGGTACATCTGCACCTGGAATATTGTGTTCAATTTTGGGCACCATATTATAAAAAAGAAAATAGGGGAACTAGAAAGAGTTCAAAGGCGAGCTGCTAAATTGATTAAATGGTTAGTCACTGGAGTACAAGGAAAGGCTTACTAGGTTAAATATGTTTACACTAGAAAAGAGGCGTCTAAGAGGACACATTATTAATATCTTCAAATATGTAAAGAGTAATTACAAGGAGTTAGCAAGGGATTTGTTTATTAAAAGCACTCTGTATAGGACACGTGGGCACTCGCTGAGGCTAGAGGAGAGAAAATTCTGTACACAACGTAGGAAAGGGTTCTTCACGGTAAGGGCATTAAAATTTTGGCACTCCCTGACAGAGAAGGTAATAATGGCAGACTCTATAAATGCATTTAAAAACCGATTGGATGTATTTCTAACTGGAAAAAGAATACAGGTTATAGCATTTAACATAATGACATTAATCTGGGAGTGGTAAGAATCACAGTTGTCAATTGGTACTAAATCATTACTTCAGCAGGTGCATTACAATATGAACAGCTTATCACAAAATGCAGGTTGAACCCAATGGGCATTTTGCCTCTTTTTCAACGCATGTCACTGTTTCAACTAGAGATGAGCGGGTTCGGTTTCTCTGAATCCGAACCCGCACGAACTTCATGTTTTTTTCACGGGTCCGAGCAGACTCGGATCCTCCCGCCTTGCTCGGTTAACCCGAGCGCGCCCGAACGTCATCATGACGCTGTCGGATTCTCGCGAGACTCGGATTCTATATAAGGAGCCGCGCGTCGCCGCCATTTTCACACGTGCATTGAGATTGATAGGGAGAGGACGTGGCTGGCGTCCTCTCCATTTAGATTAGGGTTGAGAGAGAGAGAGAGAGAGAGATTGACCTGAGGCTGTGATACTGTAGAAGAGAGTGCAGAGTTTAGTGACTGACGACCACAGTGACCACCAGACAGTGCAGTTGTTTGTTTTATTTAATATATCCGTTCTCTGCCTGAAAAAAACGATACACACAGTGACTCAGTCACATACCATATCTGTGTGCACTGCTCAGCCCAGTGTGCTGCATCAATGTATATATATATCTGACTGTGCTCAGCTCACACAGCTTATAATTGTGGGGGAGACTGGGGAGCACTGCAGTGCCAGTTATAGGTTATAGCAGGAGCCAGGAGTACATAATATTATATTAAAATTAAACAGTGCACACTTTTGCTGCAGGAGTGCCACTGCCAGTGTGACTAGTGACCAGTGACCTGACCACCAGTATATATAATATTAGTAGTATACTATCTCTTTATCAACCAGTCTATATTAGCAGCAGACACAGTACAGTGCGGTAGTTCACGGCTGTGGCTACCTCTGTGTCGGCACTCGGCAGCCCGTCCATAATTGTATATACCACCTAACCGTGGTTTTTTTTTCTTTCTTTATACATACATACTAGTTACGAGTATACTATCTCTTTATCAACCAGTCTATATTAGCAGCAGACACAGTACAGTGCGGTAGTTCACGGCTGTGGCTACCTCTGTGTCGGCACTCGGCAGCCCGTCCATAATTGTATATACCACCTAACCGTGGTTTTTTTTTTCTTTCTTTATACATACATACTAGTTACGAGTATACTATCTCTTTATCAACCAGTCTATATTAGCAGCAGACACAGTACAGTGCGGTAGTTCACGGCTGTGGCTACCTCTGTGTCGGCACTCGGCAGCCCGTCCATAATTGTATATACCACCTAACCGTGGTTTTTTTTTCTTTCTTTATACATACATACTAGTTACGAGTATACTATCTCTTTATCAACCAGTCTATATATTAGCAGCAGACACAGTACAGTGCGGTAGTTCACGGCTGTGGCTACCTCTGTGTCGGCACTCGGCAGCCCGTCCATAATTGTATATACCACCTAACCGTGGTTTTTTTTTTCTTTCTTTATACATACATACTAGTTACGAGTATACTATCTCTTTATCAACCAGTCTATATTAGCAGCAGACACAGTACAGTGCGGTAGTTCACGGCTGTGGCTACCTCTGTGTCGGCACTCGGCAGCCCGTCCATAATTGTATATACCACCTAACCGTGGTTTTTTTTTCTTTCTTTATACATACATACTAGTTACGAGTATACTATCTCTTTATCAACCAGTCTATATATTAGCAGCAGACACAGTACAGTGCGGTAGTTCACGGCTGTGGCTACCTCTGTGTCGGCACTCGGCAGTCCGTCCATAATTGTATACTAGTATCCAATCCATCCATCTCCATTGTTTACCTGAGGTGCCTTTTAGTTGTGCCTATTAAAATATGGAGAACAAAAATGTTGAGGTTCCAAAATTAGGGAAAGATCAAGATCCACTTCCACCTCGTGCTGAAGCTGCTGCCACTAGTCATGGCCGAGACGATGAAATGCCAGCAACGTCGTCTGCCAAGGCCGATGCCCAATGTCATAGTACAGAGCATGTCAAATCCAAAACACCAAATATCAGTAAAAAAAGGACTCCAAAACCTAAAATAAAATTGTCGGAGGAGAAGCGTAAACTTGCCAATATGCCATTTACCACACGGAGTGGCAAGGAACGGCTGAGGCCCTGGCCTATGTTCATGGCTAGTGGTTCAGCTTCACATGAGGATGGAAGCACTCAGCCTCTCGCTAGAAAAATGAAAAGACTAAAGCTGGCAAAAGCAGTAGCACCGCAAAGAACTGTGCGTTCTTCGAAATCCCAAATCCACAAGGAGAGTCCGACTCCAATTGTGTCGGTTGCGATGCCTGACCTTCCCAACACTGGACGTGAAGAGCATGCGCCTTCCACCATTTGCACGCCCCCTGCAAGTGATGGAAGGAGCACCCGCAGTCCAGTTCCTGATAGTCAGATTGAAGATGTCAGTGTTGAAGTACACCAGGATGAGGAGGATATGGGTGTTGCTGGCGCTGGGGAGGAAATTGACCAGGAGGATTCTGATGGTGAGGTGGTTTGTTTAAGTCAGGCACCCGGGGAGACACCTGTTGTCCGTGGTAGGAATATGGCCGTTGAGCGGAAGCAGTCCACTGACCAGTAAATCCCTTCCTCTTGTAACCAAGCTCACGCAAACCACCCCACCAACTCCCTCAGTGTCAATTTCCTCCTTCCCCAGGAATGCCAATAGTCCTGCAGGCCATGTCACTGGCAATTCTGACGAGTCCTCTCCTGCCTGGGATTCCTCCGATGCATCCTTGCGTGTAACGCCTACTGCTGCTGGCGCTGCTGTTGTTGCTGCTGGGAGTCGATGGTCATCCCAGAGGGGAAGTCGTAAGACCACTTTTACTACTTCCACCAAGCAATTGACTGTCCAACAGTCCTTTGCGAGGAAGATGAAATATCACAGCAGTCATCCTACTGCAAAGCGGATAACTGAGGCCTTGACATCCTGGGTGGTGAGAAACGTGGTTCCGGTATCCATCATTACTGCAGAGCCAACTAGAGACTTGTTGGAGGTACTGTGTCCCCGGTACCAAATACCATCTAGGTTCCATTTCTCTAGGCAGGCGATACCGAAAATGTACACAGACCTCAGAAAAAGAGTCACCAGTGTCCTAAAAAATGCAGCTGTACCCAATGTCCACTTAACCACGGACATGTGGACAAGTGGAGCAGGGCAGGGTCAGGACTATATGACTGTGACAGCCCACTGGGTAGATGTATGGACTCCCGCCGCAAGAACAGCAGCGGCGGCACCAGTAGCAGCATCTCGCAAACGCCAACTCTTTCCTAGGCAGGCTACGCTTTGTATCACCGGTTTCCAGAATACGCACACAGCTGAAAACCTCTTACGGCAACTGAGGAAGATCATCGCGGAATGGCTTACCCCAATTGGACTCTCCTGTGGATTTGTGGCATCGGACAACGCCAGCAATATTGTGTGTGCATTAAATCTGGGCCAATTCCAGCACGTCCCATGTTTTGCACATACCTTGAATTTGGTGGTGCAGAATTTTTTAAAAAACGACAGGGGCGTGCAAGAGATGCTGTCGGTGGCCAGAAGAATTGCGGGACACTTTCGGCGTACAGGCACCACGTACAGAAAACTGGAGCACCACCAAAAACTACTGAACCTGCCCTGCCATCATCTGAAGCAAGAAGTGGTAACGAGGTGGAATTCAACCCTGTATATGCTTCAGAGGTTGGAGGAGCAGCAAAAGGCCATTCAAGCCTATACAATTGAGCACGATATAGGAGGTGGGATGCACCTGTCTCAAGCGCAGTGGAGAATGATTTCAACGTTGTGCAAGGTTCTGATGCCCTTTGAACTTGCCACACGTGAAGTCAGTTCAGACATTGCCAGCCTGAGTCAGGTCATTCCCCTCATCAGGCTTTTGCAGAAGAAGCTGGAGACATTGAAGGAGGAGCTAACACGGAGCGATTCCGCTAGGCATGTGGGACTTGTGGATGGAGCCCTTAATTCGCTTAACAAGGATTCACGGGTGGTCAATCTGTTGAAATCAGAGCACTACATTTTGGCCACAGTGCTCGATCCTAGATTTAAAGCCTACCTTGGATCTCTCTTTCCGGCAGACACAAGTCTGCTGGGGTTCAAACACCTGCTGGTGAGTAAATTGTCAAGTCAAGCGGAACGCGACCTGTCAACAACATCTCCTCCTTCACATTCTCCCGCAACTGGGGGTGCGAGGAAAAGGCTCAGAATTCCGAGCCCACCCGCTGGCGGTGATGCAGGGCAGTCTGGAGCGACTGCTGATGCTGACATCTGGTCCGGACTGAAGGACCTGACAACGATTACGGACATGTCGTCTACTGTCACTGCATATGATTCTCTCACCATTGAAAGAATGGTGGAGGATTATATGAGTGACCGCATCCAAGTAGGCACGTCACACAGTCCGTACTTATACTGGCAGGAAAAAGAGGCAATTTGGAGGCCCTTGCACAAACTGGCTTTATTCTACCTAAGTTGCCCTCCCACAAGTGTGTACTCCGAAAGAGTGTTTAGTGCCGCCGCTCACCTTGTCAGCAATCGGCGTACGAGGTTACATCCAGAAAATGTGGAGAAGATGATGTTCATTAAAATGAATTATAATCAATTCCTCCGTGGAGACATTGACCAGCAGCAATTGCCTCCACAAAGTACGCAGGGAGCTGAGATGGTGGATTCCAGTGGGGACGAATTGATAATCTGTGAGGAGGGGGATGTACACGGTGATCTATCGGAGGATGATGATGAGGTGGACATCTTGCCTCTGTAGAGCCAGTTTGTGCAAGGAGAGATTAATTGCTTCTTTTTTGGTGGGGGTCCAAACCAACCCGTCATATCAGTCACAGTCGTGTGGCAGACCCTGTCACTGAAATGATGGGTTGGTTAAAGTGTGCATGTCCTGTTTATACAACATAAGGGTGGGTGGGAGGGCCCAAGGACAATTCCATCTTGCACCTCTTTTTTCTTTTCTTTTTCTTTGCGTCATGTGCTGTTTGGGGAGGGTTTTTTGGAAGGGACATCCTGCGTGACACTGCAGTGCCACTCCTAGATGGGCCCGGTGTTTGTGTCGGCCACTAGGGTCGCTTATCTTACTCACACAGTCAGCTACCTCATTGCGCCTCTTTTTTTCTTTGCGTCATGTGCTGTTTGGGGAGGGTTTTTTGGAAGGGACATCCTGCGTGACACTGCAGTGCCACTCCTAGATGGGCCCGGTGTTTGTGTCGGCCACTAGGGTCGCTTATCTTACTCACACAGCTACCTCATTGCGCCTCTTTTTTTCTTTGCGTCATGTGCTGTTTGGGGAGGGTTTTTTGGAAGGGCCATCCTGCGTGACACTGCAGTGCCACTCCTAGATGGGCCCGGTGTTTGTGTCGGCCACTAGGGTCGCTTATCTTACTCACACAGCGACCTCGGTGCAAATTTTAGGACTAAAAATAATATTGTGAGGTGTGAGGTATTCAGAATAGACTGAAAATGAGTGGAAATTATGGTTTTTGAGGTTAATAATACTTTGGGATCAAAATGACCGCCAAATTCTATGATTTAAGCTGTTTTTTAGGTTTTTTGGAAAAAAACACCCGAATCCAAAACACACCCGAATCCGACAAAAAAAATTCGGTGAGGTTTTGCCAAAACGCGGTCGAACCCAAAACACGGCCGCGGAACCGAACCCAAAACCAAAACACAAAACCCGAAAAATTTCCGGCGCTCATCTCTAGTTTCAACCTCACTATGTAACTATCTGTCATTTTATATTAGGGACAGTTTTGCTGCTAGGCAACTTGCGCTGTAGCTTCAGGCAGCCTGTGCGGGCTCAATAGAGACACACACACACACACACACACACACACACACACACACACACACACACTTACTGTGTAGAGGGGGTGGACAAGGACTGTGCCTGCAGGTCCGTGAGGAGGAGTGGCTGGAACACAGTGCAGACAGGCACTCTCTGATGTTTATGGTTACAGGTGTACAAGATGATGGATGGCTGCAGTCCTGATTACACTGCATCCCTCCCCCGACACTGCACAGCACTGATGCACTCTGATCTGAACCTTTTAGTTTAACGGTTATGGCACATGCAGGCAGTATGGTGGGTGCCCCTGCCCAGGGGTGTATCTAGGGGTCCGAGCGCTCCTGGCAAAATAAGGGGCTGCCCTCTTTCCCCCCCCCCCCCTTCCCCACACACACACACACCCTACACACATTTGAAATAAGGTGTGAGTATTGGAAATAGGGCATGCTCTTGTGGGGGAAGGGTGTGGTCACAAAAGTACAGTACTTCCAATTCAAATTATGCCACACAGTAGTGTCCCTTATTCACATTACACCGCACAGTAGTGTCTCGTATTCACATTATTATTATTATTACATTTTATTTATAGGGCGCCACAAGTGTTACGCAGCGCCGTACAAAGGACAGTACAGGGAGACAAAACTTAGCATAACAGTAATTAAATAACAAAAATGGAGTACAGGTAACAAAGAGCACCACAGTTCTCAAAACATAATACAGCTTAGATATAAGTAGCAAGGGAGTAATCATTGTACTACTTGGGGCTGGCGGCCATGGATAGAGAGGAGCCTTTACCAGCAGGAGAAAAAGCAGGTAAAGATGGCCGCTGACTGAAATGTGTCGAGAAGAGGGCTTAGACAACAATAGGAAAGAGGGCCCTGCTCTGAAGAGCTAACAATCTAGTGGGGAGGGGTGACAGACAGATGACATGAGGTGCAAGCAAGCAGGAGGAAGCCTGATGGCAGTATGCAAGCAAAGCAGAGATGTTCAAGGCGTGGAACAGGGGGATGGAGCAGCAGCATAAGGACTAGGTTATGCATTGGAGGGATACACTTTGATAAATAGGTGGGTTTTCAGTGCCTGTTTGAAGCTTTGCAATGTCGGGGAGAGTTTAAGGGAGCGCGTTCCACTGAAGGGGTGCAGCACGGGCAAAATCCTGAACTCGTGCATGGGAAGCAGTGACCAAGGCAGAGGAGAGGCGACGGTGGTCAGCCGACCGTAGTGGGCGGGAGGGGGTATGAAGGGAGAAGAGGTTGGAGATGTAGGGAGCAGTGGAATTAGAGATGGCCTTGTATGTGAGGGTGAGGAGTTTGAAGAAGATTCTGTAGGGGAATGGGAGCCAGTGTAGATTTTGTCGAAGGGGAGTGGCAGAAGTGGAGCGGCGGGAGAGGAAGATGAGCCTAGCTGCGGAGTTGAGGACAGATTGGAGGGGTGCGAGGTGGGAGCAAGTGAGGCCAGTGAGGAGAACATTGCAGTAGTCGAGTCGTGAGATGACCAGTGAGTGGATGATGAGTTTAGTTGCACTCTGGGAGAGAAATGGCCTGATGCGAGCAATGTTGCGTAGCTGGAACCGACAAGATGGCGCCAGAGCTTGGATGTAGGGTGCAAAGGAGAGGGAGGAGTCAAGAGTGACGCCCAGGCAGCGGAGTTGGGGAACGGGGAGATAGTGTTGTCAACAGTGATAGAGATATTTGTAAGGGGTGTTGCTCTGGCTGGGGGAAAGATAATGAGTTCAGTTTTGTCCATGTTGAGCTTCAGAGAGCGCTCAGACATCCAGGAGGAGATGGCAGAGACGCAGCTGGAGACCTGAGAGAGGACAGAGGGGGACAGATCAGGAGAGGAGAGGTAGAGTTGTGTGTCATCAGCATAGAGGTGGTATTGAAGGCCAAAGGAGTTAATGAGCGCACCCAGGGAAGAGGTGTACAGGGAGAACAGAAGGGGGCCTAGGACAGAACCCTGAGGGACACCAACAGGAAGGATGGAAGGGCGTGAGGTGGTTCCGGAGGCAGACACAGAGAAGGAGCGGTTAGTGAGGTATGAGGTAAACCAGTCAAGGACGGTGCTAGAGAGGCCAACATTTTGGAGTGTGCAGAGGAGGAGAGGGTGATCCACGGTGTCAAAGGCAGCAGAGAGGTCCAGAAGGATAAGCAAAGAGAAGTGGCCCTTGGATTTGGCCGAAAGCAGGTCATTGGTGACTTTCACCAGGGCAGTCTCGGTGGAGTGGAGTGGGCGAAAGCCAGATTGTAGTGGGTCAAGGTTGGAGTGGTCAGAGAGGTAGCTTGTGAGGCGGCTGTAGACCTGTCATTCAAGTAGTTTGGAGGTGAAGGGGAGAAGAGAGATGGGGCGGTAGCTAGTGAGTGATGAAGGGTCGAGGTTGGTTTTTTTGAGAATAGGGGACACCAGAGCATGTTTGAAAGGTGACTGAAAGATGCCAGTAGAGAGAGAGAGAGGTTAAAGAGGTGAGCAAGGTGGGAGCAGGCAGTGGGGGGGGAGGGAGCGGAGAAGACGGGAGGGGAGGGGGTCCAAGGGGCAGGTTGAGGGGGGGGGGGGAGGATATGATGAGGGAGTGGACTTCCTTGTCTGAGGTGGGACGGCAGCAGGACAGGGTGGGATGGATGGAGGGGAGGGATGGTGGGGGCCGGGGGGCAGCAGAGGGGTGATGGGAGGAGATGTAATTTTGAATAGCCTCAATTTTGGAGATGAAGAAGGAGGCAAGTCAGTGGCAGGGAAGGAGGAGGGGGGCGAAGGAGAGTGTTGAAAGTTTCAAAGAGTCGGCGTGGACTGGAGGACTGAGAAGAGATGAGTGCTTGGAAAAAGGATTGCTTGGCGAGAGAAAGAGCAGAGCTATAGGAGGAGAGGATAAACTTGAAATGGAGGAAGTCTGCCAGAGAGTGGGTTTCCCTCCAGGAGCGTTCTGCGGAGCGTGAACATTTTTGTAGGAATCGTGTAAGATTGGTGTGCCAGGGTTGGGGTTTGGAGAGGCGGAGGGGGATAGAGGAGAGGGGGGCCACAGAGTCGAGAGCAGCAGTAAGGGAAGAGTTATAGAAGGCGGCTGCCTGGTTGGGACAAATCATAGTGGAAAGAGGAGAGAGGAAGGTTTCGAGGGAGGACAGGATAGCGGGGTTGAGAGACCCGAGATTGCGTCTGGTGATGGTAGGTCTGGGCGTGGAGTGGAGAGGGGAAGATGAGAGGGTGAAAGAAAGCAAATGGTGGTCAGAGAGAGGGAAGGAAGAGTTAGATACATCAGAGAGATCACATCGGTGGGTGAAGACAAGGTCGAGGGAGTGACCGAGATTGTGAGTAGGGGCGGAGGACCATTGAGAAAGTCCAAAGGAGGTGGAAAGGGCGAGAAGATTAGTGGAAGCAGCATTAGTGATGTCAATAGGGATGTTAAAGCCACCTTTCCAACAGACTGACCCTAACCCGCCGTCCCACCAGCCTCTTCAGTGGTGCCTAACCCTAACCCACCATTCCTAATCTCCCTCCATGCAGCCTAAACCTAACCCTCCCACCCCCGCAGCCTAACCCTAACCCTCCCACGTGGCTTGCCAGTGGAGACTTTAGCACCAACTCGATCCGGATTTTGGCATTCTGCATCGCTATCTATGTTGGGATGCCAGCATCAGCATTCTGGGCAGTTTCGGGATGCTGGCGTCGGCTTTCCAACTGCCGGGATGCCAAACACTGAACCCCCCGAACTCCACGTGGTTTACACGGGTCCGAGGCAGGCTCGGTTGTTCCCGACTGACTTGGAAATCCCGAACGAGGGAAAACGTCATCATCCCGCTGTCGGATTCTCGCGAGATTCGGATTCCATATAAAGAGCGTCACCGCCATTTTCACTCGTGCATTGTACAGAGAGCGGAGAGGACATGGCGACGTTCTCTCAGTGGAAATCTCAATATAAGTGCTCAGTATCAGTGCTTACTTATTGCTGCTCAGTAATACTAGTAGTGTGTCTCTCCTGCTCAGTGTCAGTTCTCAGTTAGTATCCTCATCAGTGCTCAGTATCACTTCTCATTGTCTTGTGCTGCATTGTGGTGCTCAGTATACTACAGTACATTACTAATAGTCCAGTGCTGCATTTTGCTGCTGTAGGGTGCTGTGGTAGTGTCCTGTCACTGTGCATAGGTCATCATCATTCCAGTCAGTGGTATATGGTATCTATCTAGTGGTATCTAATTCCAGACATTACCGCAGTCTAATTCCAGATATATTACTGACATATAATTCCACACATTAAAAAATGGAGAACAAAAATGTGGAGGATAAAATAGGAAAAGATCAAGATCCACTTCAACCTAGTGCTGAAGCTGCTGCCACTAGTCATGGCAGAGACGATTCAATGCCATCAACATCGTCTGCCAAGGCCGATGCCCAATGTCATAGTAGAGCGCATGTAAAATCCAAAAAGCAAGAGTTCAGTAAACTGACCCAGAAATCTAAATTAAAATCATCTGAGGAGAAGCGTAAACTTGCCAATATGCCATTTACGACACGGAGTGGCAAGGAACGGCTGAGGCCCTGGCCTATGTTCATGGCTAGTGGTTCAGCTTCACATGAGGATGGAAGCACTCATCCTCCCACTAGAAAAATGAAAAGAGTTAAGCTGGCAAAAGCCCAGCAAAGAATTGTGCATTCTAAATCACAAATCCCCAAGGAGAGTCCAAATGTGTCGGCGGGTGCGATGCCTGCCCTTCCCAACACTGGACAGGAAGAGGTGGCTCCTTCCACCATTTGTTTGCCCCCTGCAAGTGCTGGAAGGAGCACCCACAGTCCAGTTCCTGATATTCAAATTGAAGATGTCACTGTTGAAGTACACCAGGATGAGGATATGGGTTTTGCTGGTGCTGAGGAGGAAATTGACAAGAAGGATTCTGATGGTGAGGTGGTTTGTTTAAGACAGGCACCCGGCGAGATACCTGTTGTCCCTGGGATGAATAAGGCCATTGACATGCCTGGTCAAAATACAAAAAAAATCACCTCTTCGGTGTGGAATTATTTCAACAGAAATGCGGACAACTGGTGTCAAGCCGTGTGTTGCCTTTGTCAACCTGTAATAAGTAGGGGTAAGGACGTTAACCACCTAGGAACATCCTCCCTTATACATCACCTGGAGCGCATTAATCAGAAGTCATTGACAAGTTCAAAAACTTTGGGTGACAGCGGAAGCAGTCCACTGACCACTAAATCCCTTCTTCCTCTTGTACCCAACCTCCTGGAAACCATACCACCAACTCCCTCAATGTCAATTTCCTCCTTAGACAGGAATGCCAATAGTCCTGCAGGCCATGTCACTGGCAAGTCTGACGAGTCCTCTCCTAACTGGGATTCCGCCGATGGATCCTTGAGTGGTACGCCTGCTGCTGCTGGCGCTGCTGTTGTTGCTGCTGGGAGTCGATTGTCATCCCAGAGGGAAAGTCGGAAGACCACTTGTACTACTTCCAGTAAGCAATTGACTGTCCAACGGTCCTTTGCGAGGAAGATGAAATATCACAGCAGTCATCCTGTTGCGAAGCGGATATCTCAGGCCTTGACAACTATGTTGGTGTTAGACGTGCATCCGGTATCCACCGTTCACAGGGACTTAGAGAATTGCTTGAGGTAGTGTGTCCCCAGTATCAAATCCCATCTAGGTTCCACTTCTCTAGGCAGGCGATACCGAGAATGTACACACGTCAGAAAAAGAGTCACCAGTGTCCTAAAAAATGCAGTTGAACCCACTGTCCACTTAACCACGGACATGTGGATAAGTGGTGCAGGGCAGGCTGGGTAGATGTATTGCCTCCCGCAGCAGCGGCACCAGTAGCAGCATCTCGCAAACGCCAACTCATTCCTAGGCAGGCTACGCTTTGTATCACCGCTTTCCATAAGAGGCACCCAGCTGACAACCTCTTACGGAAACTGAGGAAGATCATCGCAGATTGGCTTACCCCAATTGGACTCTCCTGGGGATTTGTGATATCGGACAAAGCCACCAATATTGTGCGTGCATTACATATGGGCAAATTCCAGCATGTCCCATGTTTTGCACATACACTTAATTTGGTGGTGCATAATTTTTTTTTAAAATGACAGGAGCGTGCAGGAGATGCTGTCGGTGGCCCGAAGAATTGCGGGCCACTTTCGTCACCGCGTGCCGAAGACTGGAGCGCCAGCAAACACTCATGAACTGGTAATGAGCGGATTCGGTTTTACTCGGTTCTCAAAACCGAATCTTATTGGCTATCCAAAACACGTGACATCAGTGAGTCAATAAGATTCGGTTTTGAGAACCGAGTAAAACCGAGTAAAACCGAATCCGCTCATCACTATCATGAACATGCCCTGCCATCAGCTGAAGCAAGAGGTGGTGATGAGGTGGAATTCAACCCTCTATATGCTTCAGAGGATGGATGGAGCAGCAAAAGGCCATTCAAGCCTATACATCTGCCTACGATATAGGCACAGGAGGGGGAATGCACCTGACTCAAGCGCAGTAAAGAATGATTTCAACGTTGTGAAAGGTTCTCCAACCCTTTGAACTTGCCACACGTGAAGTCAGTTCAGACACTGCCAGCCTAAGTCAGGTCATTCCCCTCATCAGGCTTTTGCAGAAGCAGCTGGAGAGATTGAAGGAGGAGCTAAAACGGAGCGATTCCGCTAGGCATGTGGGACTTGTGGATGGAGCCCTTCATTCGCTTAACCAGGATTCACAGGTGGTCAATCTGTTGAAATCAGAGCACTACATTTTGGCCACCGTGCTCGATCCTAGGTTTAAAGCCTACGTTGTATCTCTCTTTCCGGCAGACACAAGTCTGCAGATGTTCAAAGACCTGCTGGTGAGACACTTGTCAAGTCAAGCGGAACGTGACCCGCCAACAGCTCCTCCTTCATTTTCTACCGCCACTGGAGCTGCCAGGAAAAGGATAACATTTCCAAAATCACCCGCTGGCGGTGATGCAGGGCAGTCAGGAGCAAGTGCTGACATTTGGTCCGGACTGAAGGACATGCCAACGATTACTGACATGTCGTCTACTGTCACTGCATATGATGCTGTCACCGTTGAAAGAATGGTGGAGGATTATAGGAGTGACAGCATCACTGTAGGCATGTCGGACAGTCCGTATGTATACTGGCAGGAAAAAGAGGCAATTTGGAGGCCCTTGCACAAACTGGCTTTATTTTAGCTAAGTTGCCCCCCTCCAGTGTGTACTCCGAAAGTGTTTAGTGCAGCTGGTCACCTTGTCAGCGATCGGCGTAGGAGGTTACTTCCAGAAAATGTGGAGAAGATGATGTTCATCAAAATGAATTATAATAAATTCCTCCTTGGAGACATTTGCGAGCAATTGCCTCCAGAAAGTATACAGGGACCTCTGATGGTGGATTCCAGTGGGGACGAATTAATACTCTATGAGGAGGGGGATGTACACAGTGAAAGGGGTAAGGAATCGGGTGATGAGGATGAGGTGGACATCTTGCCTCTGTAGAGCCAGTTTGTGCAAGGAGCGAGAGATTGCTTCTTTTTTTGTGGGGGCCCAAACCAACCAGTCATTTCAGCCACAGTCGTTTGGCAGACCCTGTGGCTGAAATTATGGGTTTGTTAAAGTGTGCATGTCCTGTTTATACAACCTAAGGGTGGGTGGGAGGGCCCCAGGGCCCAAGGACAATTCCATCTTGCACCTCCTTTTTTTTTTTTTTTTTTTCAATCATAGATTTTTATTATGAGAAATAAACAGTGTTAACAACATTCGGTAATAAAGCGAACAATAATACAGTAAATGTGACATGGGTCAAATTTCACAAGACTCGTTATGAAGGATATAATGACAATAGGGATTCATTTGTAATCAGATGAGAGAAAATCTCAAAGGGAAAGAAAAAAAAAAAAAAAGAAAAAAAAAAGGGTGTGTCTCCATTTAGTGTGACTATCGCATTGTGAGAACTAGTCACAATGAGAAAAGGAGGTTGTTGGGGGGATAAAAGGAAGTTAGGAGAGGTAGAATGTAGGGAGAGAACTCCGATAAGCCCGGAGCCCGGGTGATAGGGGACATGGAGAAGGAGAGGGAAAGAAAGATGTGAGAGAGAGAAGAGAAAGAGAAGAGGAAAGAGAGAAGGAGAGAAAGAGAGGGGAGAGAAGAAGAGAGGAAAAAAAAAAAAAGGGGGGGGGGAGGGGTGGGGGGAATTTGTGTGTGGGGGGAGCATCAAATGCGCCCAGTGTGAGTTGCAGTCTAGCTAAGTCCCGGAAGGGGTGAGTTTTTATATCTGTACCAGGGAAGCCAAGTGGAATGGAATTTTTGGACTGTGTTGTGTTGGAGACTGGTGATGTATTCCATTTGTGCGATGAACCAGATCCTATTTGTTAGTGCCTGGCGGCTGGGGGCGTCTGGTGCTTTCCAGTTGCGTGCTATTTGGTATTTAGCTGCACATGATATATGGAGGATCAGTTTATTTGAGTCTCTGGGCACCTGATCCACGGGGGCGCAGAGGAGAAGATGGTTGGGTGAGAGAGGCTGCGGAAGATCTAGTAACTGGGTAAGCAGGGTACGGACCATGGTCCAGTAACGTGTGATCACTGGGCAGGACCACCATGTGTGGGAAAACGTGCCCACCTGACCACAGTTTCTCCAACAAAGGTTTGAGGTGCTAGGGAACATTTTATGTAGGCGGTCTGGGACCAAATACCACCTTGTATATATTTTAAACGAGTTCTCGCGGATGGCCACGCTGATGGAGCACTTCGAGACCGCGGCCCGGACAGTTTCCCACTCTTCGGCCTCGAATTGTCGTCCCAAGTCCGTTTCCCAGGCCAGTTCGTGAGGTTCAAGGACGGGGGTTTCCGGGGACAAGATGGTTTTGTAGAGAAGAGAGATGATTCCTCTGTCAGTAGGGTTATGCAGGCAAAGCCTTTCGAAAGAAGAAGGGATTGGGAGTGGGAATGGAAGGTGCAGAGAGGAGATGTAGTGCCGTATTTGTAGGTATTGGTAGTGTAGGGAGTTGGGCAGGTCATATGTAGCCTGTAGATCCGAGAAAGATTTGATAGCGTGGTTCCCTGTAAAGTGGTGGATTCTAGTGGCACCAGCAGAGATCCAAGGACGGGCCATTGCTGAGGATAAGCCTGGGGGGAATGCTGAATTGTTCCAAATAGGGGTTAGGGGGGAGGGGTAAATAGGCAGTTTTAATTTTTTGCTCAGGATCTCCCAGTTTCCGAGCGTGTCCGCTACAGTAGGTGTAGGGAGGCTAGGTTGGGGATAGCTTTTGCGGTTGACCCAAGGTAGATGGGAGACTGAAGGAACGCCGATTAAATCGCTCTCCAAGTCGACCCATCGTTTGGTGCCTCTCGGCGCGTGCCAAGCAACCAATTGGCTCAGTTTAGTCGCAGCTAAATAGCGTTGAAGGATGGGGAGGCCTAGGCCACCCAGTTGGGAGTGCTTGGCCAGAATTTCTCGTCGGAGTCGAGGTTTTGTATGGTTCCAAATAAAGTCACCTAGCGAGGATTGGAGAGAGCGGAGGGTGTGCGAGGGGATCTGAATTGGAAGCGTTTGGAATAAGTACAGGAGTTTGGGGAGTACATTCATTTTTATGGCGTTAATACGTCCAATCCAAGAGAGGTAATAAGATTCCCATTGGCGGATGTCCTTAAGAATTGAGGTTATGAGTGGGGGGTAGTTGGCTCGGTAGAGAGAGTTGTATGATTTGGTTATGAAGACTCCTAAGTATTTAAGTGAGTGTTTACGCCATGAAAATTCGAAGTTTGCTTGTAACAGAGTCTTTATGCGCTTGGGGATGTGTAAGGAAAGGGCTTCGGATTTTGACTGATTGATTTTGTATCCCGAGAGATTGCCGTATATCGATAATTCACGAAATAGATTGGGAAGGGAGATGGTCGGGTTCGTTAGTGTGAGGAGTATGTCGTCAGCGAATAGGGATATAGTGTAGTGAGTGCGGTTAACAGTGATCCCAGAGATATCTGGGTTGGCTCTGATGTGGCACGCGAGGGGTTCGATAATCAATGCGAAGATGAGGGGGGATAGTGGGCATCCTTGTCTGGTTCCGTTGGAGATCGTGAAGGGATCCGATAGTAGGCCATTTGTGTGTACTGAAGCCGAGGGGTTGTGGTACAAGGCTTGTATAGCCTGTAGGAATTTATCGCGAAAGCCAAAGTGTTGCAGGGTTTGTAGCATGAAGGGCCAGGAGACCCTGTCGAAGGCCTTCTCCGCGTCCAGAGCAAGCGCCAGGGATGGGATCTTGTGAAGGTTAATATAGTGAATAACGTCGATCGTGCGTCTAGTGTTGTCAAGCGCTTGCCTGGACGGGACAAAGCCCACCTGGTCTGGGTGAATCAGTGAGGGGAGAATCGGGTTGAGCCTGTTAGCTAGGACTTTGGCAAAAATTTTGAGGTCTGTGTTCAGAAGTGAGATAGGTCGGTAGTTAGTGATTAGTTGGGGGTCTTTATTTGGTTTCGGAATTACCGTGATAGTAGCCTTGGTGGTTTGAGAGTGGAAGGAGGAGCCCTCTAGTATCAGATTAAATACCTTCGTGAGATGGGAAAGTAGCGAAGGTTGGAAGATTTTGTAGTATGACATAGGAAAGCCGTCTGGGCCAGGAGCTTTAGACGGTTTCTGAGATTTAATAGCGAAGGCAATTTCTTCCTCTGAGATAGGCCTATCCAGGCCCGACGAGGTCTCTGGATCTAGGCGGGGCAGATCACATGATATCAGGTAGTCGGAAGCGGGCGGGTGGGTTTGGTCGGGAGTGGGCGGTCTATCTGGGAGATTATAAAGCCGCTCATAGTAAGCTTTAAAAAGGGAGTTGATAGTGGAGGGGTTATATTGGGGTGAGCCCTTGTCATCTTTGATCGCTGAAATGGCGGATTGCGCTTTCCGGGCCCTCAGTCTGCTGGCCAATAAAGTGTCAGCTTTGTTGCTCTTTTCATAGAATCTTTGTTTCAGCCAGCGGAGTGAGTGCTCAGTTTTTTCGGCCAGCAAAGCGTTCAGGGCTGCTCTGGCAGTGGTAAGTTGTGTGTAAAGGGGGCGAGAGGGCCGCTGTTTGTGTTGGGTTTCCAGATTGTGGACCTCTTCTGTGAGGGAGGCCAGTTTTTGTTTATGTTCTTTATGTGTGAGGCATAACTAATGATGTGACCTCTGATGACGGCTTTGTGCGCCTCCCATATCAGTGGGGTGCAAGAGGAGTCAGTGATGTTTAGAGTAAAGTAGTCTGCAAGGGCAAGTCTGAGTTTTTCCTGAAATTGGGGAATTTTCAGCAGCGTTTCGTTTAAACGCCATGCCGGTCGGGATGTCGGGGTGTCAAGGAAATCAAAGGTGGCGGTGACGATGGAGTGATCTGACCACGGGTTGGTGATGATGGATGAGTCGGACATGTGCTTGGAGGCCTGGGTGCTGCAAAAAAAGAGGTCGATACGGGAGTAAGATTGGTGCGGACACGAGAAGAAGGTGTAGTCCTTGGACGTGGGGTTGAGGGCCCGCCAGACATCAATGAGACCGGATTCCCGCGTGTGTTTATTTAAAGCTCGGGATGAGGGGTCACGGTATAGACGTGACTGGGGAGTGGATTTATCTAATTGAGAATCCGGGGCAGTATTAAAATCTCCACCTATTATTAAATAGCCTCTTCTGACTTTGGATAATGTGGAGAAGGAGTTAAAGAAGGACGCTTGCCCGGAGTTAGGGGCGTAGACAGTGGCAATAGTGCATTCTAGGTGTCCGAGTCTACCCGTTAAAATTATGAACCGCCCATCTTTATCTGTATGTGAGGAACCCAACACAAACGGGGTTTTAGAGTTTACCAAAATGGCCACTCCATTGTGTTTGGTTTGGCTCGAGGAGTAGAGAGCCGTCAGGAATCATTTATAGGTGAGGGCAGGGTGTGACTGGGATTTAAAGTGGGTCTCCTGGATAAATACTATGTCTGCTTTGAGGGTGCGAAGGGATCGAAATAGGGAGGAGCGTTTCTGGGGAGTGTTGAGGCCCTTGACGTTCAGAGATGCTATCAGCAGAGGCATTGTGAGTTGTGGTTAAGAGGAGGAAGTGAAAGAGAAGGGGAGGAGAAGGAGAGAAAAAAGTAAGAGGGTAGAGAGAGAGAGAAAGAGGTGAGAGGAGCGGGAAAAAAAGAAAAAAAAGGGGAAAAAAAAAAAGGGGAAGGGTCCGCGCTGAGGAACCTCACGGCCAGCGAGGAGGAACCAGCACAGAAATTAGGACCGGTTGGTCCAAGGTGGGGAAGCACCGGGTAATTGCCGTACTCCCTCCTAGGAGGTAGGGTGGGGGGGAGTGTGTTTACAAGTAGGAGTTCGACAACATGAACTCGTGTGTTGTATGGGGTAGATGAGGGATCATGGCCCTCAAGTGGTGGAGTGATCAAAGAGTGTGCTAACCTTGGCCTTAGGGGAAAAAAGCATCAAGGGGAGGTAATGTAGAACAAACGTATAAGCAGTAAATAACATAACGGTAACGTTGTTTAAGTAAAAGCAAAGCAAACAAGGCAGTGTCGTGGACATCAGCCAGTTCCCTATGTGCTCCAAAGTATTTTCTTCAAAGGTCGGTTCACTCCCTATGGGGGTGATCTGAGTCATAGTCCCGGGTGCATCTAGTGTGACCAGGGCGTTGACTTAAAAATAGTGAGTTTGAAAACAAGGCAGAGGGGTCTTGCTGCACATTCGGGGCCAAACCGTTGCATTAAGCATTGTGGAAGGACTAGATGGTTATTATGTGTACCCTCTCCCCCCCGCATAATAACAATCAATATATATATTATATACAATAAACGTCAACTGGTTAAATGGGTCTGGACGTTTTACCCCGGGTTGGCCAGGATGCTTCTATGGAGCAAGAGGTGTAGGTGGCATTCGAAGTGAGGAAAGGTAGGTCGCCTGGCGGGTGGTGGACGCCACCTGTACAGAGTCGGAGTCCTCTAGGTGTGACAAGAAGTCTCTGCCCTCTCTGGGGTCCCGGACGATAAGAGTTTTTCCGTTGAAGTCAATCAGCAGCTTGAAGGGGAATCCCCAGCGATATCGGATTCTGCGCGTGCGGAGCGCGGAGGTTAGATCTTTTAGCTCTCTCCGTTTGAGCAGCGTGGAGGGAGCCAAGTCCTGAAAGAATTGTAGCCTAGTATTTTCGAATAGAATGTATGGCTTGCTCCGGGTAGGATTAAGTACCAGTTCTTTATCTTTAAAGTTAAGGAAGCGTAGGATCACATCTCTGGGGGGATCACCTTCACGTGGTTTGGGCTGGAGAGCTCTATGGGCCCTTTCTAGTGGCAGTTCACGGGAGCCTAAAGTTGGAACCACGGTGGAGAATAGTTTGTGTAGATATGTTTCGAGGTTCGCAGGGAGGACGGATTCCGGGACATTCCGTATGCGGAGATTGTTTCTTCTCTCGCGATTCTCCAAATCCTCGTTCTTATCGCGTAGTTCCGAGATGTCTCGGATAAGATGGTCGATGTCTCTAACGGTCTCGCTCTGCTCTTTGTGTAGGGTGTCCTGGCGGGATTCAAGTTTGGAGGTCCTAGTGGATAGGGACGTAATGTCCGATCTAATGGAGGCAACCACGTTGTCTAGTTTGGACTCCAATGATTCCTTGAAATCCATGATGAGCGATTTCAAAGCTAGGATGTCCTCTTTGGTTGAAAGAGCGGGGGATGAAGATGAATCTTCCTTGTCAGACACCGAAAGGCTAGGGGAGGGGGGTCCAGAGAGCGAGGATGATTTGTCGTTTTTGTCGGCTCTGGTGAAGTGCTGGGTTATGTCCGTCCCCGCCCGCTTTCTAATGGAGGCGGTGGATTTAGACATGGTGGCAGATTGTATGGGTTAGAGAAAGTGTTGGAGCGGCTTGTAGAGATGCGCAAACGATGAGGCCTAAGGGCTAACCACTGGAGGGCTAGATTATGGTATGTTCAGTGGGGCATGAGGCCCTTCAGTAGTAGTATAGAAGAAGGGTCACAAGGGGTAGAATGACGCCCCGCGGGTTGTGGCTGTGGGCGGACTAGCAGTAGGTGGGGGGGAGGTACGGGCTTCTTATGTTGGGGCGACCTCCTGGTGAAAGGGAGAGCTCGTAGTAGATGCGTTGTAGCAATAACTACATAGTGGGGCTGTATTTGTAAGATATGAGAACTACCGGCAGGGTATGTGGGTTTTCAGCCAGCTGCGTGGTGTTCTGTGCTGGGTCTCAATGCTCCAGAGGGTATCTCGTAGCAGCAGGGGGGGAGATGGCCGCTGGGGCTCGTGTCGTGTCGGAGGGGGTGAGATGCAGCACCCTTAGTCGGGTTACCCCGTAGAATTGTGGGTCGCAGGCCAGGCGGGGCCACTCACTAGTGATGTCTAGTCCCGGGGGACATCGGAGGATATGGTGCGGGGTCGGTTGTCGCCGCCACGGCACGTCCGGGCGGCCAGTGGACCAGGCGGGGGCTGGGAGTGGGCAGCTGCTGTTGTTGCAGGATTGAGTGTAAATAAATATATAATGACCCCCTGGCTGGGAAGGGGAGGGTCTGCTATCCCGGCCGCAGGCACCTCTGGTTCTGTTCTGCGGCGATGGTGGGCTTTAGTTCCCTGCGGAAAGGCCGCTGGCAGAGAGGGGTAGTGGACAAGGCAGGGGGGCAAAGGGGAGAGTTCCTCACCGCACCGTCGGCGAGTAGTGGTAGCGACAGTGCGGCTCCCGTCTCCCTCTGACGCTGGTTCCCTCAGCAGGGATAGCCCTCTTTCAAGATGGCCGCCGCGGTCACTCTGCAGCCGGACCGGACCGGCAGGCAAGTCGGCTTAGGGGACCCGGGGTGAAGCGCAAACCCCCCTCCAGCTCCACCGAGGGACGTACCTGGCTGGTGTGGTGTGTGCCGTCCGGCCGTTCACCTCGTCCGTGCGGCCCTCTGTTTAGTCTTTTGGTGCATCCAATATGGCCGCCGGGCGTCTTCTCGCGCCGTTTCGTTCGCCGGGTTTCTGGGTCTCCGCCGGGCGAGTATGCATCTGTTGGGGCCTGGGACAGGGAGGCTCCGCTAGTCGCGGCCGACGGCCAGCGTCCGTGGATAGGACGGAGCTCCAGGCGACGTCTGCGGCCCGTGTAGCGGGTCTCGGAGCCGCTTCCGGCTTAAGGCCCAACTCGAGGTCCCGGCTTCTTCTAGCCCCGTAGGCCGCAATCCGCGGGAGCAGTTAAAACTGCTCCCCGATTCCGCGGCACTTCAGGGGTCCCAGCCGGGGGTGCAGGGAGGGCGGCAGTGAGAATATTGAGGCTTGGGAGGTGCAGAAGGCTGGAAAAAAGAGCAGTTTGGGCTATGGTTCTCAGGAGCTCACACTAGGCACGTCTGTCTCCTTCAGCACCCAGACCACGCCCCCCTGCACCTCCTTTTTTTTAATTTTTTTTTATTTATCTTTGCATCATGTACTGTTTGGGGACTATTTTTTGAAGTGCCATCCTGTCTGACACTGCACTGCCACTCCTAGATGGGCCAGGTGTTTGTGCCGCCTACTTGGGTCGCTTAGCTTAGTCATCCAGCGACCTCGGTGCAAATTTTAGGACTAAAAATAATATTGTGAGGTGTTCAGAATAGACTGGAAATGAGTGGAAATTATGGTTATTGAGGTTACTAATACTATAGGATCAAAATTACCCCCAAATTCTATGATTTAAGGGGTTTTTGAAAAAAAACACCCGAATCCAAAACACATCCGAATCCGACAAAAATTCAAAAGGGTGGATTTGCCAAAATGCGTCCGAATCCAAAACACGACCGCTGAACCGAATCCAAAACCAAAATACAAAACCCGAAAAATTCCCGCTGCACATCTCTGTACATCTAACATGCATGAAAATCGTGTAGTTTTCCAGGTAATACAGTCCCTTCTCCCAAACACTGCCACTTTTTTATTATCTTCAACAACAAATAGATCTATAGCATTGTGCTATGTAACAATTGCTGTGTACCTGGTCAGTGTCTGATACTGCCACCGTGGCCCCGGTGTCCGTCAGCACCACACTGCACTAGTGATCAGACTAGTGTCCAGCAGCACCGCACTTGTAATCAGACTCAAAATAAACTACAGTTCCCAGCAGCCTTTGCTGCCGGGTGCTTCCAGCAACAAGGGCTGCTGGGAGCTGTAGCATATTTTGAGTCTGATTACAAAGTGTGGTGCTGCTGGACACTAGTCTGATCACTAGTGCAGTGTGGTGGTGGCAGTTACAGACTCTGACTAGGTACAGTCTGACAGTACTAGAGATGAGCGCCTGAAATTTTTCGGGTTTTGTGTTTTAGTTTTGGGTTCGGTTCCGCGGCCGTGTTTTGGGTTCGAACGCGTTTTGGCAAAACCTCACCGAATTTTTTTTGTCGGATTCGGGTGTGTTTTGGATTCGGGTGTTTTTTTCAAAAAACACTAAAAAACAGCTTAAATCATAGAATTTGGGGGTCATTTTGATCCCAAAGTATTATTAACCTAAAAAACCATAATTTACACTCATTTTCAGTCTATTCTGAATACCTCACACCTCACAATATTATTTTTAGTCCTAAAATTTGCACCGAGGTCGCTGTGTGAGTAAGATAAGCGACCCTAGTGGCCGACACAAACACTGGGCCCATCTAGGAGTGGCACTGCAGTGTCACGCAGGATGTCCCTTCCAAAAAACCCTCCCCAAACAGCACATGACGCAAAGAAAAAAAGAGGCGCAATGAGGTAGCTGTGTGAGTAAGATTAGCGACCCTAGTGGCCGACACAAACACCGGGCCCATCTAGGAGTGGCACTGCAGTGTCACGCAGGATGTCCCTTCCAAAAAACCCTCCCCAAACAGCACATGACGCAAAGAAAAAAAGAGGCGCAATGAGGTAGCTGACTGTGTGAGTAAGATTAGCGACCCTAGTGGCCGACACAAACACCGGGCCCATTTAGGAGTGGCACTGCAGTGTCACGCAGGATGTCCCTTCCAAAAAACCCTCCCCAATCAGCACATGATGCAAAGAAAAAGGTTAGGTGGTATACAATTATGGACGGACTGCCTGCCGAGTGCAGACACAGAGGTAGCCACAGCCGTGAACTACCGTACTGTACTGTGTCTGCTGCTAATATAGACTGGTTGATAAAGAGATGTCGTAGTAGTATGTATGTATAAAGAAGAAAAAAAAACCACGGTTAGGTGGTATACAATTATGGACGGACTGCCTGCCGAGTGCAGACACAGAGGTAGCCACAGCCGTGAACTACCGTACTGTGTCTGCTGCGACTGGATGATAAATGATATAAAAAATATATATATATCACTACTGCAGCCGGACAGGTATATATTATATATTATATAATGACGGACCTGCTGGACACTGTCTGTCAGCAGAATGAGTTTTATTTTTATAGAATAAAAAAAACAACAACACACAAGTGAAGTCACACGACGAGTGTTTAACTTTTTCAGGCAATCACAATATAAGTATACTACTAACTATACTGGTGGTCAGTGTGGTCAGGTCACTGGTCAGTCACACTGGCAGTGGCACTCCTGCAGCAAAAGTGTGCACTGTTTAATTTTAATATAATATTATGTACTCCTGGCTCCTGCTATAACCTATAACTGGCACTGCAGTGCTCCCCAGTCTCCCCCACAATTATAAGCTGTGTGAGCTGAGCAGTCAGACAGATATATAATATATATAGATGATGCAGCACACTGGGCTGAGCCTGAGCAGTGCACACAGATATGGTATGTGACTGAGTCACTGTGTGTATCGCTTTTTTCAGGCAGAGAACGGATATATTAAATAAACTGCACTGTCTGGTGGTCACTCACTATATAATATTATGTACTCCTGGCTCCTGCTATAACCTATAACTGGCACTGCAGTGCTCCCCAGTCTCCCCCACAATTATAAGCTGTGTGAGCTGAGCAGTCAGACAGATATATAATATATATAGATGATGCAGCACACTGGGCTGAGCCTGAGCAGTGCACACAGATATGGTATGTGACTGAGTCACTGTGTGTATCGCTTTTTTCAGGCAGAGAACGGATATATTAAATAAACTGCACTGTCTGGTGGTCACTCACTAGTAAACTCTCTGCACTCTCTACACTTCTACAGTACTCCTCCTAGTCCTAAACTCCAGTAAATCTCTCTCTCTTATAATCTAAATGGAGAGGACGCCAGCCACGTCCTCTCACTATCAATCTCAATGCACGTGTGAAAATGGCGGCGACGCGTGGCTCCTTATATAGAATCCGAGTCTCGCGAGAATCCGACAGCGTCATGATGACGTTCGGGCGCGCTCGGGTTAACCGAGCAAGGCGGGAGGATCCGAGTCTGCTCGGACCCGTGAAAAAAACCATGAAGTACTTTTCTACCCTTTGGCCACGGGTGGCAATACCAGGCGGCGCCCCCTCCTTGCCTGGCGCCCCTGACGAGTGCCATCCTGGCCAATGGGTAGATACACACCTGCCCCTGCCCTCTCCTGGGGTCCTACCCTTGGTGTGGAGTCCCAGTCTGTCAATCATTAGAAACCCCGCCCCCTACAGACGGCACATCCTGACCGAGGAATGTTCTCTTGGTAAGAACACATTTGTGCTTGTGTGTGTACACAGGGTGTGGTATAGCACTTAGACAGTTAAAAGATT
Source organism: Pseudophryne corroboree (assembly GCF_028390025.1). Taxonomy (NCBI): domain Eukaryota; kingdom Metazoa; phylum Chordata; class Amphibia; order Anura; family Myobatrachidae; genus Pseudophryne; species Pseudophryne corroboree. The sequence continues at coordinate 621,523,366 of NC_086449.1, read as the reverse complement.
GACAGTCATTAGGTAGACACCATATGGTCGACAGTCAAAAGTCAGACACGAAAAAAACTATTTTTTTATTTTATTTAATTTTGTTTTTTTAAACATTTTTAACCCAAATGTGGTGAAATTCTGCCCCTCGCGGGCTCGGTGTCTTGCTCCACTCGCCACAACTTTACTAAAAGGTGATAGTTTGTGACATGGATATTAAATGAGGCAAAGGTTGAAAAAAAACACAGAAAAACACACAAAATTTGTTTTTGTTTGTGTCGGACTTCTGACCCTGTCGGACTTCTGACTGTCAACTATATGGGGTCTACCTAATGACTGTCTATCTTTTAACTGTCTATAGGCTGGAACCCGTGTACAGAGTGGGGGTGTAGTTGTTATACCGGTGCTGCATGGAGTTTAGTTTCTACACAGGTGCTGTGGGGGAAGTGGGGACGTCTATTTTGCCTCTGGGTGCCTGCAATGAACTTGTGCACCTGATGCTGCTGCTTCAGTATAATGAGTTACTGTGTACCTGTCATCCCTGTCTCCCCAGTCGCCCACTATCTCGGTCATCCCTGTCTCCTCAGTTGCCCATTATCTCCCTGTCACCCACTATCTCAATGTACCGTTGGAGGAACTATTGTGTGTCCATGCCCTTTCCTTGTGAGGCCACATCCCTTTTTAAGGTGCGCACCATAAGCATGCGTTGTCCCTTTTAAAAAGTTTATCCCATCAATTGGCGCCATACAGTATCTTTGCTTACCAAAAAAATTACGCGCGGGCCACCCCTGGTGGAATATATAGGAGGTGGGCATCACAGCAACAGCGCAGCCTCATAGCACTGGCACCAAGGGCTATATTCCAACCATGATTTGTTTTCCCTGTGTCCACCTTTGTTTCCTCTGGGCAACTTGTATCGTTAATGCTCCTGTAGTAGAGTTAGAACCTCTGCAACTGTAAACTATACTGAGACAGGGACTAATCTGAATGGATAGAACATTCTTTGTAACACTGCACATGTTCATTCTGTACAAGCTTCTTCTTTATAATGGAAATATCAGGTTATGGAAAGCCACTGTAAATTATTATTTGTCTAGCATCCATAAGGGATACTGGGGTCTTAGTATGATGGGGTATAGATGAGATCCAAATGAGCCAGTGCACTCTAAATTTCTTCAACTGGGTGTGCTAGGGGGGCTCCCCGGTTCTTGGTGCAGCGCTATTGCAGGGGCTACATCCGGAGCCCCAGGGGGGGATTCGATAGCCCATACCTCCCAACATGACCCTCTCCAGGAGGGACAGAATGCTCTGCTCCTGGACCTTTCTCTTAATTTATGACTGCCATTACCTGTGGTGAACAGGTTAATAGATAAGAAAGGTGTTTTCCCACAGGTGAGGGCAATCATACATTAGGTGGGAAGTCCAGAAGCAGAGCATTGTGTCCCTCCTGGAGAGGGTCATGTTGTGAGGTATGATAGCCCCCCTGCATAAACTGGTCAGCGGTTTGGTGAAAACAAGTATTCATACTCTGTTTTACACCATAAGTAATTTGCCAGTATAAATAAATGCATGGCTCCGGCGCCATTACAGGGGGCGGAGCTTAATCAGAGCGGGACCAGCAGCTTCTTGGCGCCTTCCTCTGCTTACAGCTGCAGCAGCAAGGCACACAGCTCCTCCAGGACACTCACGATACACAGGAAACTGGTACAGGGGTGTAAATAAGGGGGAGAGCCACTATTATACATGAAAATAGTGTCCTGAAAAGGACAAACTCAAGTATTACACCGAGCTAGTAAGGCCTGCAGTTTTATGGAGTCTGCTAGGCTTGGGTGTGCTGGTCTCTTCTCTCTGGGTCTCCTACTCACATACCAGTCTGGGCAGGCTTGCTATATATATACTTGTCTGTGTGTTGTGTGTGAGTGTTTTGTCTCCTGTAAACATGGTAAAACATCAATTATGTAAAGTTTGTAATATCAGGTTCTCTCCGTCCGTTGCTGGTTCCCCCTCATGTGAACAATGCAGCCAGTCCTCCCAAGTTAGTGAGGAAGCTGGGGGGGAGGTTCAGGAGCCATCCTGGTTAGGTACTATAAAAACCATGATGGCTGATATGTCTTCTCAGCTCACTGGGTGCCTCAAACACTGCAATAGGCACCAGGGGCAAGACCAGAAAACCATCCGCTGCCTGTTCTCAGGGCCTCGGCATGATGGTGTTCCCCCACCCAGAGAGAATCTAGAGGTTGGAGCTCGGTTGCGTCACTTCAGCCGCATCTAGGAAGGCTCATGCCAGGATGCCTGTCCACAGCTCTGAGGGTCTTCACGAAGGTGATGGTGGAGATTATGTTCCAGCTCTGAGTCCAGGGGGTCAATATTGTCCCTTACCTAGACGATCTCTTGATAAAGGCGAAATCCAAGGAGCTTCTATTACGAGGCGATCCAGTATGGAAGGTTCCATGCCAGAACATTTCAATTGGATCTCCTGAGCAAGTGGTCCGGATCACATCTTCAGATGCACCGGATCATACGTCTATCACCTCAGGCCAGGATTTCCCTCCTGTGGTGGCTACAATTCTCAAACCTGCTGAAAGGTTGAAGTTTCGGGATTCAGGATTGGATCCTCCTAACAACAGACGCGAGTCTGAGGGGATGGGGAGCTGTCACCGAAGGGGCCCAGTTCCAGGGCAGGTGGTCAACCCACAAAGCCCTACTTCCAATCAACATTCTGGAACTACGGACGATCTACAACGTTCTGTTCAGGCCTTTCCTCTGCTCCGGGATCAGGCCATTCTAGTTCAGTTGGACAACGCCACGGCGGTGGCATACATAATTCGACAAGGAGGAACAAAGACAGAGCATACATGCAAAAGGTGTCCAGGATAATCCTCTGGGCAGAAATAAATGGAAGAGCGTTGTCGGCCATCTTTATTCCGGGGGTGGACAACTGAGAAGGGGACTTCCTAAGTTGTCACGACCTACACCTGGGGGAGTGGAGCCTCCTCCCACAGGTATTTCGGTGGATCACTGATCTGTGGGGCTGCCCGCAGATCGACTTGATTGCATCTCTGTTCAAAAAGAAACTTCGCCGGTAATGTTCGAGGACCAGGGACCCGCAGGCGGTAGCAGTGGATGCACTGATGACACTTTGGCCTTTCAGATTGGTCTACCTGTTTCCTCCGAATCCGTTGCTCCCGAGGGTACTAAAGATAATCAGGAATCAGAGTCCAGGCAATTCTGATTTCCCCAAACTGGCCTCGTAGGGCATGGTACGCGGATCTTCTGGACATGTCCATCACAGACCCTTGGCCTCTGCCAATGAGAAGAGATCTTCTGCAACAAGGATTGTTCGTCTACCCGGACTTTATGGCGGCTTCGTTTGACGGCATGGCGGTTGAGCAGAGCATCCCAGCTCACAAAGGCCTTTCCAAAAAGGTTATTGCAATCATGGTTCAGGCCAGAATACCGGTGATGTCAAAGCACGATCATCATATCTGGACGAGATATGTCTCTTGGTGTGAGGAGCGCAAGTTTCCTCCGGCAAATTTTCACTTGGGACGTTTCCTGCAGGCTGAAGCGGATATGGGCTTACGTCAGGGCACTCTTAAGGTCCAGATTTTAGCCCTCTCAATCTTCTTCCAGAAGAAGTTGGCAGTGTTGCCAGAGATTCAAACTTTCTTGCAAGGGATTCTTCACATACAGCCTCCCTTTGTGCCACCAACGGAACCCTGGGATCTGAATGTGGTATTGGAATTTCTACAGTCCTCCTGGTTTGAGCCATTAAGGATGGTAGAAGACAAGTACCTCATGTGGAAGACTGTGATGTTACTGGCCCCTGCTTCTGCTAGGCATGTCTCAGAATTGGGAGCCTTATCGTGTAAAAGTCCATACTTGGTCTTTTATGAAGACAGAGCAGAGCTCAGGACTATGCAGAAGTTCCTGCCGATGGTTGTCTCTGCATTCCACTTGAACCAACCTATTGTGGTTCCGTCCGGTTCTGCCACTTCTGCCCCTCCGGAGGAGTTGGATGCTGTGCGAGCCTTGAAGATCTACATCCAGAGGACGGCTCGGTTCAGAGACCGATTCCCTGTTTGTGCTTTATGATGCGCAGAAAAAGGGTTACCCTTCTTCTAAGCAGTACATTGCTTGTTGGATTAGGATGACTATCCAACAGGCCTATGTGTCAGCAGCCTTACCTGTTTCACAGTCTCTGAAGGCCGACTCTACAAGATCGGTGGGGTCTTCCTGGACGGCTGCCCGTAGAGTCCCGGCCTTGCAACCGAGCTGCTACCTGGTCGGGGAAGAACACTTTTGTAAAGTTCTACAGGTTTGATACCCTGGCCAACGAGGATACCCAGTTTGGGCAGGTGGTGCTGCAGACGTCTCTGCACATTTCCGCCCGTTCTGGAAGCTTTGGGACGTCCCCATCGTACTAAGACCCCAGTATCCTGTATGGATGCTAGAGAAAATCGGATTTTAATTACCTACTGGTAAATCCTTTTCTCGTAGTTCACAAGGGATACTGGGCGCCCGCCTCAGTGCGTTGACTTTTCTGCATGTTTTTTTTTTTTAATAGGTTTTTCATTATAGACAGGTCCCTTGGGAGCCACTGGCACTTTAAGAGTTTAATAGTATGGGCTGGCCCCTCCCTCTATGCCCCTCCTACCAGACTCCGTCTAGAAACTGTGCCCGAGGAGACGGACATACTTCGAGAGAAGGAAATACACAGTTAGTGGTGAGATTCACACCAGCTCACACATAACAAAAGGAAAGCCAAGCTAACCAACTTGAAACGATTCAGCCACGACTGAACCAACAATATTTAACCAAGTAACCATGCTGGAATACGAAGCACTGGGCGGGCGCCCAGCATCCTCTACGGACTACGAGAAAAGGATTTACCGGTAGGTCATTAAAATCCTATTTTCTCTTATGTCCTAGAGGATGCTGGGGTTTCATTTAGTACCATGGGGAAGTACCAAAGCTCCCAGTACAGGAGGTAGAGTGCGGAGGTTCCTGCAAAACAGATTGACCAAACTTCAGGTCATCAGAGGCCAAAGTATCGAACTTGTAGAACTTAGCAAACATGTTCGAACCTGACCAAGTAGCTGCTTGGCAAAGCCGTAAAGCCGAGACACCCCGGGCAGCCGCCCAGGAAGAACCCACTTTATGAGAAGAGTGGGCCTTAACAGATTTTGGACACGGCAAGCCTGCCGTAGAATAAGCATGCTGGATAGTAAGCCTGATCCAGCGAGAAATCGTCTGCTTCGAAGCAGGACACCCAATCTTGTTCGGGATAATAAAGATCAAAAATAGAGTATCCGACTTCCTGTGACGAGAAGTTCTCGTCACATAAATTTTCAAAGCCCTCACAACATCCAAGGACTTTGAGGTAATTTAGCAGTCAGTAGCCACTGGCACCACAATAGGTTGGTTGATATGAAAAGCTGACACAACCTTTGGAAGAAATTGATGATGCGTTCTGGCGTCATGGAAAATCAAGTAGGGGCTCTTGCATGACAATGCCCCCAATTCCGACACACGTCTAGCAAATGCTAATGCCAACAGTGTGACCACCTTCCAAGTAAGAAACTTGACCTCCACCTCCTGTAAAGGCTCAAACCAATCTGATTGCAGGAACTGCAGTACTACATTAAGATCCCAAGGTGCCGTAGGAGGCACAAAGGGTAGTTGGATGTGCAGAATCCCTTTCAAGAATGTCTGAACCTCAGGGAAAGAAGCAAATTGTTTCTGGAAGAAAATGGACAAGGCAGAAATCTGGAGCCCAAGCGTAGGCCCACATCCCCATCTACTTGCAGAAGAGGAGAAACCGTCCCAGTAGAAACTCCACCATAGACACCAAGACAAATACTTTTTCCAAATCCAATGGTAATGTTTAGACGTTACTCCCTTCCTAGCCTGTATCAGGGTAGGAATGACCTAGTTCGGAATGCCCCTCCAAGCTAAGATCTGGCGTTCAACCTCCATGCCGCGGTAAGTCTTGATAGGTGAACGGTCCCTGTTGAAGAAGGTCCTCACGAAGAGGAAGAGGCCTCCGATCCTCCAGCAGTAATTCCAGAAGATTCGCGTACCAAGCCCTTCTTGGCCAGTCCGGAGCAATGAGGATCGCCTGAACTGTTCTTTTTATTAGTTTCAGAATCCTTGGTATGAGTGGAAGTGGAGGGAACACGTACACTGGCCCTCATTCAGAGTTGTTCGCTCGCTAGCCGCTTTTCGCAGCAGTGCACACGCTAAGCCGCCGCCCTCTGGGAGTGAATCTTAGCTAAGCTGAATTGCGAACGAAGTATTCGCAATATTGCGAAAAGACTTTTCTTTGCAGTTTCTGAGTAGCTCGAGACTTACTCTTCCAGTGCGATCAGTTCAGTGCTTGTCGTTCCTGGTTTGACGTCACAAACACACCCAGCGTTCGCCCAGACACTCCCCCGTTTCTCCAGCCACTCCCATGTTTTTCCCAGAAACGGCAGCGTTTTTTCACACACTCCCATAAAACGGCCAGTTTCCGCCCAGAAACACCCACTTCCTGTCAATCACACTACGATCACCAGACCGAAGAAAAAACCTCGTAATGCCGTGAGTAAAATACCAAACTTCTTAGCAAATTTACTCGCAGCCGCAGTGCGAACATTGCGCATGTGCAGTTAGCGGAAAATTGCTGCGATGCGAAGAAAATTAACGAGCGAACAACTCTGAATGAGGGCCACTGACTGGAACATCCATGGAGTTACCAGTGCATCCACTGCTTGTGGGTCTCACGACCTGGAACAGTACCTCCGAAGCTTCTTGTTGAGGCGAGAGGCCATCATGTCTATCTGAGGTACACCCCATCGGCTTGTCACCTCTGCGAACACCTCCGGGTGGAGGCCCCATTCTCCTGGATGGAGATCGTTTATGCTGTCGAAGTCTGCTAACCAGTTGTCCACTCCTGGAATGAAGATTGCTGAGAGTGCCACTGCATGCTTTTCTGCCCAGAGGAGGATTCTTGTTCCCTCTGACATTGCCGCTCTGCTCTGAGGTTTATGTAGGACACTGCCGTTACATTGTCAAACTGAACCTGAATGGCTTGATCTTGCAGAAGATGCGCCGCTTGTAGAAGGCCATTGTATTTGGCCCTTAGTTCCATAATGTTTATCGGAAGGATGGATTCCAGACTTTCCTTGGAAGTTTTCACCTAGGGCGACTGCTCCCCAACCTCTGAGACTTGCATCCGTGGTTAGAAGGATCTAATTCTGAATCCCGAACCTGCAGCCCTCGAGTAGGTGAGAAGTTCGCAGCCACCAGTGGAGTGAAATTCTGGCTTTTGGCGACAGGTGTATCTGCTGGTGCATGTGAAGATGTGATCACGACCATTTGTCTAGGAGATCCAGTTGGAATGACCTCGCATGGAATCTTCCGTATTGTAGAGCCTCGTAGGAGGCTACCATCTTCCCCAGAAGGCGAATGCACTGATGAACCAATACCTGGGCTGGCTTCAGGACATCCCGTACCATTGATTGGATCACCAACGCTTTCTCCACCGGTAGAAACACACACTGCACTTCTGTGTCGAGTATCATCCCCAGGAAGGGCAGCCTCCTTGTCAGCTCCAAATGTGACTTTGGAAGGGTTAGGATCCACCCATGATCCTGGAGTAGTTAAGTTGAGAGAGCAATACTCTGCAACAACCTCTCCCTGGAAGACGCCATCTTGAATTTGAATTCCCTCACGTATAATGACTTTAGGTTTAATATCTGCCTTACTGAACCATCTGATTTCGGTACCACAAACAGGTTTGAGTAATAACCTTTGTGTTTTAGGTGAGGTGGAACTGGAACAATAACATTTGTTTTTACCAATTTTTGAATGGCTTCCCGTAGGATTGCACTTTCGGTCAGCTAAGCTGGTAAGCCCGATTTGAAGAATCTGTGAGGTGGGAGTTCTTGAATTTCCAGTCTGTACCCCTGGGCAACAATATCTCAGGGGTCTGGGCATGATGACGCCAAGATGTGACTGAATTTTTTTTTAATCTCACTCCCACCTGCCCAGTCTCCAGGCTGGGATGTCCACCGTCATGCTGAAGATTTTGAGGGAGTAGAACCAGGTTTCTGTTCCCGAGAACCTGTTGGTACAGATTTTCTGGATTTTCCCCGACCACCCCTAAAGAAAGTGGAAGGGGTTTTGGACTTCTTAACTTTTGCGGTCCGAAAGTACTGCAGTGTAGACGTAGGATAAGATTTCCTAGTCGGTGGTGTTGCTGAAGGAAGAAAGGTTGACTTACCCGCAGTTGCTGTGGAGATCCACGCATCCAATGCATCCCCAAACAGAGCCTGACCTGTGAAGGGTAGGTTCTCCACACTTTTCTTGGATTCTGCATCCACCGTCCATTGGCGTAGCCAGAGTCCTCTGTGCGCTGAGACTGCCATGGAAGTAGCCCTTGCGTTCAGCATGCCAAGGTCCTTCATGGCCTCCACCATGAAACCTGCAGAATCCTGTATGTGATGTAAAAACAATTCAGTGTCACTCCTATCTATAGTATCTAAGTCCTCTAGTAATGTGCCTGACCACTTTACTATGGCCTTAGAAATCCACGCACAAGCAATAGTGGGCCTTAAAGCCACGCCAGTAGCTGTGTATAGTGATTTGAGTGTAGAGTCTGTGACATCCTTGTTGAAATCTGGGATATTATTCCCCTTAAAGAATCGACACATGTGGGTTCGGATTCCGAAGGCACATTGCAGTCCTGAGTACATGGGATAGACTTCTCAGGAGAAGATGCACATTCTCCAGCACAGGACACAGAGTCCTTAGACATGGTAAAGTGGACACACACACACACACACACACACACACACACACACACACACACACACACACACACACACACATGTCAGACACAGTTTCTCCCAGAGTACCTTCAGAGAGTCAGAGTATAAGGAACCAGCCACACAGCGATAAAAGCATGGTGCTGACTAATTAACCTTAATAGGGTAACTAGTACTATAATCACACCTGTCTGTAACACCCTGGTACCGCAGAGGTATAGCTGGAGTTATCTGGAGGGCAGCGCTCCCTGTCAGCATCTCTTTCCTATGATCTGCAGGGAGAAAATGGTGCTGGTGAGTGCTGGATCCGCTCTGAGAGGAAGCCCCTCGCAATGGCGCACAGCTTCCCGCACTAAGTTGTTTATACTGGCCTGAGGATTAGCCCGTTAGCCGAGTGACCAGTTTAGGGTGACTTGCGCTGGCCCAGGACGCCCCTCAAGCGCCAACACAGTGTGCTGCTGAGCCTGTCAGCGCTGCGCCCCCACCCTTGTGCCGCCATTCCTGCCGGCGACCTGCTAACTGGGCCGCCGGCGCTGTACTCACTACTCTTCTTTCTTCTGGCTTTGTTAGGGGTGGCAATCGTGCTGCAGGAGTGAGCGGTGGCCTCGTGGGCTTGCAATCAGTACCCTCAGGAGCTCAGTGTCCAGTCAGCGGAGATAGAGAACCATTAATTTTAAGAGTTGGTTCCTACAACCCCCAAACCACCCCTCCCCCCCAAGTCCACAAAGCAGGGAGGCTGTTGCAAGCAGCCTTCCTGTAACCTAACAAACTCAGTAAACGATAAAACTAGAAAAACTCCTAGGAGCTCCCCTAGCTGTGACTGGCTCCTCCCGGCACATTTTCTAAACTGAGTCTGGTAGGTGGTGCATAGATGAAGGGGCCAGCCCACACTATTAAACTCTTAAAGTGCCAGTGGCTCCCAATGGACCCGTCTATACCCCATGGTACTAAATGGAACCCCAGCATCCTCTAGGACGTAAGAGAAAGTTTACCTGTTCAGTTGTTGTTGTTGTTGTTACCAACTGTTGCTGGTCAGTTATGTTATGGTGTGCTGGTGTAAATCTCACCACTCGTTATTGTTCTGTTCCTTCTCTCAAGTATGTCCATTCTCCTTCGGGCACAGTTTTACCTAGACTGGCTGCGGGAGGGGGCTTAGAGGGGAGGATCCAGCACACCCAGTTGAAGAATTTGAAAGTGCACCGGCTCCTTTGGACCCCATCTATACCCCATCATACTAAAATCCCAGAACCCTTATTGACTGCGAGAAAAGGATTTACCGGTAGGTAATATAAAATCCTATTTTCTTCCATATGTTGAAGTAAAGGCCAAATGATAAAGTTTTACGCGTGGTCTAACATGCAGGGCCTGATTCTGAGGTGGGTGTAAAGCAACAAAGAGCAAGTACTGTAACTGTGCATCTTGGTAATCCCATGCTGCTCTGCAGGCGGGGCAGGTGTAACATGTGTGGTACCCCTGTCCCAGCAGGGATCCCTGCAAGATTGCCCTAGAGATATCAGAGATTCCCTCAGACTATTCAAGGTCCTGACAACACAGGGTTAATAGAACAAGAGAGGGAACTAGTACCCAGGGAAGGCAGACTCGGCTCTGAAGCAGGAAAGGAAAAGCCCGCTGTTTTGATAAACCCCTGACCTGTGTGAGGAGAGAGCTGAGCAGTTGCAACATTACATGTGTGCAGAGGAGAAAACAGGAGCTGCAGTGTGGAGAGCGTGCAGAAGGGCCAGTGTGTGGACACACGTGGCGCGGAGCAGGAGTGACGCAGTGGCGGTGTTCCCAGAGCAGGACAAGGGGTCAGAGCGGAGTGCGGCAACGCATAGCGCCCACACTAGCGTGACCCAGGTAGAGACAGCCAGGCAGCGATCGCTTCCTGAGAGGCCTACTACGCACAGGCAGCTGCCGAGCGGGCGAGACTACAGTGACCAAGGGATACTGTGTGTCAGGGATCGCGACATCCAGCTGGAGCTGGCAACTGGGGAAGGTACTGGGCATTAGCACTGTCACCACAGAACTGAGCCAGGGCTATTACAAAGACACATCTCCCTTTCTCTCCAACCATATCTGATATTAACATTGGGTTACCTGCCCAGAGGCAGATTCTGCTACCCAGCAACGGTGAATGGGACAGTGACTGTGGGTGTAAACCCTATTTACAGAAATAGAGACTTAAATCCCTGTGCACAGGTCGGGTTTTGTTTTCCACACACTTGCAAATGTTAGTAATAAAAGGTATACCGTTGCTAGCCTAAAATAGTGATTGGGACATACTAGTATTAATAGAACTGTTGTGATATGTTATATAAGCTATAGATAAAGTAACTCACTCACTGTTGATGAGACCACTGTACTGAACGTGTTGTGTTTGTTACAAGTGCAGAAGCATTATTGAAGTGACCTGTTATTTAACCAGGTGTGTGACAGCATAGAGAAATTCAGGGGTTCTCACCCCAGTGATGTAGTACACATGCAGATTGTAACAGTTGTGGAATAATAAAAGAACCTGATCGCATAGCCCTATTGTTACTTGCTCCTTGAGCAGGTGTCTCTGAACTGCCGGATAACAAGAACTGGGGTTTCCCCGCACCAATAAGGTAATCGCACTCACACTCGGGCCGGGTGTGTCACATCTCTTTTGGCGTCACGAACAGGATCCGGAGCCCAGTTCAAAGAAGTAACCCGGGAAAACAGTAATGGAACAACAACAACTACAGGCCAGGGGTGGAGCACCAATAGGTGTTGCACCAATAGAACAGTGGGGAGAACAACAAGAGCCACCTGCTATGGCAGCAGCCACGCCGATCACGCTCGCATACTACTTTGGGGCGCCGTGGCTACCTACCTACAGCAGAGATACTAACATGCCGCAAGGAACCACATTCGTCGAATGAAAAAATAAACTGAAGTCGATGTTCCGGTTATACTCATTACAGGAACAGCAGAAAGTGGAGATCCTGATAGGTCAGCTAACTGTGTCTGCCCTCCGCGAAGTGATATCATGGCCCCCAGACAATAAGGATGTGGAACAAATATTGAAAAGACTATCTACCACCTTTGAAACAAAGTCCCTCCCAAAATTAAAAATGAAGCTTTATGCAAGAAAGCAACAGTCAGGAGAGACGCTGTGAGATTATGCTCTCAGTTTGCAAGAGACCCCGAGGACAATCCAGGCCATTGACCCAGAAGAAGCAAAAAACTCTGACGAAGCGTTGGCGGTCCAATTGATAGAAGGGGCATCGAGAGAGCGTGCGAGCACAACTGAGATTATTGCACAGACAGATGACAGGGAAACCATTCCTGTACTTCAAAGAAGCCGCTATCACAGTAATCGGCAAGCAAATAGAGCGCAAAGAATACTCAGAATTGCTGGGTTTCTATGAGCATCAAAACCCACAGTGATCTGCAGCTACCAGTCCTGATAGAACGAGGAGGAACAAGGAAACAGCGATACAAGGTGGTCAGAACCCCTCCGGGGACCAGGAGCAGATGTTATGGAAACAAATGGAAGAACTAACAGTCGGAATGGCAGATATGCAAAGAGATGCGTCAGATGGCAAGGTGACCAACGTACAACACCGGAGAGTACAGATGGAGGATAGAACGGCGTAGGCCATCTGTGAACCGATGGGACCCTCCAAGAGAGTCCGGCAGGCAACTCAACAATCCATTTGGTGGATAGGGATGTCCTATTTGTAGGTAGTGCCAAGAGGCTGGTCATGTCGAGAGAGATTGTTACCGCTCGGAGCCTTTAAACTCCAAGGCCCCGAGGATGGAGACCGATCCTCTGGGAAGACGACAAGAGTAAGGTCAAGCACGGAAGAATGGCAGCCCTACTATGGTAGACAATGCCATACAAAGGCAGACGGGTTAACCCCCGGATTAAACACTGACAACCCAGTTTGCGCAAGGAAAATTTATGGGAAGGTCGTCTGGTTTCATGTGTGCCGTGGATATGGATTCATCAACCGTGATGACACCAAGGAAGATGTGTTTTTTCACTATACAGCCATCAAGGAAGACAACCCCAGAAAATTCTATCGCAGCTTGGAGGATGGGGAGACCGTGGAATTTGATGTTATCAAAGGAGCAAGAGGTCTACATGCAGCAAATGTCACTGGTCCTTGTGGTGCTCCAGTTAAGGGCAGCCGACATGCAGCAGGTCACTGGCAGTATTGGCACAGGCCACAATGAAGAGGCTCGCCGCAGGACTACCAGGAAAATAGCCAATACTGTGAAATCAGAATAAACCCCAAGGAAAGGGAAGATATGACCGAAAGCGCTAATCAGAGGTCTGATGGATGCGATCATCAGTATTCTGATACCCAAATGTTGGATGAGTTGTTGAAAAGAACAGCAGAGAGTGGATATATGTGGCGACAGCACTGGCAAGAAATCGTCAGACCACCACTTTCTCAGGAGCTATCGCCTCAGTGTGAACCTACACTGGACAATACCTACAGCGATCAGGCAAGTTTAAGTGCAGTTGATCAGAAAAAGGACAGCCAGGAGGTGTTCCACATGGTTGCAGCAGGAGGTTTGGGAGTCCCTCCTCAACTGGATGGATCAGAGTCAGTTATGTCGATGTCTGAACCTCTAGATCCTGTGAAGTCCTCGAGTGAAATGGCTTTACCCAGAATGGTACCAGCCAAAGAGTATGCCACGATGAGCAGTGCTGATTTCACCTTACTAGTGCAGCAGGCATTTAGACGGTCAGAAAGGAGATGCAAATGGATTTCGGCCCGTTGGACCTCCTGTTTCTAGATAGGTTGCCTTTTCTTTTGTATATATTGCATACATTATGTTGATATGTTCACTGTTTATACTATTTACCTTGTCCGATAGTATGTGTTCGTTCGCAACATTCTGATGTCAAAAGACATTTCACAGATGTGTAATTCGTTTTTGCAAAGACTTGTTCCAAGAGAGACTTTTTTCGAAAGGATCGCATGCGTAGGGACACGCATGTTTCGAGTGGTTTAATATGTGGTACCCCTGTCCAAGCAGGGATCCCTACAAGATTGCCCTAGAGATATCAGAGATTCCCTCAGACTTTTCAAGGTCCTGACAACACAGGGTTAAGCGAACAAGAGGGGCACTAGGACCCAGGAAAGGAAGACTCGGCTATGTAGCAGGAAAGGAAAAGCCCGCTGTTTTGATAAACCCCTGACCTGTGTGAGGAGAGAGCTGAGCAATTGCAACATTACATGTGTGCAGAGGAGAAAACAGGAGCTGCAGTGTGGAGAACGTGTAGGAGGGCCGGTGTCTGGACACACGAGGCGCGGAGCAGGAGTGACGCAGAGGCGGTGTTCCCGGAGTAGGTCAAGGGGTCAGAGCGGAGTCCGGCAATGCATAGCGCCCACACTAGCGTAACCCAGGTAGAGACAGCCAGGCAGCGATCACTTCCTGAGAGGCCTACTACGCACAGGCAGCTGCCGAGTGGGCGAGACTACAGTGATCAAGGGATACTGTGTGCCAGGGATCGCAACATCCAGCTGGAGCTGGCAACTGGGGAAGGTACTGGGCATTAGCACTGTCACCACAGAACTGAGCCAGGGCCATTACAAAGACACGTCTCCCCTTCTCTCCTTACAGAAATAGAGACTTAAATCCCTGTGCACAGGTCGGGTTTTGTTTACCACACACTTGCAAGTTTTAGTAATAAAAGGTATACCGTTGCTAGCCTAAAATAGTGATTGGGACATACTAGTATTAATAGCACTGTTGTGATATGTTATATAAGCTATAGATAAAGTAACTCACTCACTGTTGATGAGACCACTGTACTGAACGTGTTGTTTGTTACAAGTGCAGAAGCATTATTGAAGTGACCTGTTATTTAAGTAGGTGTCTGACAGCATAGAGAAATTCAGGGGTTCTCGCCCCAGTGACCTAGTACACATGCAGATTGTAACAGTTGTGGAATAATAAAAGAACCTGATCGCATAGCCCTATTGTTACTTGCTCCTTGAGCAGGTGTCTCTGAACTGCCGGATAACAAGAACTGGGGTTTCCCCGCACCGATAAGGTAATCGCACTCACACTCGGGCCGGGTGTGTCATACATGTGCAGAGATATTAGGTATCAGAGGGGTGTGTCCAGACTCATCAGAGGGACATGGGCAGACTCCAAACTAAATTGCTGTGTAAAAATTAAGCTGGCCAGTATTTATGAGCTGTACAGGTATATAAAAGCAGCCAGTATTTACCCTGCATGCAAAAACCTAAATATACAGAGCATATGGAAAGTATTCACAGCGCTTCACTTTTTCAACATTTTGTAATGTTACAGCCTGTAAATGTTGATTTACTTACAGGACTAAAAGCAATACTTTAAACACACTTAATACACTTTAAAATCGAGCCGCTGCGGCCGCTGTATTTAACCTTTTACCCTTATATTGGTTACACACTTTACGTACACATATTCGTACCATGTACGCACTCTGCGTATGTACGCCGAAAGGGCGTAGTGACTACACAGTTTGTGTACACAGGCCTACACGCTGTTAGCATAATGCAGCAGCCCGAGTGGCTGTAAATACACTTTAAACTTTATCAAGGAAATGGGACACGACACCAATTGTAATTCAAAAACTATGTTGAGGTCCAACCCACAACGGTTATCTTTACTAGCAGGGGGTTCCAACAATATTACAATACAATTAGAGTAAAAGGCTACAGTCAACGGTACATACGTTTGGTTTCGCCTGCACTTCCCGGTCCGGTCCTCAGTCATCAAGGTAGATGACCTTCAGAGTCTGTGAGAGTGACCTGGCCTGCAGCTGGCTATTTATACATTTGTCCAAAACCTAACACAATAGAAACTGTAATCTCTTTGTCCATTGGATACAGGGATGGTCATTTACAGTACAGGAGAGGTCATAGGTCAGTTTGAATAGGTGGGCGATGTCTGTTCCAGGTGCAGTTGCAGATGCTCTCTTCTGGGTTCCCGCCGCATATCAAGTGTACAGTAAATACAGTTAATATTTATATTCTGTTCCTGCGCATAACTATTCTCAGGAGCGTGCAATCTTCTGCAAACTAACACCGGAATATTGCTCTTAAAATACCCTACCGCTGGATACCAAACACCACCTTATAACCTAGTTCTGTCCCCTCCTATCCTGTAAAGGTGAATCTCTTTGTTCTTATACCATTTAAACAAGTGTAACTCGCTGGTGTGGTGCAGGGAGACTGTGTACATTGTGCACTATTTGGATTTTCCATGCGATTACAAACACTACCGTAATTACTCATACCACGCGCTAATACGCAGGACCATGACCATACGCAAATTGCGAATATGCGCATGCACGGCAGAACAAGTACACGCACGGAGGCCATCTGTGTGTAGTTTGGACGTGACGTGTGTACTGCAATATTTTTCGACTTCGACAAGCCTTATTCTAAAATGGAATAAATTCATTTTTTCCCTCAAAATTGTACACACAATACCCCATAATGACAACATGACAAAATGTTTTTTGGAGATTTTGCTAATTTATTAAACATAAAAAACTGAGAAATCACATGTACGTAAGTATTCACAGACTTAATACTTTGTTGATGCACCTTTTTGAATATGATACCACAAGCTTGGCACACCTATCTTTAGGCAGTTTTGCCCATTCCTCTTTGCAGCACCTCTCAAGCTCCATCAGGTTGGATGGGAAGCGTCGGTGCACAGCCATTTTCAGATCTCTCCAACAATGGCCCTCATTCCGAGTCGTTCGCTCGTTCTTTTTCATCGCATCGCAGTGAAATTCCGCTTAGTACGCATGCGCAATGTTCGCACTGCGACTGCGCCAAGTAACTTTACTATGAAGAAAGTATTTTTACTCACGGCTTTTTCTTCGCTCCGGCGATCGTAATGTGATTGACAGGAAATGGGTGTTACTGGGCGGAAACACGGCGTTTCAGGGGCGTGTGGCTGAAAACGCTACCGTTTCCGGAAAAAACGCAGGAGTGGCCGGAGAAACGGTGGGAGTGCCTGGGCGAACGCTGGGTGTGTTTGTGACGTCAACCAGGAACGACAAGCACTGAACTGATCGCACAGGCAGAGTAAGTCTGGAGCTACTCTGAAACTGCTAAGTAGTTAGTAATCGCAATATTGCGAATACATCGGTCGCAATTTTAAGAAGCTAAGATTCACTCCCAGTAGGCGGCGGCTTAGCGTGTGTAACTCTGCTAAATTCGCCTTGCGACCGATCAACTCGGAATGAGGGCCCTTGTTCAATCGGGCTCTGGCTGGGCCACTCAAGGACAATCAAAGAGTTGTCCTGAAGCCACTCCTTTGATACATTGACTGTGTGTTTAGGGTCATTGTCCTGCTGAAAGATGAACCGTCGCCCCAATCTGAGGTCAAGAGCACTCTGGAGCAGGTTTTCATCCAGGATGTCTCTGTACATTGCTGCAT
Source organism: Pseudophryne corroboree (assembly GCF_028390025.1). Classification (NCBI taxonomy): domain Eukaryota; kingdom Metazoa; phylum Chordata; class Amphibia; order Anura; family Myobatrachidae; genus Pseudophryne; species Pseudophryne corroboree. Next base: position 621,506,150 of record NC_086449.1, on the reverse strand, counting down.
TCATCTTTCCCTCTATCCTGATTAGTCTCCCAGTTCCTGCTGCTGAAAAACATCCCCACCCCATGATGCTGCCACCACCATGCTTCACTCTAGGTATGGTATTGGCTTGTGATGAGCGGTGCCTGGTTTCCTCCAAACATGACACCTGGCCTTCACGCCAAAGAGTTCAGTCTTTGTCTCATCAGACCAGAGAATTTTGTTTCTCATGGTCTGAAAGTCCTTCCGGTGCATTTTGGCAAACTCCAGGTGGGCTGCCATGTTCTTTTTACTAAGGAGTGGCTTCAGTCTGTCCACTTTACCATACAGGCCTGATTGGTGGATTGCTGCAGAGATGGTTATCCTTCTGGAAGTTTCTCCTCTCTACACAGATGAATGCTATAGCTCTGAAAGAGTGACCATCGGTTTATTTATCTATTATCACACTGTCAGGCCTATTTATCAAATGTGTGTCAGATGTCGGGAATTGAGGTACCAAGGAAGACAACAAAAGGAGCCCACATAGGTTTCTGTGAATCATATCATATTGTGAATCCATATTGGTTCATATACAAGCTACAGTGTCTGTGTTTGCGTGGACCAGAAAATATGTGGGTCCCGGGGACCCCTCACTTTAAAAAAATTGGGGTCCTACTTCACTGTTTCTGGATCCATTGCAATTTATGCTTTTGAGCTCCTCATATGCCTCCCCACATGCACTACACATACAATATGGCAAGTCGCACTCATATTTTCAGTGATAATGCTTGTAAGTACATTGACTTGATCTCACATAGCCAACAGTTGCAGTGGTGGGGGCAGAGAGGGGGGTAAAGGTTGGCAGCAGTTGAGACCGTGTTGGGGTTGGTGTCAGGTGGTAGCTTATGCAGTGCTGAAAGAACGTAGCAGTTGGGTCAGAGGGATGCAAAGGAATATGGCAGTTGGGGGTAAGCATAGATAGTAGTTATGGCTGTATTGGGGGCAAGGAGGGGGTTAGGGGCAGGTAGTACTGTAGGCAGTGCTATGGGCAGGGAAGGGGTATGCCAGACCCTCTGTTACCATATCGCACACCCCAATGTTGCCAGACTAGGGGACAGGTAATAGTTACCCCCAAATATTGGCAGGCCAGGGGGCATGTCATAGTTAATCCAATACTGTCACATGATAACCCCCTCATCAATGGCCAGGATACGGTGCTTCCCGCTCCCCTATTACCTTTTAAGATCAGCTCCTCCATGTCCTTGTTGAAGCCCTCCAGTCTATAGAATAATCCCTGAGGGGTGTGTGTCTGTCTCTCTCTGCTGGGCACTGTGTAGGTATAGGGGTTGTATGTGTCTGCTGGGCACTGTGTGTAGATATGGGAGTGTATGTATACTCGCACTGTGTATAGGGGTGTGTATGCTGGGCACTATGTGGGTAAGGGGCGGTGTCCAAGCATTAATTAATCTCCCCCAATTTATGGTATGGCACCAGGAGAAAAGAAAAGGCTTTGCATTTCACCATGCAGGTTGGCTGGTCTGCTATGATCACGTTATGACCATCATTCTGTGATGTGCCCTAACTGTATTCAATTATCAATCTCAATCAAGTGGTACATGGAGACATATAAATCCTATGCATAAATAAGTATGGTGCCTATAAGCATGTGTAACGCTTTGATTAATGACCACTTACCCATTTACCATGATACCCATGTCTAAACACACTGCAGCAGGATTGTACTCTCTTTTTGACTTTTATATAAGTATAAGTCCTTACGGTGCGAATACAGAGTACACATTAACGTATTTATAAAGGCTTCTTGTCTAATTTGCATACATCAGCTAGTTCTAGTGCACTTTACCATTTTCACCTAAAATGTCATTTAAGTTCATTGTGATATACTTGTCCATCTGCACACTATTAAAAACGCATCGGTATGTTGCTGATGCCACCATTTCTGCTACTTTTTACCAGGGAAAATTTCACCCACTTACAATAGCTGCAGCACATTGGTTTTAGTGAAGCCATTTACAGTATGTTCAATAGAAAATATATACACATTGTACGGATATATCTGCCCCGCCCCACTCCCTCACCCCACGGGAAACGATGAGCATCCAGGCCACTGAGCGTCAACCTGCTGTAGATCTCTTAAAGTTTTATGCAGCATAATAAGATATCCTTGAGTTACAGTAGATTACAGGTTCTCAAACAGTCATCAGGACCCCCAAACAGTTCAGGTTTCCAGGTCTCCTCACAGAATCGCAAGTGAAATAATTGGCTCCTCCTGTGAATATTTTGAAATGTGTCTGTGAGTAATAAATACACCTGTGCTTCTGGATTACCTGGAAAATGGGAACTGTTTGGCTTCCTGTAGACTGAGTCTGAGAGCCACTGCAGTGTATCATCAGAAGGGAATGTTCCTTTAAGTCTGATTTCTGCCAGGCAGCCTGACTGCCCATTAAATTGTCAGTATCATTGTGGCACATCAGCAACTATATTAATGTGCTGATTGCATGTCGGATTGATTACAAAATCTGCCAGAGCGGTAATCAACATAACTAATGTGGTACTCAAGATCACAAAGCGGTTTCTAAATTTACCTACAAAAGTCAACTTTAGCATACCTGTCTCATGTTAATTCCTTTATCAGTGCTTCCATTGTAGGCATTGCTTTAATATACTGAACATTCTGGCTCAATAAATTTTCAGCTTAAAAAGTGTTTTTAATATAGTAAAGATTGCGATGGCAAAAGGAATTTGGAAATATGTGTTAGGTTACCCATGCTTTGTATGGAAAAGGCTTTTGTTGGAGATTGCGAGCAAAGGTTGAGAGCTACTGCTGGTGATATCAGGGCAGTAACACTTAATAGATTAGGACAGTGGTTCCCAAATTGTGTGCCGTGTCTCCCTGGGGTGCCTCGGGACACTTGCAGGGGTGCCTTGGATTGGTGGTCTAGGACCAATTAAAATTATTTATGGTCAATGTAGTAGGCAAAACCAGTGCTGGTGGCTGCCAATCATAAACTATGTGGACAAACCGAAGCAATTCCTGTCCCAAACCACACAATTGAACCTAAGGATGACATATAAACACAATTTACTTCATTTAATATTTATTTAAAATCTCTCAATAAAAAACTTTTGGCCTAGGGGTGCTGTGAAAAAAATTATGATACTCTAGGGCGCCGTGATTCAAAAAAGTTTGGCAACCACTGGATTAGGACAAGGCCTATCTTTGGCAAAAGGGGGGCGGGCTGTCCCGCATTGTAAATGGATCCGATAGTGTTATGCACCTGCCACCATAATGAGAAGATGTTAGTAGGACATACTGTACCTTTTTAAAGCTTTGGGGCTCATGAGAAAAATCTGTAATGATCAGGGAGGGACTAGAGACCTTAAATTGAGCCTGTCACTCCTAATAACAAGACCGTATAAGCAGTCGCCTAGTTCCTGGGGGACATTAGAGGGCTGTCTACCTGATGCTTCATGTGTTGAAATCAGTGTGTTGTTTTTTTTGTTTTTTTTAATTACACTAGACTCCGCCGTAGTGGAAATAGGGACGCACAGCTAACAGGAGCATGAGAGGGCTGTCCAGACGAGCACAGCGTCGGACTATGAGTAACACTACGGGTCCAACTCTGATAATTCCCAGTATTGCTCTACTTCCTGGCAGTCCATTTACCCTCTTTGCCCCTTCTTTATCCCAAGGTGCACTCCTCATATACAAGAGCATGGAGCAATCAAATAAATGCCACTGTGCATCGTCTGTAGTAGTAGTAGTAGTAGTAGTAGTAGTAGTAGTAGTAGTAGTAGTAGTAGTAGTAGTAGTAGTAGTAGTAGTAGTAGTAGTAGTAGTAGTAGTAGTAGTAGTAGTAGTAGTAGTAGTCTTTTTTTTTTTTAATATGCAGCAATTAAAATATTGCTATTGTACACCCTCCATTCTTACTTGGAGAATTATACCACAGAGATCAGGGCGCTCTTATAGGAAATGCAAATAGCCACCACATCACACTGTTACAGTTTCCACCACCATCTCTGTGAGACCTACGATCTGGTTGCATAAATTTAATTTATTAACATATTTTGGTCTGAGAGTTTTTCATTAATAAAACATTTTAATCATGGGAAAAGACACGTTAAATTGAAAATACAGTATTACAGTGATCTCAAAATATGCGTTGAAGTGCATTTTTCTGAGCTACAGGGGGTGAGTTTAAAATAAAAATAAAACAAATAAAAAAATGAGCGGGTCCTGCCTGATTCGCTGTGTCAGTCAATGAATCCTGTGTGAGCCACTGCAGCCAATAACAATCCTCATCTCTGGCTGTCAGAAGTACCTGTAGCATCTTGTGTGGTGTGAGAATGCTCAGTGACCAGCCCCACTCGTCTGCCTTGATTCACTGACAGCCGATCCAGAGAGGACTGACCCCGCCACCTCACAGTAGCAACCTATCATCGTCCATTTCTACAGCCAATCTCTTCTCCCGTGGCAGCAGCTGTCCTCCTGGGCAGTAGAACTTGTTGCTTCAGACTCCACCCTCCCTGCCTAGAGACTGGCCGAGCTGACACACATGCGGAGCCCAAGCTCCGATTTGTCCATGTAGGAGCGGCTATCACAAAGCACCCGACATGGCCTACCAGATACCGGCTTCCACCCGCCTGCACCATTCCGTGTGCCAGAATGGTGCTCCATTCCCTGAGGCTGACCCGGTCCCCGCTGCCGTTCATACACGTCGTATAGAGCACCAGCAGCACTGGAAATAACTTCTAAATCACTGTTTAAGTATGCAATCTTTTAGTGCAGTGTGTGCACACTTGAAATCCCAGTAGCTGCTATCTACCCTTACCCCCCTCTGTACCCCCAAAACTGCCTGCCGATAGCATACACCTTGCCCCCAGCACTACTACAGTTGCTGTCTACCCCTACTCCCAGTACTTCCTGCCCCTATCCCCCTACTTTCCACCCAGCTCTGGCTCAGCTGCTCTCTAACCATGCCCCTTTGCTACCCCCAGTGCTGCCTACCCCAACCCACTCCTTGCTTCCCAGTACCACCCCTCCCTGTCCCCCAGTACTGCCTGCCACTAGAGCGACTGCAGTGTTAGTTTAAGCAGGAGCTGAGTAGGCTTCCGGGCTCGTTATGTGTGCATAGCGCACTACGGGGGTCATTCCGAGTTGTTCGCTCGTTGCCGATTTTCGCTATATTGCGATTAGTCGCTTACTGCGCATGCGCAAGGTTCGCTGAGCGCATGCGCTTAGTTATTTTACACAAAAGTTAGGTATTTTACTCACGGCATAACGAGGTTTTTTCATCGTTCTGGTGATCGTACTGTGATTGACAGGAAGTGGGTGTTTCTGGGCGGGAACTGGCCGTTTTTGGGGCGTGTGCGAAAAAACGCTGGCGTTTCTGGGAAAAACGCGGGAGTGTCTGAAGAAACGGGGGAGTGTCTGGGTGAACGCTGGGTGTGTTTGTGACGTCAAACCAGGAACGAAACTGACTGAACTGATTGCAGTGGCAGAGTAAGTTTGGAGCTACTCAGAAACTGCTAAGAAATTTCTATTCGCAATTCTGCTAATCTTTCGTTCGCAATTCTGCTAAGCTAAGATTCACTCTAAGGGGGCGGCGGCCTAGAGTGTGCAATGCTGGTAAAAGCAGCTAGCGAGCGAACAACTCGGAATGAGGGCCTACATGCAGCAAGGAGGATCTGCTTAGGGTGGGTACAATATATTGGCAAATATATAATATCGCCGCAGATTGGAACAATGTGTTGACCACCTCGGTAAGTGTGGACACTCTATTTGCGCGTCACCACATAATCAGTGACTTCTTTTGGTTGGCCCTCCAGAAAACATCACTAACGAGAGCAGTATGGCGGCCTCCGTCAGCCCTGTCATCAGCAAATGTGTATGCACTTGCCAATGGCTGCTCCCGTTGAGCCTTGTATTGCCTGGGTACACACATCGCGTAGTAGTAGTGCACACAGGTGAGTTTCTGTGGGGCTTGCTGTTTTATATGGTGGTCTCTATAATGCTCGCTGTATTATATGGCGGTCACTGCAATGCTCTCTGTATTATATGACGGTGACTGTGATGCTCTCTATATTATATGGAGGTCACTGTGAAGCTCTCTGTATTATACAATGGTTACTGTAAAGCTCTCTGTATTATATGGCGGTCCGTAGAGAGTTTGCAGTTTGGAATCTGCACTGGACCTGGATTGAGAATATACCAACATATGGCTGCTGACTTCACTACAGGGGTTTATGCAAAAGCGCCTGGTTGGTGGTGCTCCCAGAAATTAGTTCAGAACAAGCTATATTTCGTGGGGTTTTGCAGAGGACTAAGAAGGCTATTTCATCTATCTGGGGCACACTTTGACTATAATTGTACGGTAAATATGTAGAATTCATTAAAACTTAACTTTGTATATATTTTTTTCATATAAGTAAGACTAGAAAAATAATAAAAGGGTTAAAAACGTATTAAATAGGTTGCTCATTTTTGCTCAGTTGAATATTTTGGTATCACTGAGGGCAAGTGACTAATTTGGGAGTGAGAAAGTATAAAGAAGACGTTTTTCAGAGCGAAAATTTCAATGTTATACTCTTCTTTCTCAACATAATTACATAATAACCTTGTTGCAAGATATTTTGAGAGAGAACAGTGTATGGAGGCTGCCCTCTGACGAAGTCTTGAGTGACGAAACCGGTAGGGGCGTGGCCTAGCGTGACTATTACTGTGCAGCAGGGAAGCACCCTCCAGATGCAGTGAAGTTCGTTTATATTGATTCATATGTGTTATACTTACGGTGGTTGATACCGTCGCTTGCAGTACGTGATTAAACCATGTGTGTGTCAAGTTGGTGTATTAAATTACCTTATTAAAACAGTTATGCACTATGGAGCGCTCCTTCTCTTTGATTTGATTACAGATATATAGATACGTCCACATGGTCCGGCTCTCCCATTGATAACACACTTGCACTGGGTGCCTGTACAGAAAGGGTTACAACATGCAAGTGGTACGGCACTCCAAGTGGCTTAATAAATCAGGCACATGATGCCATATTAAGTAGACAACGTTTCAGTGCCTAATCTGGCACTTTCGTCAGGTCCAACAGTGTACAATGAAGTGATCTTACCTTATATCAGCCATAACCACCCGGTGACTGTCCTCTTCCGGAAAACGGATCACACGCCCGCTCTGGCCAGCGCTCAGACGGTGACGCGTACAGCGGCTCCGTCATCTCAGTGCTCCCCATCACCATGACTACAGGGCGCATCCTACCAAAACATTACAGCGCTGCTATTAACATATCCACTACATAAAGCATTTCGAATGGTCAGCATACTATAGATACATCTACACAATTCATAATAATGAGCACGATATTCAGATGATATAACAAGTGTATCAAAAACAAATATATCACAGGCTTCAAGTTTCCATTGTGATTCCATTGTGATTCCAGTTGGAGCAATCGTGTGCCACGGTTGCCACAGAGGTAGCGACTGTGGCACACGATTGCTCCAACTGGAATCACAATGGATTCACCGATTGAATACCATTCACCCTAGGGGTCTTAATGACCACATAGGTCTCAGCTGTTTTCTCTAGTACAAACCCAAAAATGTTGGATTTAGAATTTTGGATAAGGGAAGGGATACTCAACCTGTATCGCTCTGTTAGTTAATATTATAATTATATTTAATGAGGGGGCAAAACTCAGGTCACTATATTATTACCAGCGCTTAATCAGGAGCCGTAATTCATCCACTTATTTGGTACAGTGGGCTAAGCTTGAAGCCTGTGATTTTTTTTATACACTTGTTATATCATCTGAATATCATGCTCATTATTGTGAATTGTGTAGATGTATCTATAGTATGCTGACCATTCGAAATGCTTTATGTAGTTGAGAAGTTCAGATTATTGCTAATAAATATTTAAAATGCCAGCGTTAATATATGCTGCGGACGCACGGCGCATCTTATTACCATATACAATAAAAGTGCGCTGTACGCCGCAAACACTACATCCCTTAAGAGAAAACAAGTACTCGCACACATTATCTGAGGTCCAACACTCATAGATGTATATATTTGATATCAAAAGGGTATGCATACAATATAACACATGTACAGTATAATATATGGTTACAGAGTTACAAGAAGCAGTTGTTGTTACATTAAGGATCAATTACAGCCACAGCCAGCATACTTTACCCTGTCCCTCAATGCACAGTAATTTCCATCTTTGAATCTGCCTCAACAGCAACTAAACAGAGCAGCAAACAGCCATCAACTAACCTTCTAAGTCCTAGAAACTGCCTATATCAAACAGTGGGAGTTAACAGGTTGTTGGTTTCAGGCTCCTTCCATTGGTACAGGAGAGGGAGGTCTCTCATTCATGATGTGTCATTGGTCAGTTCATATGCAAGCAACATCCAGCCTTGAATCAGACATCATAGGGGCTAGCCACTGGTTTCCTGCCCACATGCTTTCTTTGTTCTAATAATAATGACTTTAGATTTCATACATTTAATCATAACTATTCGTTGCAATGTGCTACAACCTAATCACAGCTATCAAATTAATCCACACATTCTCCTGATCATTTTGACACTAAGCATGATATAATTAACTTGTTCAGTTCCAATAATACATATATATATGATGTTGTACTCGATTATATAAATACATTATAATGTCTGGTGCTTGACATGTTTAATTTATGTGTGGTATGAAAAATGTGGCTGTGTGCATCTTTATGGCATTTCTCAGTGATTGCGCATTTTCCTTACGCTACCACCGAGAAACGCCAATCTGTGTGTAGTTTGTATTGTCTTCTTTTTCCGACTTCGACACAGTGGATATGTTAATAGCAGCGCTGTAATGTTTTGGTAGGATGCGTTGTCTACTTAATATGCCGTCTTGTGCCTGATTTATTAAGCCACTTTGAGTGCCGTACCACTTGCTTGTTATATATATTTAAAATAAAATCTGAGGGGGCCCCAGGTATCACTGTACAGGGCCCCAAGATTTCTTTTGCTGGCTCTGTACAATTTACAGCAAAGTATAGCACAGCATACAGCAGCACGTCAATATACACAGTGACTATAGGGCGTAGTTAAATTGTAAATACAGTGTATAACGGTACTGTGCCCACTGGCTATTCAGCACAGCCCCTTGTGAGACTCTGGACACAGCACATTATATTATTATTAATATAACAGAGTCAACATGGCATACAGCAGCATGCAGTATACCCCCTATACAGTTACACACACTATAGTTCCTCCACAAAACAGTCCCTTGTGATATTCTGGAGTGGACACACTGCACAGCATATAGTGTCAGTCTCGCTGAGCAGCAATGTTATTTCTATACAGTATACAGCGAACACCAGCAGAGTTTAGAGCAGCACACATCAGTGTGCGTCCTTCGGCAAATGGTACAGAGTCCCGGCTGCCGCACCTTTTTAAAGAATCAAAGTTTTGTGATAATACAACGTCTGGACAGTGACACTCTGCCTTGTGCTGGGATTCGAGTCTGCCGGGAACATCTGAGCCTGCGGCTTGGGTGCGCTCAGATCCAGGGATTCGGAGCGATTCAGATTCCATTGAATCTGAATCTCTCATCCCTATTTACTAGTACTGTATAATATATATACGAGCAGTGAAGTCACCTGTAAACTACAGAGGTGACTCTGCTTTCAGGCAATAAGACACTAGTTCTGGCATGCACCATCACCATCAGCATGTATTTTCACCACCGTTCAGGCACTCGCAAGTGATTTGTGTACTGATGCGGATCTACGCCCCCATCTGGGTCACCCTACGTTGCAATTGCGTCAACTTCACCTTACATTCTCGGATTGTTGTAACTGCTCCTTCTCTTCCCCGAACTGCCATTCCCAGCATAAGAATTAAAGTAAAGCTGGGTATACACTGACCAATCACCACTGCCATCTGCAGATATATCTGTTGCAGAGGACATTGGCCAATTAATCTTTCCTCTGTACACACTGGCAGATTGTTGTCAATGAGCCAAATATTCCTGCAATTTACATAATGGGCTGGCTTTCTAAAGGGTACACAGGTAAAGGAAAGAGGCCTTTTTTATTCTCCATTTCTCTCCCACTCTATCTCTCTCGTACCATCCGTCTCTCTCTCTCGCTCCCTCGGTCTCCCACTTTCTGTCCCTCACTCCCTCCGACTCCCACTGTTTCTCACTCCATCTCCCACTGTCTTGCTCCATCTGTTTCCCACTGTCTGTGTCTCTCTCTCTCTCTCTCTCTCTCTCTCTCTCTCTCTCTCCTCCTTCCGTCTCCCACTGTTTCAATCCCTCAGTCTCCTGCAATCCTTACTGTTTCTGAGGAGACAATATATAAATAAAATATAACTAGTGCGCAGAACTGACTCCATAAAACCCCTCAGGGCATATGCTGGCACCCACAGGTGACTGCTCTTGCTGGTCGGGCTCCCGTAGATCATGGCTCCCGCTAGTAGAGGCTCCCAATGTCCGTCATTGTCACCCACTGTGGAATAAAAGCTTATGGACATAGAGCCACAAATTATTGTATATGTACACAGGTGCATACATTTGACCTGAGATCTATGCTCCTACACACCGATACAATTGATCTATCTACCAGGTGTATATATTACGCACTCCATACATCCAGATTTATTTCTGTATCTTATGCTTGCAATTGAGCAGGCTGAGAGTTATGATACAAGCTAATATATATACGGTAGTTTTTTTACAACAATCCAGATACAACACTTGACACTGCCACATTGCATCATTGATTGTTGCTTCAAGTTGAATGTGTATGATTTTATGTATGTGTGTATTTTGTCTTAATAAATACACACTGGCCATGTCTCTTGCTGGCCAGGGCACCTGATGGTCACAGAGCCCGCACCACCACCCTCACCTCCACCGATGGTCACACAGCAGCAGCAGCTGCATGACTACCCCCCCCCCCCCCCCCCCCCGCTCACCTCACCAGTGGCCGCACACCCCTGGCCCTCGTGGTCACAACCGCCCCCCCTTTCCCCGCTCCCTGTCACTTTGAAAAATTAGCATTGTGTGGGTGACTGTGGCAGATTGCCTCCCCCGCCCTGCTAAACATACCCACACTGTGCTCAGCTCATAGCACAACACTTCCCCCACTCCCCTTTGCGCGCATACACCAACACTGCCTGTCACTGTGCTCATGGAAGATGCTAGATCCTAGTCGGTTAAAAGGCCTCTGACATTAGGGGTAGGAGCAAGGTCGGTGGGAAAGCGCTTTCACTATCCACGTCACCAACTATTCCCTTTAGTAACCTGGTAGCAAGTGAAATGAGCCACCGAGCCTGAAGCGTGGCGAGCAAAGTGAGCCCGTGCGGGTGAACTTAGGGTCCCATGTTGCGACCTTGCTCCTCCCCCTCTTGTCACGGATCACGTGGTAGTGACATCAGAGGTCCTTTAGCCTTATACAATTTAGCCATAACCCTGTGCTCATACCCCCAAACTGCATCCTCACTCTGCACATACACCCACATTGTCCCACTGCGTGTTATACATGTTGCTGGCATTTGGGATGCCGGCGATCAGATGACTGTTGGCGCATCCTGAATATTATAATGCCGACTGTTTTTGGGGTTAACTATCCTAACCCTCTGCCTCCCCCCCCAACCCTAACCCCCCCCCCCCCCTCCCTACCCTAACCCACCCTTGGTGGTGGCTATGGCTACATTTTGGGGGATGGCGGCTGCGGCTAACCCTAACCTCCCTTATGATGCCTAACTCTAACCCACCCTCCCCTGGGCCCTAACCATAAAAACAATCCCGACACTACCCATTCACTTTGCTCACGCACTCACACTGTCCCCTCACTGTACTCTTGCATCGATACTGCTTGCCTCACAGTGCTCAGACACCCTCACTGCCATCTCACCCTGCATATGCACCCCCACTACCCCTCACTGTGCTCATGCACCCATGCTGTAAGGGAACTGCGTTGTATGTTGACCTGAAAAGTAGCTGCAGACTTTGGGGTCTATTCATGCAGCAGTGAAAAGCCCTGTTTTGCGTTAAACAGGGCTTTTCTCTGCTTACCGCAATTCACAGAGCCGGTTACCGTGGAGAAGTCAGAGGCGGTACCCCCGCTCTGTGCCTGAATCGCATCACCATACCTTTGTATGGTGAGTGCAATTCATGAAGGTGCATGGAGTTCAGGTTCGCCATCTGAGGACGGCGTAACCTGAACTGTAGTGCGGAGACGTCAGGGAAGCTCAATGCTTCCCTGATCGCTGCTCTGCACCTCGCGCTGGCTCCGCCCCCCGACCTCCCAGCAACCACTGCGGCCGGCCGGGAGGTCAACACCCTGCGCATGCGCAAAGGGACCCGCCGCTGGACTCCGCGCATCGCCGGGAGGGATCTCTGGAGAAGACCTCACCGCAGGAGCCCCAGACACCGCAGCGCATCGTCGGAAGGGTGAGTATACATGAATTGCTACTTATCACAGCTATACATCGCATCGAAGAGATGCGATGTATAGTGATAAGTAGCAATTATGTTTTCGTTTTCTACATGAATAGACCCCTTTGTGTGGACCTAAAGGGGAACTGAAGACATAGTAAAGGACTGCTGCACCTGTGGACCAGGAAGGGGACTACGTACTGGGAGCTGCAGACCTGAAGGGGAACTGTGAACCTGGTGGACCTTAAAGGGAACTGCCGACCAGGCGGACCCGAAAAGGAACTGCGACCCCTGCGGTGGTGCGGTATTGGCGGACCTGGAAGGAAACTGCGTGCCTGGCGGACCTGAAGGGGACCTGCGGCGCCGAAGGAACTGGAAGAGGACTTCAGCTTGTCTCTCAACAGTGCTTGGAGCGGTGACTAAGGCATCCCTCAGGTAACCCGTCCAGCATCAGCCTCCCTGCCAGCAGTGTACCTCGCAACACTAAGACCTGGCTGAGTCATGTATTTACATAACCCAGCCCACCTAATGATGGGTAGAAAGGCCGACCTATCGCGGGTAGGCCATACACACATAGCGATGTACCAATATATCTGCAGATATATTGGTCATCGGCTGTGCTGCAGGGCCGACGCGATATGTCTGTGAACGACGTCGTTCACAGGCATATCGTATGTACACACCCGCCGATCAGTTAACGATATATTGGCAGATCAATTGATCGGCCAGTATATCTGCCAGTGTGTACCCACCTTAAGGTGGCAAATCTGCATATGATGGAGGCATTTTTTTTTTTATTGTATGCGCTCAGTACAGGTTCATGTAAATGACATTAAGCAAACAGGTGCATGTCCCACCTGCATAAGCCTCTTTGTAACATTTTATTTCTTCACCCTTTGAACAACTTAATAAAAACCATTTCAGTGCTTAAAATTGTGCCTTGCATTTGGTCTCCTGAGAACCAGCGATCCTGGCTGCTTTCTGCTTGCCATCATAAAGTAAGTTATGACTGTGCTGCACTAACTAGTTAAAAATGTAGCTGGGGACGGACTGGGGCAGCTTTTCGGCCCTGGCATTTGTGCATATAATAAAACGGGGCACGCGTACACTGCTCCACAGAGTGTGTGCCACGAGTCTGGGGGGCTTGAACTCATTGCCCCCATATTTCTTAAACACACACACTTCCAGCATGGAGGGGGAGTGGGGGCGGCGTGGCGGAGCAAGACAGAGCTGGATGCTGTGCTGAGCGGGGCTTTCCCGACTCTCTATGTGCCGGACCGCCCTACCAAGCCCTTCCGGCATATGCCAGAAGTGCCAGATGGACAGTCTAGCCCTGGATGTAGCCATGCTCATCTTACTGCGATACGGCATGTTGTATCACGGCTTGCTGCATGGAGTGCCAGGCTGTGACTATTCGCAGCCGGTGATTGCTTCATTAATTCCTTCAGGAATTAATGGCACGATCGCCGGCTGTGAATACCTGCAGCCTAGCACGCCACGCAGCAAGCCGTGATACAACATTCCGTATCGCGGTAAGATGAGCATGGCTACATCTGTATCTTGGAAATAGAATTTGTTCCATGTTATTCTGTTTGAATGTTTTGTGCATTGTTGTTTTGTGACATGTATTTGGGAAATAAGTAACACTGCTGTACCACATACTGTATATTTTTTGTTAACCTGGCTGGAAACTTCGACTCATGGAAATACGATTGACGTGACCATGAGTATAATAACATGGTAATTATAGGGAATACTTCATTGCTTCTTGTCTTAGAATCATAGACCATTTTAATCTTCACTGAAGCTCATTTGTGAACTGTGATCTCTCAGTGGCAGTAAGTGGCCAGCAAGATGTATGCATTTACTTAGCTTAGTATTTTCATTTGTCTTGTAAAAATCAAATGTTTTTTTCTTTCATTAGTTCAAATAAGGGGATCTATAGTATTTATTATTTAGCTGCAATAAAAAAAAAATAACTCCTGGGATTTAATAAATATAATTACATCAGGGGACTTGAGTGACCTACGGCGCCCCTGCGATATTAGCTGGCAATGCTAAAAGGGCTCTTGAATTAAAACAGTTATGGAGTGGGTGGCATTGAGGAGGTGGGGGGGAGGATTTATGGTGAGGGGACCGCTGCATATTGCTCCCCTAGTTCTTAATTCTACCTCTCCTTTTTTTTTTTTTTTTTTTTTTTACTTTTGACCTAAAAAAATCTACAAAATATTTAAATTATAGAAATAAACATCAATATGTAATTGTAATAAATGCTTTTTCTTAAATAAAGCATTTTATTTGTGCACCACTGCTAATAGTGTAGCCTTTTAAGAAAAGATCTCACCTGAGAGGGCTTTTTCAGTTTAATAAGTAGAGCTCTCTCTATTCTTTCTGTCCAATTTCTGTGCTTTTCATTTTCTCCTCTCACCTGTTCTGTTATTTAATCCATCCTTCTCTGAACATTTTCCTCCAGGTGCCCTCATTCTCCTCATCTGATTTCTCACCGGACTCCCGTTATTTCCACAGGTTATCCCTCTCATTCCTCAGCCACTTTCCGTATCTGTTTCATCGCTCTTACTTTCTGCTCTTCGTGCTTCCTGTCAGGGTGTTAAGATCTTGAAGTTGCTGCTTTTTCGAGGACTAGCAGCGACCAGTGGTTTCACCATCAGTGGGGAATGCCACCAATAGTAAAACATTGGTTGCTGATCCCTGCTGTGCACTTGCACAAAGCATAACAATCGATGGCTAATAAATAACCAATGGTGAACGACCATAGCAGAGCCGTTGATGGTCATAAAGCAGTGAATTAACCCTTCCATCCCTGTCCATTACAACAGATACACCTAATAACAATATTGTGCACTTCCTTTGTTACTAATAAAAAAAAGTAATCATATTCACTTTCATATTATCAAGGGTTTAAGGTAATCTCCGTAATTAGTCACTGTATTAATCACATGCGGTTTACAAGCCGTCATAATTAAGCACAGTGGTGATAACGTATTTGGGAACGTGTGTTCCTTACTGTAAATTATATGTAAATGATAAAGTAATTGAAATTTCAGTGACCATAAAAAAGCATGAAGCTGCAGGCTAAGTGCTTTAGTGCAGGTCACGTAAATTTAGAGTTACCACCAGTCCGGAACTTGTCAGATCTGTCTACTACGGTAGCTGTGTCTGTTCCACCACCCCTTGGCACACCGCCTATGTCTCATCCAACTTTCCAGCTGCTATGTGACTGCGCAGTCAGTGCACATTTGTATAATATGTAGATATAGCAAAATGTTCAATAATACACAGTAAATTATCCCTAAGTTGATAATGGTATAGTGGGGATAATTCTGAGTTGTTCGCAGCAGCAAGTTTGTTAGCAATTGGGCAAAACCATGTGCACTGCAGTGGGGACAGATATAAAATGTGCAGAGAGAGTTAGATTTGGGTGGGTTATTTTGTTTCTGTGCAGGGTAAATACTGGCTGCTTTATTTTTACACTGCAATTTAGATTGCAGATTGAACACACCACACACAAATCTAACTCTCTCTGCACATGTTATATCTGCCTCCCCTGCAGTGCACATGGTTTTGCCCAATTGCTAACAAAATTCCTGCTGCGATCAACTTGGAATTACCCCCAGTGTACATTAATTGTAGTAAGCACTTTGCTTACCTTTTGTTTTAGTGTTGTGTAGGGTAGTGTAGCATATTGTATACTAATCAGTATATTATTTATACTTATGGATATACTGTATGACTTAGCCCAGATTTATCAAGCCTTGGGGAGTGCTAAATTGCACAGTAATAATGTACCAGGCAATCGGCTCCTAACTGTCCTTTTTCATACACAGCCTGTGACATGGCAGTTAGGAGCTGATTGGCTGGTACTTTATCATGGTGCAATTTATCACCCTTCAAGGCTTGATAAAGCTAGGCCTTGGCATTTAGTGCCAGTCAGGTTACTCAAGACACATGCTATTATGGCTGCTGTTATACATATCTAAGGTAATGTGTAGGAGAGAAAATGTCCTCTCATTTATAGTCTCTAAAACAAACCATTGTTATAGTTTTACCAACTGTATCTTCTGATTCATATTTAAAATTTTGCTGATACATATTGCTGATACGATTTAATTGTGAAAACTGGACTGTCTGCATCTTGTAGGCACTCTATATTTATCGGATGTGCTGTTTTTCATACCATTATACCATTAGCCAAATCATTAAAGACCCCAGATACACTAATTAAACAAATGTGCTTAACTAAAAGATTGCTAACAAAAATTCTTACCCTTACAGCTCACTAGCAGCTGCAGCATGCTATAGATGAGTGCACATGAGTGCATGTGCCGTTGTCTCTCCCTCCTACCAGGTGTTCCCACAACAGGGAATAATGAGTTGTCAGCAGTGACTCCTGAGTAGCTAAAGCAAATCACTGTTCTTGCAAAGAAACTCCTTAGGGGCCCTACACATTTTACGATGCGCCGCCGAGGTGCCCGACGGCCGATACGGCCGACGAGCGACCCGGCGGCGGGGGGGGGTGGCAGTGACGGGGGGAGTGAAGTTTCTTCACTCCCCCCGTCACGTGGCTGCATTGAAGTGCAGGCAAATATGGACGAGATCGTCCATATTGGCCTGCATGCACAGCCGACGGGAGACCAGCGATGAACGAGCGCGGGGCCACGCATTGTTCATCGCTGGAGTCTCCACACTGAAAGATATGAACGAATTTCTCGTTCATTTATGAACGAGATCGTTCATATCTTTCAGAAAATCGGCCAGTGTGTAGGGCCTATTAGTGTCACTCCTGACACAATCTGAAGAATCTGGGCGATTTGACCTACAAAGCAGGGCAGCAGGAGATTTATGACTGAAATGGGAGCAGCGGGAGGGTAGGCAACTATGATTTTCCCTCTGTAATATGTGTGTACGTTTAAGATTTCTTTGGTATCTATTAAAATAAAATAGAATTAGCCATGTAAATTTTAAATCCAGGTGTTGTCTTATGTATTGTTTTTAGCCTCGTAAATTTTAATATCCTATTTATATGTCTGCATATATGAAGGACCTGTAACTTTGTATAGAGTGAGTTGCGCGCAGGGCCCTCTTACCTCGCCTCTTTATCTGCTAATGCCCACACTCGTGGTGTTTCTGTTTTGTGCCTAACTGTACAGCTCTGTGGAATATGCTGGCACTATAGAAATAATGATTATTTTTGTGCAGCTGTACTGTATGTTCTTCTCGTGTTTATGATGTTTTCCCCTGGGCGGTGTGGTATCCTCCCACTGTCTACAAGCATAATTGGGGTATGAGTGTGTGTTTTTCTGGTGGATATATTAGTGAATTCCACAGGGTATAGGATATTCTGGTGGTGTGTAAAAGACTGGTTACTTGCTAACAAATATACATCACATAGCGCTCAGGAGATGAGTGACCTCAATGTCAAATGCTGTCCTTATGTGCTATGTCTTTCACAGCTTCAAAAGCACTGAAGAAATTAATGGTGCTTGAAATTTGAGGTGTTTAATCGCAGCTGTTAGTCAGGCTTCTTAATCAGCGGGCCTAGAGAGAAGGAATGCAGCCTCCTGGGTATCCACAGCACAAATTAATCTGTGATTTATCTTTTCTTGTAATTCTTTCTTTATTCATATGTAGGTAAAATGGGAACAATATTTTACATTGTAACAGCTAGTTCTTGATTTACACTATAGAAAAGCGCGTACTAAAGTGACTTGGGGAACCTGTTGGTGGGGACATATTAAGGCGTTGGGTATGGTATGCCGGCGGCAGGGATCCTGGCGGTCAGCAAACGAATGCCGGGACCCCAGCCACTAGAATGCCGGTAGGGGTGGGGGCGAGCACAACGAAGCCCCATGCGGGTTCTGTGGCTCGCTGCCGTATCCGCAGGTTCTATTCCCACTCTATGGGCGTCGTGGACACCCGCGAGTGGGAATAGCCCATGTTAGCCGGGATTCTGGCTGGTGGCATTGTCGGTGGTCGGGATTCTAGAGTCTGTATCCTGGCCGCCGGGATCCCAACTGCCGGCAATGTAACTACATCCCAAGTACTGTTTGTGTGTTATCTTTTCATGGTGGATGGAGTGGGGACATACTTTTATGTAATAAAGGTTGAGTTTCCTATACCCAGAATGCTTGGGACCACAAGTATTTTGGATTTCAGATTTTTCTGTATTTTGGAATATTTGCTTACCATAATGAAATATCTTGGGAATAGGACCAGAATGCATTTATGTTTCATATACACCTTATACACACAGCCTGAAGGTTATGATCTACAATATTAGTAGTAATTTTGTGTATGAAACAAAGTTTGGTTACTTTGTACCATCAGAAAGCAGAGGTGTCACTATCAGTTGGCACTCAAAAACTTTTTGGTTTTTGGATCATCTGATAAGGCATACTCACTTATACTAATACAAGTACAGATGTATCCTCCTACATCTTTGCTAAAGTCAATCCAAACAGCCCCTCTTGGCACGCCAGGTTGCCTGAGAATTATATAACATCGGGCGTCCTTTTTCCCCAAAATGTATCTTAGTTGCAAACCAGTGCGACTAGTATGTATGAGGAGACTGATTAGTTTGATATATAACACTTGTATACTGTATCTGTCTGTCTGCGTGTGTCGCTAATTCCTCTTCTGCTCTGTATCCAGACTCGGGGCCCATTTAACAATGATCACATTTGCAGTGCAACCTGGACGTATACTGGCACCCAGGATCGCATTGCAGAATGTGATCATATTGGGTGTTTGTATCACCCGGCACAGGGGCTCGTCATACACTGTTAGGGTGACCTCCATGTACAGTGGCCATTCCACAAAGTGTAGTCTATAGATTACAATGGGGCTACCGCAATGAAAAGAATGCGGTAGCTGCAGGGACCAATATTGGGAATGTTTTACAGGGAATCTGTTAACATACCACCAGTCGGGAACCCGCTGGTCACAATACCGACGTTGGAATCTTGACAGGCAGTGAAATGCCGCCGCCGGAATACCAGCGACACAGGCTATTCTCCCTTTGTGGGTGTACACGACACCCATAGAGGAAGAATATAACCTGTGGCGAGCGCAGCGAGCCCGCAAAGTTCTTTCTAGCGCTCACCTTGCTGCCAGCATTATGGCTGATGGGATACCGCTGTCGGGATCATGACAGCTGGCAGAAACCTATTGGCGATGCGGCTGAAGGCGGCAATTTGTTAAATCGAGGGATACATAATATTTTGCAGCTAGCCCCAAAAATGTTGTTTTTTGGGGACATAGCCGCACATGTTTGATAAATAGGCCCACAAGTCACACACAATATACAAGTGTCATATATCAAATTAATTAGCACCATTTTCTCGTGCGTTGCTTCTCGTGTGTTTCTATTGCATTGCGACTAAGCATAAAAAAACTCACAAGGTTAAAAAGCTCTTCAAGATTTTTTAGGTACACCTTTATTAGGTTTTAAGAGCTGGTTAATCACATGTGGCACATGCTTGAGTCCTATAACATGAGCATTTATAAAGCATTATTTTATACCCAAATAATAACAATCAAGTGGAAATAAAATTAAAAGTAATCCTAGAACACATAAATCATGCATACAACTTGTGTGGGCTTTCACTTAAATTTTTCCTTGTAAGAATTAGGATTTCTGAACTTGTTGACCCAGAATAATATAGTGTACATTATACTACACATGCATTTATAAGCCCGAAAGACGGGAGATAAGCTCATTTGCTGCTTTGGTGCAGGGACACTTAGGGCTCAATTAAATTCAGCGTGAATTGAACAGTGCAGGGAAGGAGCTCCCGGAGCTAATCAATTCAGCAGTGTTATGCCGGAGTTGAGTATTTCTTCTCATGTCCCTCCTGTGGCAAAAGCAGAAATCCGACAAAACTACTGGCGCAATGCTGATTTCTGCATGCCAGAAACCGCATCATGTCCGGGAGAATGTTGGACAATGCCTGTTCTTGCGACTAAACACCATGTTTAATATCCGGCATTCTCCGACATAACAGACCCCTGAATTGAAAAGCTCCGGGAGCTTCTTCCTGGCACTGTTCAAATCACACTGGATTGAATCAAGTCCATAGTTCTTCTGAGAAGGTCTACTATTGACTTACCTGCTTTTACTTTTAAACTTCTCTTAATTTCACCATAACTTCTATCTATACATATAATAAAACGGTAAGGGTTGTGTCTGGGTAGGTTCATGGGCATGAGGAAACTCTCTATAGGGGTGAGTAAATTATTTTTCTGCCCAATCTCCAGTTTAAAGTGGTGGGGAGAAAGGGGGGTGCTGCAAATCAGTTGTGTGTTTTTTGTTTTTTTTAATGTGCTGATTGTGCCTAGACAGGCTTGGTTTAGCCGCGTAAAATGGAAAAACCCAACTAATGTTCTGGGTGCTACACAAAAAGTGCTATTTGGGCACTCTAGTGGTGGGTGCCCATTAAACAATTGAGTCCCCCCAAGTGTACCACCAGTGGCGGACCTCCCAGAGGCAATGGAAGCATTGGCTTACGATCATGAAAACTTCTGCCATCCTGACTAATCTGAGGTTTACTGTAAAAACAAAAAAAAAAAGACAAATTTGATTCCATGCTGGGTCAGTGGTCTAGAAATAATTTAAACAAACCAACATTCGTTTGGTAATAAGGGATCAGTCACTATAGCTATACTGTTGGTGGTGCACCATACTGATATAGTCACTATAGCTATACTGTTGGTGGTGCACCATGAAGTCCGTAATTGGTTCCCATGTATATATGTTACAAGAGCAAAGAGAGAAGACTTCTTTTTTTGGTGCACTCTTAGAAAAATGACATGAAGTGTATATAATAGAAAAAATGTAAAACAAACTTTTATTATGTTACTTTAAGAAATCTTGATCGGATCCCTGTTATTCTCAGTGTGGTGCTGCGGGTATTATCTGCCGTACGTGTCCTATATTGGAAGACCACAGTGGAGTGTGCTGCCTGTGATGAGTGGAGCGGCCGTCTAGACCTCAATGAAAAGGATGTCAGATACCGTGGCCACTGCTGCCCTTAGATGCACAGAGACGAACCCGCCGCTGCTGCTGTAACCGCCGCCTGGAAGGCGCGTTTCGCCCACTGACACGGGCTTGATCACAGCTGCCACGGTGTCTGACCTAAATTTAGCACAGCTACGATCATCTTCCCTGACATGCGGGGGGATGCCCAGCACAGGGCTAGTCTGCCCCGCATGTCAGTCCGCCCCCCCCAAGCACAAATACAAAAGCATCGCACAGCGGCGATGCTTTTGTATTTGTGGAGTAACTCCCGGCCAGCGCAACTCCTGCGGCTGGCCGGGAATTGATCGTCGCTGCCACTGGCCACAACGGCTGCGTGAGACGTCACCCAGCCGCCGCGGCCCGCTCCCCCCAACGGTCCAGCCACGCCTGCGTTGGCCGGACCACGCCCCTTAAACGGCGTCCTAATGCTGCCGTCCAGCCCTCTCCCGCCCTGCGACCGTCTCTGCCTGTCAATCAGGCAGAGGCGATTGCTACTGAACGACAGCCTTCGGCCGTCCGTCATGCGCAATTCCGATCGCTGCGCTGCGATAAACTGCAGCTAGTGATCGTGTCGGAATGATCCCAATACCTGCAGCACCACACTGAGAATAACAGGGATCTGGTCAAGACCCTGACCTATCAGTCCCGGGAGTGGTAACTGACCCTTTCCCTCGTTTTCATCTTATACAGCCTACATTCATTATTTAAAATTCAAACTCATGCTCTCTCCCTCTTTTTTTTTTTTCTAAGATGTGCACTAATACATTTATTGTCGCTATTTTTTATGCATAAATTAGCAGAATACAGCTATCCCTCACTGAATTAACCACGTATTCCCCTTTTCCTGTGTGTCCTATCATATAGAAAAACTTCTTGCCAATAAGAGCTTGTTATGTTGTATGAATAAGACGCGATTTATGACTCTATATCTCCAGTGGGGGCATCTCTTGTTGTAAGCATATTTTGTGCCATACAGGTGAAACTCAGAAAATTAGAATATTGTGCAAAAGTTCATTTATTTCAGTATTTAAACTTAGAAGGTGAAATTAATATATTATAGAGACTCATTACATGCAAAGTGAGATATTTCAAGCCTTTTTGTTATCATTTTGATGATTGTGGCTTAGAGCTTAAGTAAACCCCAAATCCAAAATCTCAGAAAAT
This sequence comes from Pseudophryne corroboree, assembly GCF_028390025.1. Taxonomy (NCBI): domain Eukaryota; kingdom Metazoa; phylum Chordata; class Amphibia; order Anura; family Myobatrachidae; genus Pseudophryne; species Pseudophryne corroboree. Next base: position 621,483,520 of record NC_086449.1, on the reverse strand, counting down.
TAGAATATTACATAAAATCAATTAAAAAAAAGGATATTAAATACAGAAATGTCGGCCCTCTGAAAAATATAATCATGCATATGTACTCAGTACTTGGCTTGGGCCCCTTTTGCATGAATTACTGCCTCAATGCGGCGTGGCATGGATTCTATCAGCCTGTGGCGCTGCTGAGGTATTATGGAAGACCAGGATGCTTTAATAGCGGCCTTCAGCTCTTCTGCATTGTTCGGTCTCATGTCTCATCTTTCTCTTGGCAATGCCCCATAGATTCTCTATGGGGTTCAGGTTACAATTTCTTTGATGCATCTTAGCTACAATTGTATCTAGCACTCTATTTTTCTAAACATAAGAGTGGCAACATTGCCTCCTGCTTGCAAATAATTAATATAATTCTGTATACTGCATTGTAACTGCAATCTCAAACCTGGTGCACAGCATGAAAATACTGTTACAACTTTTGTGATGATATATCTTTGCTACAGTTGTACTGAGCGCTCTATTTTCCTAAACACAAAGTGGCAACACTGTGTCTAGTTTGCAGGTAACTTATATAATTCTGTGTACCACATTGTCGGTAATTAATTTCTAACAGGTTTTTGTGTGCTTTTCTTGCTAATCAGGGTCACTAGAGGAACCCCTTACATACTCACTTTTGATTCATATTCTGGACCTTCATTGGTGAATTCAATTAATTTTTCCCACGGAAGTTTTCCAACTTGTTGGATGCTATTGTTTGTCTAATGCCAGAAGCAGATCAATCTTGATCTTCTACATCTAAATCTTGCTTCTTGAACTCTCAGCAACGATTCAGTAGGGGTGCGCATACAAATATCAGTGACCTACTGTCATACCATACTGTACATGCCCAACACCATCCGATCTTGGAAACCATACAGTATAGGGCATCACAGGGAATACCCAGTGTAGTAGGTCCATTATAACAACTCTAGTCTAACGTTGACAGTAGATTCACTCTTTGCTCCACTTTTGTTTCAGCCATTCTGGGCATTACTAAGTGACACAATTTGTTTAAACTCATAACGAGTTATATATCGTAAGAAAGAGGCTATCTGGATTAGCACTCGCCTACTTGCGTGACCGTATGTTGTGCAAAGTTCGGTTCATTTATTGACCCAAATTGTGATTTTCCCGCTGTGTATTGCCCATGTGTAAGGCACATGAATGTGAATTATTCTCTACTATTTCTACTGCCCACTGCCTTTATTGATTTTATATGTTCTTGTTTGTCTTAGGAGATATTATTTTAAGGTAACATAATAAAAGTTAAATTTTCAATTTTTTCCATTATATACACTTCATATCATATTTCTAAGAGTGCGCCAAACAAGAAGTCTTCTCTCTTACCTCTTGTAACATATAACCTGAAGGTTATTCAGATGGACAGTGTTCACGCAGATAATCCGATGCTGCATTTTAGGACGCAACACTGGATCAGAGAAACATGCAGGAGACACCTGTTTACACAAGACGCCTCTTGCGGCGTTTGTGGGTATGGGATTTGGGGTCAACAGTGTCTTGGTCGACACTAGAAATAGGACGACACAGCCATTAGGTTGACGTTAACAAGGTCGACATGAAAAAATGTCGACATGAGGGGGTTTTGTGTCGTTTTCTTCGTAAAAGTGACTGGGAACCCCAATTAGTGCACTGTGTCCCCTTGCATGGCTCGCCATGCTTCAGGCAAGGTGCCTCGTTCCGCTACCGCTACCGCTGCGCTTGGCACATATTACAGTTCCCAATCGTAGTCCACGTGGATCGTAAAGTATGAAAAAGTTTAAAAAAAGGAAAAACTCATGTCGACCTTTTTGCGTATCAACCTTGTTCATGTCGACCTAATGGTAGTGTCGACCTATTTCTAGTGTCTAATACATTTATTGTCGCTATTTTTTATGCATAAATTAGCAGAATACAGCTATCCCTCACTGAATTAACCAATGGCTGTCAACCTAAGTGGTTTCGACCTAGAGTCCGGATACCGGCGTTTGCATATTTTCGAACAGCAGCTGCAATCAAAGATGCGTGAACTGCATCCATCTCTGTATCGGAACACATAATTAGGGGTTTATTAACTTAATTAATTTAATTTATAAAAATTGCACAATGAGAATTTTTAGTTTTTTAATTCTCATTGTATTCTCTCTCAATTTTTTTTCATGATTCATTATGCCCCCATGAGAAAAATATTACTTTAGAAAAACTGTGCTTCTTAAGAAGACAGTTTTTTGAAAAGTGATAATTTTCCCCTCTGGCTGCCGGGGTGCCCAGCTGTAGAAAGGGTCGCTGCAGCATCTCCGTTCAGACCCCTGTCCTCCAACACTCTTATAGCTGTGGCACCCTAAACAGCCGACCTCCCCATCATATTGCCGGGACTGGCTGGATGCTGAAGTGATGTGTGCAGCCGGCACCTGTGTCTTGTGGCTGTAGCCCCTCCCCCCAGAAAGCACCTTGTGTGTCTCCCTTTCTCCAGGCTGCAGCCACCCCAAACCTTCTCTTCCCCCACGCACCTTATTTGAGTATTGCGGTCACCCCATCCCCACCACTGGCACCTGTGTGTGTCCCAGGCTGCCCCCCGCACCTTGAGTATTGCTGGCGCCCGTGTATCACGGCTGACCCCCCCCCCCCCCATGTCTGCATCTTATTGATGCCCCGCCGGCAACAGATGTGCAGCTCCGTGTCTGCCTGGCTGCACAGGGAAATTACCTCTCAGGCAGCCCAAGATCCCCCTCTCCCCGCCAGCTCCTTATTGCTGGGGCTGCCAGGCTTTGCTGCAGCCGCGGCACCTTACCACCTCTCGGAACCTTACTGCCAGGGCTGCTAGGCTGCAGAGATTTCTCTGAGCCGTGGCCCCCCTCCTCCCCCCTACCCCTGCTGTAAACGGCAGCTTGTGCTGAGTTTTGAAGGCTGTTTGCATCTCAGGATGGCAAACCGTTTCATGATCAAACTCTGGATAAAATTGTTTTCAGGCGTTGGATGAATGTCACAATAATACATCTCCTGGGAAGTGTGGAAATTGTGACATTTTAAGGATAATGAATATGCCCCTTAGTGTGAAAGATAATGTATGAGAAAAACACACAGATTTTCGATAATTATTTTTGACTAGCCCACAACTTATTAATCATTGCTTAATTTGTTAAAATAATGGGCCAAATTTATGGAGTCACAAAGAATTCTCTGGGAGCTTCTCTTCTGGACGGTAATGGCTGTTCTTTTGCTTCTGATTTCTACCCTGGGACAGTAATAAAAAAAAATCCTTCATGCTTCAATATTTCATTGCTTAGAAGCTAAGCCAGGATTTGTCATATCTAATTTGCCCTTGACCATCGGAAACTCACTTTCCCAGAACACTGTTGAGCTGAATGAGGACCCACACCAGCCTGCACTGTAGCTCTCCATTGCCTCTGCATAATTGAATTTGCTGCAGTTCCAGAACCTCATATCTTATTTCTCCTTTACTATTGTCATGTTCGTATAGCATTTCATAAGGCAATTTTGTTTTCTTGATTTTTCTTAGTCTTTTTTTTCTTTTATTTTGTTCTATTTATACTTTCCAGATATGTACAACTTGCTATAATGATGCTTGCTTTCCAGATCAATGTTTAAATTATGTCTGTATGAACCACATACAAAAAATAAACCAGGGCTCCATTATCATGAATACTGTAATTCCCTAAACAAGACTTGGGAGTTACTCATCTTTTTTAGGATAGATTTGCCCGTGAATTGCTGGGAGTAGCCCTATCCTTTTTTTTGTGATTTCAGCATGGCTGCTCATTTATAGACGTGGCATAGACCAATATTGTAGGGTAACATATACGTGTTGGCGCTAGCCAGTGGCGGAACTAGCAAGCGGTGGGCCCAGGTGCGACAAAATGCTTTGGGCCCCCCCATCCCATCCAAGTCCACCCCCTCACCCCTTGAGAGGATCTGGTGAGGGGGACCTGCTCAGGGCCAGAGAAATGGATACCTAGCAACAGTGCCGTAACTAGACATTTTAGCACTGTGTGCAAGAAATGGCATCGGAGCCCCACCCCTGCATGCAAAACAGGGGCAGTGCGCGCCGTAGGCGCGCGCAAAAATACATAGTGGCGTGGCTTCGCGGGGAAGGGGTGTGGCCTCAAAATAATACCAATTCCTAAAACGGTGCACAGTAGTCTCCATTCTTCAAATTACGCCGCACAGTAGCACCACTACACCAGGTAGAGACCCTTTTACACCTTACAGCGAACAGATTCCTCTTTTTACACATTACGGCAGACAGCGTCCCCTTTTTACACATTACGGCAGACAGCGTCCCCCTTTTTATACATTACGGCAGACAGCGTGCCCTTGTTACACATAGCGGCAGACAGCGTACACTTTTTACACATAACGGCAGACAGCGTGCCCTTGTTAAACATAGCGGCAGACAGCATACACTTTTTACACATTACGGCAGACAGCGTCCCCCTTTTTACACATTACGGCAGACAGCGTCCCCTTTTTACACATAACGGCAGACAACGTACACTTTTTACACATAGCGGCAGACAGCGTGCCCTTGTTACACATAGCGGCAGACAGCGTGCCCTTGTTACACATAGCGGCAGACAGCGTGCCCTTGTTACACATAGCGGCAGACAGCGTGCCCTTGTTACACATAGCGGCAGACAGCGTGCCCTTGTTACACATTACGGCAGACAGCGTGCCCTTGTTACACATTACGGCAGACAGCGTGCCCTTGTTACACATTACGGCAGACAGCGTGCCCTTGTTACACATTACGGCAGACAGCGTGCCCTTGTTGCACATTACGGCAGACAGCGTGCCCTTGTTACACATTACGGCAGACAGCGTGCCCTTGTTACACATTACGGCAGACAGCGTGCCCTTGTTGCACATTACGGCAGACAGCGTGCCCTTGTTGCACATTACGGCAGACAGCGTGCCCTTGTTGCACATTACGGCAGACAGCGTGCCCTTGTTGCACATTACGGCAGACAGCGTGCCCTTGTTGCACATTACGGCAGACAGCGTGCCCTTGTTGCACATTACGGCAGACAGCGTGCCCTTGTTGCACATTACGGCAGACAGCGTGCCCTTGTTGCACATTACGGCAGACAGCGTGCCCTTGTTGCACATTACGGCAGACAGCGTGCCCTTGTTGCACATTACGGCAGACAGCGTGCCCTTGTTGCACATTACGGCAGACAGCGTGCCCTTGTTGCACATTACGGCAGACAGCGTGCCCTTGTTGCACATTACGGCAGACAGCGTGCCCTTGTTGCACATTACGGCAGACAGCGTGCCCTTGTTGCACATTACGGCAGACAGCGTGCCCTTTTTACACATTACGGCAGACAGCGTGCCCTTTTTACACATTACGGCAGACAGCGTGCCCTTGTTACACATTACGGCAGACAGCGTGCCCTTGTTACACATTACGGCAGACAGCGTGCCCTTGTTACACATTACGGCAGACAGCGTGCCCTTGTTACACATTACGGCAGACAGCGTGCCCTTGTTACACATTACGGCAGACAGCGTGCCCTTGTTACACACTACGGCAGACAGCGTGCCCTTGTTACACACTACGGCAGACAGCGTGCCCTTGTTACACATTACGGCAGACAGCGTGCCCTTGTTACACACTACGGCAGACAGCGTGCCCTTGTTACACACTACGGCAGACAGCGTGCCCTTGTTACACACTACGGCAGACAGCGTGCCCTTGTTACACACTACGGCAGACAGCGTGCCCTTGTTACACACTACGGCAGACAGCGTGCCCTTGTTACACACTACGGCAGACAGCGTGCCCTTGTTACACACTACGGCAGACAGCGTGCCCTTGTTACACACTACGGCAGACAGCGTGCCCTTGTTACACACTACGGCAGACAGCGTGCCCTTGTTACACACTACGGCAGACAGCGTGCCCTTGTTACACACTACGGCAGACAGCGTGCCCTTGTTACACACTACGGCAGACAGCGTGCCCTTGTTACACACTACGGCAGACAGCGTGCCCTTGTTACACACTACGGCAGACAGCGTGCCCTTGTTACACACTACGGCAGACAGCGTGCCCTTGTTACACACTACGGCAGACAGCGTGCCCTTGTTACACACTACGGCAGACAGCGTGCCCTTGTTACACACTACGGCAGACAGCGTGCCCTTGTTACACACTACGGCAGACAGCGTGCCCTTGTTACACACTACGGCAGACAGCGTGCCCTTGTTACACACTACGGCAGACAGCGTGCCCTTGTTACACACTACGGCAGACAGCGTGCCCTTGTTACACACTACGGCAGACAGCGTGCCCTTGTTACACACTACGGCAGACAGCGTGCCCTTGTTACACACTACGGCAGACAGCGTGCCCTTGTTACACACTACGGCAGACAGCGTGCCCTTGTTACACACTACGGCAGACAGCGTGCCCTTGTTACACACTACGGCAGACAGCGTGCCCTTGTTACACACTACGGCAGACAGCGTGCCCTTGTTACACACTACGGCAGACAGCGTGCCCTTGTTACACACTACGGCAGACAGCGTGCCCTTGTTACACACTACGGCAGACAGCGTGCCCTTGTTACACACTACGGCAGACAGCGTGCCCTTGTTACACACTACGGCAGACAGCGTGCCCTTGTTACACACTACGGCAGACAGCGTGCCCTTGTTACACACTACGGCAGACAGCGTGCCCTTGTTACACACTACGGCAGACAGCGTGCCCTTGTTACACACTACGGCAGACAGCGTGCCCTTGTTACACACTACGGCAGACAGCGTGCCCTTGTTACACACTACGGCAGACAGCGTGCCCTTGTTACACACTACGGCAGACAGCGTGCCCTTGTTACACACTACGGCAGACAGCGTGCCCTTGTTACACACTACGGCAGACAGCGTGCCCTTGTTACACACTACGGCAGACAGCGTGCCCTTGTTACACACTACGGCAGACAGCGTGCCCTTGTTACACACTACGGCAGACAGCGTGCCCTTGTTACACACTACGGCAGACAGCGTGCCCTTGTTACACACTACGGCAGACAGCGTGCCCTTGTTACACACTACGGCAGACAGCGTGCCCTTGTTACACACTACGGCAGACAGCGTGCCCTTGTTACACACTACGGCAGACAGCGTGCCCTTGTTACACACTACGGCAGACAGCGTGCCCTTGTTACACACTACGGCAGACAGCGTGCCCTTGTTACACACTACGGCAGACAGCGTGCCCTTGTTACACACTACGGCAGACAGCGTGCCCTTGTTACACACTACGGCAGACAGCGTGCCCTTGTTACACACTACGGCAGACAGCGTGCCCTTGTTACACACTACGGCAGACAGCGTGCCCTTGTTACACACTACGGCAGACAGCGTGCCCTTGTTACACACTACGGCAGACAGCGTGCCCTTGTTACACACTACGGCAGACAGCGTGCCCTTGTTACACACTACGGCAGACAGCGTGCCCTTGTTACACACTACGGCAGACAGCGTGCCCTTGTTACACACTACGGCAGACAGCGTGCCCTTGTTACACACTACGGCAGACAGCGTGCCCTTGTTACACACTACGGCAGACAGCGTGCCCTTGTTACACACTACGGCAGACAGCGTGCCCTTGTTACACACTACGGCAGACAGCGTGCCCTTGTTACACACTACGGCAGACAGCGTGCCCTTGTTACACACTACGGCAGACAGCGTGCCCTTGTTACACACTACGGCAGACAGCGTGCCCTTGTTACACACTACGGCAGACAGCGTGCCCTTGTTACACACTACGGCAGACAGCGTGCCCTTGTTACACACTACGGCAGACAGCGTGCCCTTGTTACACACTACGGCAGACAGCGTGCCCTTGTTACACACTACGGCAGACAGCGTGCCCTTGTTACACACTACGGCAGACAGCGTGCCCTTGTTACACACTACGGCAGACAGCGTGCCCTTGTTACACACTACGGCAGACAGCGTGCCCTTGTTACACACTACGGCAGACAGCGTGCCCTTGTTACACACTACGGCAGACAGCGTGCCCTTGTTACACACTACGGCAGACAGCGTGCCCTTGTTACACACTACGGCAGACAGCGTGCCCTTGTTACACACTACGGCAGACAGCGTGCCCTTGTTACACACTACGGCAGACAGCGTGCCCTTGTTACACACTACGGCAGACAGCGTGCCCTTGTTACACACTACGGCAGACAGCGTGCCCTTGTTACACACTACGGCAGACAGCGTGCCCTTGTTACACACTACGGCAGACAGCGTGCCCTTGTTACACACTACGGCAGACAGCGTGCCCTTGTTACACACTACGGCAGACAGCGTGCCCTTGTTACACACTACGGCAGACAGCGTGCCCTTGTTACACACTACGGCAGACAGCGTGCCCTTGTTACACACTACGGCAGACAGCGTGCCCTTGTTACACACTACGGCAGACAGCGTGCCCTTGTTACACACTACGGCAGACAGCGTGCCCTTGTTACACACTACGGCAGACAGCGTGCCCTTGTTACACACTACGGCAGACAGCGTGCCCTTGTTACACACTACGGCAGACAGCGTGCCCTTGTTACACACTACGGCAGACAGCGTGCCCTTGTTACACACTACGGCAGACAGCGTGCCCTTGTTACACACTACGGCAGACAGCGTGCCCTTGTTACACACTACGGCAGACAGCGTGCCCTTGTTACACACTACGGCAGACAGCGTGCCCTTGTTACACACTACGGCAGACAGCGTGCCCTTGTTACACACTACGGCAGACAGCGTGCCCTTGTTACACACTACGGCAGACAGCGTGCCCTTGTTACACACTACGGCAGACAGCGTGCCCTTGTTACACACTACGGCAGACAGCGTGCCCTTGTTACACACTACGGCAGACAGCGTGCCCTTGTTACACACTACGGCAGACAGCGTGCCCTTGTTACACACTACGGCAGACAGCGTGCCCTTGTTACACACTACGGCAGACAGCGTGCCCTTGTTACACACTACGGCAGACAGCGTGCCCTTGTTACACACTACGGCAGACAGCGTGCCCTTGTTACACACTACGGCAGACAGCGTGCCCTTGTTACACACTACGGCAGACAGCGTGCCCTTGTTACACACTACGGCAGACAGCGTGCCCTTGTTACACACTACGGCAGACAGCGTGCCCTTGTTACACACTACGGCAGACAGCGTGCCCTTGTTACACACTACGGCAGACAGCGTGCCCTTGTTACACACTACGGCAGACAGCGTGCCCTTGTTACACACTACGGCAGACAGCGTGCCCTTGTTACACACTACGGCAGACAGCGTGCCCTTGTTACACACTACGGCAGACAGCGTGCCCTTGTTACACACTACGGCAGACAGCGTGCCCTTGTTACACACTACGGCAGACAGCGTGCCCTTGTTACACACTACGGCAGACAGCGTGCCCTTGTTACACACTACGGCAGACAGCGTGCCCTTGTTACACACTACGGCAGACAGCGTGCCCTTGTTACACACTACGGCAGACAGCGTGCCCTTGTTACACACTACGGCAGACAGCGTGCCCTTGTTACACACTACGGCAGACAGCGTGCCCTTGTTACACACTACGGCAGACAGCGTGCCCTTGTTACACACTACGGCAGACAGCGTGCCCTTGTTACACACTACGGCAGACAGCGTGCCCTTGTTACACACTACGGCAGACAGCGTGCCCTTGTTACACACTACGGCAGACAGCGTGCCCTTGTTACACACTACGGCAGACAGCGTGCCCTTGTTACACACTACGGCAGACAGCGTGCCCTTGTTACACACTACGGCAGACAGCGTGCCCTTGTTACACACTACGGCAGACAGCGTGCCCTTGTTACACACTACGGCAGACAGCGTGCCCTTGTTACACACTACGGCAGACAGCGTGCCCTTGTTACACACTACGGCAGACAGCGTGCCCTTGTTACACACTACGGCAGACAGCGTGCCCTTGTTACACACTACGGCAGACAGCGTGCCCTTGTTACACACTACGGCAGACAGCGTGCCCTTGTTACACACTACGGCAGACAGCGTGCCCTTGTTACACACTACGGCAGACAGCGTGCCCTTGTTACACACTACGGCAGACAGCGTGCCCTTGTTACACACTACGGCAGACAGCGTGCCCTTGTTACACACTACGGCAGACAGCGTGCCCTTGTTACACACTACGGCAGACAGCGTGCCCTTGTTACACACTACGGCAGACAGCGTGCCCTTGTTACACACTACGGCAGACAGCGTGCCCTTGTTACACACTACGGCAGACAGCGTGCCCTTGTTACACACTACGGCAGACAGCGTGCCCTTGTTACACACTACGGCAGACAGCGTGCCCTTGTTACACACTACGGCAGACAGCGTGCCCTTGTTACACACTACGGCAGACAGCGTGCCCTTGTTACACACTACGGCAGACAGCGTGCCCTTGTTACACACTACGGCAGACAGCGTGCCCTTGTTACACACTACGGCAGACAGCGTGCCCTTGTTACACACTACGGCAGACAGCGTGCCCTTGTTACACACTACGGCAGACAGCGTGCCCTTGTTACACACTACGGCAGACAGCGTGCCCTTGTTACACACTACGGCAGACAGCGTGCCCTTGTTACACACTACGGCAGGCAGCGTGCCCTTGTTACACACTACGGCAGGCAGCGTGCCCTTGTTACACACTACGGCAGGCAGCGTGCCCTTGTTACACACTACGGCAGGCAGCGTGCCCTTGTTACACACTACGGCAGGCAGCGTGCCCTTGTTACACACTACGGCAGGCAGCGTGCCCTTGTTACACACTACGGCAGGCAGCGTGCCCTTGTTACACACTACGGCAGGCAGCGTGCCCTTGTTACACACTACGGCAGGCAGCGTGCCCTTGTTACACACTACGGCAGGCAGCGTGCCCTTGTTACACACTACGGCAGGCAGCGTGCCCTTGTTACACACTACGGCAGGCAGCGTGCCCTTGTTACACACTACGGCAGGCAGCGTGCCCTTGTTACACACTACGGCAGGCAGCGTGCCCTTGTTACACACTACGGCAGGCAGCGTGCCCTTGTTACACACTACGGCAGGCAGCGTGCCCTTGTTACACACTACGGCAGGCAGCGTGCCCTTGTTACACACTACGGCAGGCAGCGTGCCCTTGTTACACACTACGGCAGGCAGCGTGCCCTTGTTACACACTACGGCAGGCAGCGTGCCCTTGTTACACACTACGGCAGGCAGCGTGCCCTTGTTACACACTACGGCAGGCAGCGTGCCCTTGTTACACACTACGGCAGGCAGCGTGCCCTTGTTACACACTACGGCAGGCAGCGTGCCCTTGTTACACACTACGGCAGGCAGCGTGCCCTTGTTACACACTACGGCAGGCAGCGTGCCCTTGTTACACACTACGGCAGGCAGCGTGCCCTTGTTACACACTACGGCAGGCAGCGTGCCCTTGTTACACACTACGGCAGGCAGCGTGCCCTTGTTACACACTACGGCAGGCAGCGTGCCCTTGTTACACACTACGGCAGGCAGCGTGCCCTTGTTACACACTACGGCAGGCAGCGTGCCCTTGTTACACACTACGGCAGGCAGCGTGCCCTTGTTACACACTACGGCAGGCAGCGTGCCCTTGTTACACACTACGGCAGGCAGCGTGCCCTTGTTACACACTAGCGGCAGGCAGCGTGCCCTTGTTACACACTACGGCAGGCAGCGTGCCCTTGTTACACACTACGGCAGGCAGCGTGCCCTTGTTACACACTACGGCAGGCAGCGTGCCCTTGTTACACACTGACGGCAGGCAGCGTGCCCTTGTTACACACTGACGGCAGGCAGCGTGCCCTTGTTACACACTGACGGCAGGCAGCGTGCCCTTGTTACACACTGCGGCAGGCAGCGTGCCCTTGTTACACACTGCGGCAGGCAGCGTGCCCTTGTTACACACTGCGGCAGGCAGCGTGCCCTTGTTACACACTGCGGCAGGCAGCGTGCCCTTGTTACACACTGCGGCAGGCAGCGTGCCCTTGTTACACACTGCGGCAGGCAGCGTGCCCTTGTTACACACTGCGGCAGGCAGCGTGCCCTTGTTACACACTGCGGCAGGCAGCGTGCCCTTGTTACACACTGCGGCAGGCAGCGTGCCCTTGTTACACACTGCGGCAGGCAGCGTGCCCTTGTTACACACTGCGGCAGGCAGCGTGCCCTTGTTACACACTGCGGCAGGCAGCGTGCCCTTGTTACACACTGCGGCAGGCAGCGTGCCCTTGTTACACACTGCGGCAGGCAGCGTGCCCTTGTTACACACTGCGGCAGGCAGCGTGCCCTTGTTACACACTGCGGCAGGCAGCGTGCCCTTGTTACACACTGCGGCAGGCAGCGTGCCCTTGTTACACACTGCGGCAGGCAGCGTGCCCTTGTTACACACTGCGGCAGGCAGCGTGCCCTTGTTACACACTGCGGCAGGCAGCGTGCCCTTGTTACACACTGCGGCAGGCAGCGTGCCCTTGTTACACACTGCGGCAGGCAGCGTGCCCTTGTTACACACTGCGGCAGGCAGCGTGCCCTTGTTACACACTGCGGCAGGCAGCGTGCCCTTGTTACACACTGCGGCAGGCAGCGTGCCCTTGTTACACACTGCGGCAGGCAGCGTGCCCTTGTTACACACTGCGGCAGGCAGCGTGCCCTTGTTACACACTGCGGCAGGCAGCGTGCCCTTGTTACACACTGCGGCAGGCAGCGTGCCCTTGTTACACACTGCGGCAGGCAGCGTGCCCTTGTTACACACTGCGGCAGGCAGCGTGCCCTTGTTACACACTGCGGCAGGCAGCGTGCCCTTGTTACACACTGCGGCAGGCAGCGTGCCCTTGTTACACACTGCGGCAGGCAGCGTGCCCTTGTTACACACTGCGGCAGGCAGCGTGCCCTTGTTACACACTGCGGCAGGCAGCGTGCCCTTGTTACACACTGCGGCAGGCAGCGTGCCCTTGTTACACACTGCGGCAGGCAGCGTGCCCTTGTTACACACTGCGGCAGGCAGCGTGCCCTTGTTACACACTGCGGCAGGCAGCGTGCCCTTGTTACACACTGCGGCAGGCAGCGTGCCCTTGTTACACACTGCGGCAGGCAGCGTGCCCTTGTTACACACTGCGGCAGGCAGCGTGCCCTTGTTACACACTGCGGCAGGCAGCGTGCCCTTGTTACACACTGCGGCAGGCAGCGTGCCCTTGTTACACACTGCGGCAGGCAGCGTGCCCTTGTTACACACTGCGGCAGGCAGCGTGCCCTTGTTACACACTGCGGCAGGCAGCGTGCCCTTGTTACACACTGCGGCAGGCAGCGTGCCCTTGTTACACACTGCGGCAGGCAGCGTGCCCTTGTTACACACTGCGGCAGGCAGCGTGCCCTTGTTACACACTGCGGCAGGCAGCGTGCCCTTGTTACACACTGCGGCAGGCAGCGTGCCCTTGTTACACACTGCGGCAGGCAGCGTGCCCTTGTTACACACTGCGGCAGGCAGCGTGCCCTTGTTACACACTGCGGCAGGCAGCGTGCCCTTGTTACACACTGCGGCAGGCAGCGTGCCCTTGTTACACACTGCGGCAGGCAGCGTGCCCTTGTTACACACTGCGGCAGGCAGCGTGCCCTTGTTACACACTGCGGCAGGCAGCGTGCCCTTGTTACACACTGCGGCAGGCAGCGTGCCCTTGTTACACACTGCGGCAGGCAGCGTGCCCTTGTTACACACTGCGGCAGGCAGCGTGCCCTTGTTACACACTGCGGCAGGCAGCGTGCCCTTGTTACACACTGCGGCAGGCAGCGTGCCCTTGTTACACACTGCGGCAGGCAGCGTGCCCTTGTTACACACTGCGGCAGGCAGCGTGCCCTTGTTACACACTGCGGCAGGCAGCGTGCCCTTGTTACACACTGCGGCAGGCAGCGTGCCCTTGTTACACACTGCGGCAGGCAGCGTGCCCTTGTTACACACTGCGGCAGGCAGCGTGCCCTTGTTACACACTGCGGCAGGCAGCGTGCCCTTGTTACACACTGCGGCAGGCAGCGTGCCCTTGTTACACACTGCGGCAGGCAGCGTGCCCTTGTTACACACTGCGGCAGGCAGCGTGCCCTTGTTACACACTGCGGCAGGCAGCGTGCCCTTGTTACACACTGCGGCAGGCAGCGTGCCCTTGTTACACACTGCGGCAGGCAGCGTGCCCTTGTTACACACTGCGGCAGGCAGCGTGCCCTTGTTACACACTGCGGCAGGCAGCGTGCCCTTGTTACACACTGCGGCAGGCAGCGTGCCCTTGTTACACACTGCGGCAGGCAGCGTGCCCTTGTTACACACTGCGGCAGGCAGCGTGCCCTTGTTACACACTGCGGCAGGCAGCGTGCCCTTGTTACACACTGCGGCAGGCAGCGTGCCCTTACACACTGCGGCAGGCAGCGTGCCCTTGTTACACACTGCGGCAGGCAGCGTGCCCTTGTTACACACTGCGGCAGGCAGCGTGCCCTTGTTACACACTGCGGCAGGCAGCGTGCCCTTGTTACACACTGCGGCAGGCAGCGTGCCCTTGTTACACACTGCGGCAGGCAGCGTGCCCTTGTTACACACTGCGGCAGGCAGCGTGCCCTTGTTACACACTGCGGCAGGCAGCGTGCCCTTGTTACACACTGCGGCAGGCAGCGTGCCCTTGTTACACACTGCGGCAGGCAGCGTGCCCTTGTTACACACTGCGGCAGGCAGCGTGCCCTTGTTACACACTGCGGCAGGCAGCGTGCCCTTGTTACACACTGCGGCAGGCAGCGTGCCCTTGTTACACACTGCGGCAGGCAGCGTGCCCTTGTTACACACTGCGGCAGGCAGCGTGCCCTTGTTACACACTGCGGCAGGCAGCGTGCCCTTGTTACACACTGCGGCAGGCAGCGTGCCCTTGTTACACACTGCGGCAGGCAGCGTGCCCTTGTTACACACTGCGGCAGGCAGCGTGCCCTTGTTACACACTGCGGCAGGCAGCGTGCCCTTGTTACACACTGCGGCAGGCAGCGTGCCCTTGTTACACACTGCGGCAGGCAGCGTGCCCTTGTTACACACTGCGGCAGGCAGCGTGCCCTTGTTACACACTGCGGCAGGCAGCGTGCCCTTGTTACACACTGCGGCAGGCAGCGTGCCCTTGTTACACACTGCGGCAGGCAGCGTGCCCTTGTTACACACTGCGGCAGGCAGCGTGCCCTTGTTACACACTGCGGCAGGCAGCGTGCCCTTGTTACACACTGCGGCAGGCAGCGTGCCCTTGTTACACACTGCGGCAGGCAGCGTGCCCTTGTTACACACTGCGGCAGGCAGCGTGCCCTTGTTACACACTGCGGCAGGCAGCGTGCCCTTGTTACACACTGCGGCAGGCAGCGTGCCCTTGTTACACACTGCGGCAGGCAGCGTGCCCTTGTTACACACTGCGGCAGGCAGCGTGCCCTTGTTACACACTGCGGCAGGCAGCGTGCCCTTGTTACACACTGCGGCAGGCAGCGTGCCCTTGTTACACACTGCGGCAGGCAGCGTGCCCTTGTTACACACTGCGGCAGGCAGCGTGCCCTTGTTACACACTGCGGCAGGCAGCGTGCCCTTGTTACACACTGCGGCAGGCAGCGTGCCCTTGTTACACACTGCGGCAGGCAGCGTGCCCTTGTTACACACTGCGGCAGGCAGCGTGCCCTTGTTACACACTGCGGCAGGCAGCGTGCCCTTGTTACACACTGCGGCAGGCAGCGTGCCCTTGTTACACACTGCGGCAGGCAGCGTGCCCTTGTTACACACTGCGGCAGGCAGCGTGCCCTTGTTACACACTGCGGCAGGCAGCGTGCCCTTGTTACACACTGCGGCAGGCAGCGTGCCCTTGTTACACACTGCGGCAGGCAGCGTGCCCTTGTTACACACTGCGGCAGGCAGCGTGCCCTTGTTACACACTGCGGCAGGCAGCGTGCCCTTGTTACACACTGCGGCAGGCAGCGTGCCCTTGTTACACACTGCGGCAGGCAGCGTGCCCTTGTTACACACTGCGGCAGGCAGCGTGCCCTTGTTACACACTGCGGCAGGCAGCGTGCCCTTGTTACACACTGCGGCAGGCAGCGTGCCCTTGTTACACACTGCGGCAGGCAGCGTGCCCTTGTTACACACTGCGGCAGGCAGCGTGCCCTTGTTACACACTGCGGCAGGCAGCGTGCCCTTGTTACACACTGCGGCAGGCAGCGTGCCCTTGTTACACACTGCGGCAGGCAGCGTGCCCTTGTTACACACTGCGGCAGGCAGCGTGCCCTTGTTACACACTGCGGCAGGCAGCGTGCCCTTGTTACACACTGCGGCAGGCAGCGTGCCCTTGTTACACACTGCGGCAGGCAGCGTGCCCTTGTTACACACTGCGGCAGGCAGCGTGCCCCTTGTTACACACTGCGGCAGGCAGCGTGCCCCCTTGTTACACACTGCGGCAGGCAGCGTGCCCCTTGTTACACACTGCGGCAGGCAGCGTGCCCCTTGTTACACACTGCGGCAGGCAGCGTGCCCCCTTGTTACACACTGCGGCAGGCAGCGTGCCCCCTTGTTACACACTGCGGCAGGCAGCGTGCCCCTTGTTACACACTGCGGCAGGCAGCGTGCCCCCTTGTTACACACTGCGGCAGGCAGCGTGCCCCCTTGTTACACACTGCGGCAGGCAGCGTGCCCCCTTGTTGCACACTGCGGCAGGCAGCGTGCCCCCTTGTTGCACACTGCGGCAGGCAGCGTGCCCCCTTGTTGCACACTGCGGCAGGCAGCGTGCCCCCTTGTTGCACACTGCGGCAGGCAGCGTGCCCCCTTGTTGCACACTGCGGCAGGCAGCGTGCCCCCTTGTTGCACACTGCGGCAGGCAGCGTGCCCCCTTGTTGCACACTGCGGCAGGCAGCGTGCCCCCTTGTTGCACACTGCGGCAGGCAGCGTGCCCCCTTGTTGCACACTGCGGCAGGCAGCGTGCCCCCTTGTTGCACACTGCGGCAGGCAGCGTGCCCCCTTGTTGCACACTGCGGCAGGCAGCGTGCCCCCTTGTTGCACACTGCGGCAGGCAGCGTGCCCCCTTGTTGCACACTGCGGCAGGCAGCGTGCCCCCTTGTTGCACACTGCGGCAGGCAGCGTGCCCCCTTGTTGCACACTGCGGCAGGCAGCGTGCCCCCTTGTTGCACACTGCGGCAGGCAGCGTGCCCCCTTGTTGCACACTGCGGCAGGCAGCGTGCCCCCTTGTTGCACACTGCGGCAGGCAGCGTGCCCCCTTGTTGCACACTGCGGCAGGCAGCGTGCCCCCTTGTTGCACACTGCGGCAGGCAGCGTGCCCCCTTGTTGCACACTGCGGCAGGCAGCGTGCCCCCTTGTTGCACACTGCGGCAGGCAGCGTGCCCCCTTGTTGCACACTGCGGCAGGCAGCGTGCCCCCTTGTTGCACACTGCGGCAGGCAGCGTGCCCCCTTGTTGCACACTGCGGCAGGCAGCGTGCCCCCTTGTTGCACACTGCGGCAGGCAGCGTGCCCCCTTGTTGCACACTGCGGCAGGCAGCGTGCCCCCTTGTTGCACACTGCGGCAGGCAGCGTGCCCCCTTGTTGCACACTGCGGCAGGCAGCGTGCCCCCTTGTTGCACACTGCGGCAGGCAGCGTGCCCCCTTGTTGCACACTGCGGCAGGCAGCGTGCCCCCTTGTTGCACACTGCGGCAGGCAGCGTGCCCCCTTGTTGCACACTGCGGCAGGCAGCGTGCCCCCTTGTTGCACACTGCGGCAGGCAGCGTGCCCCCTTGTTGCACACTGCGGCAGGCAGCGTGCCCCCTTGTTGCACACTGCGGCAGGCAGCGTGCCCCCTTGTTGCACACTGCGGCAGGCAGCGTGCCCCCTTGTTGCACACTGCGGCAGGCAGCGTGCCCCCTTGTTGCACACTGCGGCAGGCAGCGTGCCCCCTTGTTGCACACTGCGGCAGGCAGCGTGCCCCCTTGTTGCACACTGCGGCAGGCAGCGTGCCCCCTTGTTGCACACTGCGGCAGGCAGCGTGCCCCCTTGTTGCACACTGCGGCAGGCAGCGTGCCCCCTTGTTGCACACTGCGGCAGGCAGCGTGCCCCCTTGTTGCACACTGCGGCAGGCAGCGTGCCCCCTTGTTGCACACTGCGGCAGGCAGCGTGCCCCCTTGTTGCACACTGCGGCAGGCAGCGTGCCCCCTTGTTGCACACTGCGGCAGGCAGCGTGCCCCCTTGTTGCACACTGCGGCAGGCAGCGTGCCCCCTTGTTGCACACTGCGGCAGGCAGCGTGCCCCCTTGTTGCACACTGCGGCAGGCAGCGTGCCCCCTTGTTGCACACTGCGGCAGGCAGCGTGCCCCCTTGTTGCACACTGCGGCAGGCAGCGTGCCCCCTTGTTGCACACTGCGGCAGGCAGCGTGCCCCCTTGTTGCACACTGCGGCAGGCAGCGTGCCCCCTTGTTGCACACTGCGGCAGGCAGCGTGCCCCCTTGTTGCACACTGCGGCAGGCAGCGTGCCCCCTTGTTGCACACTGCGGCAGGCAGCGTGCCCCCTTGTTGCACACTGCGGCAGGCAGCGTGCCCCCTTGTTGCACACTGCGGCAGGCAGCGTGCCCCCTTGTTGCACACTGCGGCAGGCAGCGTGCCCCCTTGTTGCACACTGCGGCAGGCAGCGTGCCCCCTTGTTGCACACTGCGGCAGGCAGCGTGCCCCCTTGTTGCACACTGCGGCAGGCAGCGTGCCCCCTTGTTGCACACTGCGGCAGGCAGCGTGCCCCCTTGTTGCACACTGCGGCAGGCAGCGTGCCCCCTTGTTGCACACTGCGGCAGGCAGCGTGCCCCCTTGTTGCACACTGCGGCAGGCAGCGTGCCCCCTTGTTGCACACTGCGGCAGGCAGCGTGCCCCCTTGTTGCACACTGCGGCAGGCAGCGTGCCCCCTTGTTGCACACTGCGGCAGGCAGCGTGCCCCTTGTTGCACACTGCGGCAGGCAGCGTGCCCCCTTGTTGCACACTGCGGCAGGCAGCGTGCCCCCTTGTTGCACACTGCGGCAGGCAGCGTGCCCCCTTGTTGCACACTGCGGCAGGCAGCGTGCCCCCTTGTTGCACACTGCGGCAGGCAGCGTGCCCCCTTGTTGCACACTGCGGCAGGCAGCGTGCCCCCTTGTTGCACACTGCGGCAGGCAGCGTGCCCCCTTGTTGCACACTGCGGCAGGCAGCGTGCCCCCTTGTTGCACACTGCGGCAGGCAGCGTGCCCCCTTGTTGCACACTGCGGCAGGCAGCGTGCCCCCTTGTTGCACACTGCGGCAGGCAGCGTGCCCCCTTGTTGCACACTGCGGCAGGCAGCGTGCCCCCTTGTTGCACACTGCGGCAGGCAGCGTGCCCCCTTGTTGCACACTGCGGCAGGCAGCGTGCCCCCTTGTTGCACACTGCGGCAGGCAGCGTGCCCCCTTGTTGCACACTGCGGCAGGCAGCGTGCCCCCTTGTTGCACACTGCGGCAGGCAGCGTGCCCCCTTGTTGCACACTGCGGCAGGCAGCGTGCCCCCTTGTTGCACACTGCGGCAGGCAGCGTGCCCCCTTGTTGCACACTGCGGCAGGCAGCGTGCCCCCTTGTTGCACACTGCGGCAGGCAGCGTGCCCCCTTGTTGCACACTGCGGCAGGCAGCGTGCCCCCTTGTTGCACACTGCGGCAGGCAGCGTGCCCCCTTGTTGCACACTGCGGCAGGCAGCGTGCCCCCTTGTTGCACACTGCGGCAGGCAGCGTGCCCCCTTGTTGCACACTGCGGCAGGCAGCGTGCCCCCTTGTTGCACACTGCGGCAGGCAGCGTGCCCCCTTGTTGCACACTGCGGCAGGCAGCGTGCCCCCTTGTTGCACACTGCGGCAGGCAGCGTGCCCCCTTGTTGCACACTGCGGCAGGCAGCGTGCCCCCTTGTTGCACACTGCGGCAGGCAGCGTGCCCCCTTGTTGCACACTGCGGCAGGCAGCGTGCCCCCTTGTTGCACACTGCGGCAGGCAGCGTGCCCCCTTGTTGCACACTGCGGCAGGCAGCGTGCCCCCTTGTTGCACACTGCGGCAGGCAGCGTGCCCCCTTGTTGCACACTGCGGCAGGCAGCGTGCCCCCTTGTTGCACACTGCGGCAGGCAGCGTGCCCCCTTGTTGCACACTGCGGCAGGCAGCGTGCCCCCTTGTTGCACACTGCGGCAGGCAGCGTGCCCCCTTTGCCCGCCTTGCACACTGCGGCAGGCAGCGTGCCCCTTGTTGCACACTGCGGCAGGCAGCGTGCCCCCTTGTTGCACACTGCGGCAGGCAGCGTGCCCCCTTGTTGCACACTGCGGCAGGCAGCGTGCCCCCTTGTTGCACACTGCGGCAGGCAGCGTGCCCCCTTGTTGCACACTGCGGCAGGCAGCGTGCCCCCTTGTTGCACACTGCGGCAGGCAGCGTGCCCCCTTGTTGCACACTGCGGCAGGCAGCGTGCCCCCTTGTTGCACACTGCGGCAGGCAGCGTGCCCCCTTGTTGCACACTGCGGCAGGCAGCGTGCCCCCTTGTTGCACACTGCGGCAGGCAGCGTGCCCCCTTGTTGCACACTGCGGCAGGCAGCGTGCCCCCTTGTTGCACACTGCGGCAGGCAGCGTGCCCCCTTGTTGCACACTGCGGCAGGCAGCGTGCCCCCTTGTTGCACACTGCGGCAGGCAGCGTGCCCCCTTGTTGCACACTGCGGCAGGCAGCGTGCCCCCTTGTTGCACACTGCGGCAGGCAGCGTGCCCCCTTGTTGCACACTGCGGCAGGCAGCGTGCCCCCTTGTTGCACACTGCGGCAGGCAGCGTGCCCCCTTGTTGCACACTGCGGCAGGCAGCGTGCCCCCTTGTTGCACACTGCGGCAGGCAGCGTGCCCCCTTGTTGCACACTGCGGCAGGCAGCGTGCCCCCTTGTTGCACACTGCGGCAGGCAGCGTGCCCCCTTGTTGCACACTGCGGCAGGCAGCGTGCCCCCTTGTTGCACACTGCGGCAGGCAGCGTGCCCCCTTGTTGCACACTGCGGCAGGCAGCGTGCCCCCTTGTTGCACACTGCGGCAGGCAGCGTGCCCCCTTGTTGCACACTGCGGCAGGCAGCGTGCCCCCTTGTTGCACACTGCGGCAGGCAGCGTGCCCCCTTGTTGCACACTGCGGCAGGCAGCGTGCCCCCTTGTTACACACTGCGGCAGGCAGCGTGCCCCCTTGTTACACACTGCGGCAGGCAGCGTGCCCCCTTGTTACACACTGCGGCAGGCAGCGTGCCCCCTTGTTACACACTGCGGCAGGCAGCGTGCCCCCTTGTTACACACTGCGGCAGGCAGCGTGCCCCCTTGTTACACACTGCGGCAGGCAGCGTGCCCCCTTGTTACACACTGCGGCAGGCAGCGTGCCCCCTTGTTACACACTGCGGCAGGCAGCGTGCCCCCTTGTTACACACTGCGGCAGGCAGCGTGCCCCCTTGTTACACACTGCGGCAGGCAGCGTGCCCCCTTGTTACACACTGCGGCAGGCAGCGTGCCCCCTTGTTACACACTGCGGCAGGCAGCGTGCCCCCTTGTTACACACTGCGGCAGGCAGCGTGCCCCCTTGTTACACACTGCGGCAGGCAGCGTGCCCCCTTGTTACACACTGCGGCAGGCAGCGTGCCCCCTTGTTACACACTGCGGCAGGCAGCGTGCCCCCTTGTTACACACTGCGGCAGGCAGCGTGCCCCCTTGTTACACACTGCGGCAGGCAGCGTGCCCCCTTGTTACACACTGCGGCAGGCAGCGTGCCCCCTTGTTACACACTGCGGCAGGCAGCGTGCCCCCTTGTTACACACTGCGGCAGGCAGCGTGCCCCCTTGTTACACACTGCGGCAGGCAGCGTGCCCCCTTGTTACACACTGCGGCAGGCAGCGTGCCCCCTTGTTACACACTGCGGCAGGCAGCGTGCCCCCTTGTTACACACTGCGGCAGGCAGCGTGCCCCCTTGTTACACACTGCGGCAGGCAGCGTGCCCCCTTGTTACACACTGCGGCAGGCAGCGTGCCCCCTTGTTACACACTGCGGCAGGCAGCGTGCCCCCTTGTTACACACTGCGGCAGGCAGCGTGCCCCCTTGTTACACACTGCGGCAGGCAGCGTGCCCCCTTGTTACACACTGCGGCAGGCAGCGTGCCCCCTTGTTACACACTGCGGCAGGCAGCGTGCCCCCTTGTTACACACTGCGGCAGGCAGCGTGCCCCCTTGTTACACACTGCGGCAGGCAGCGTGCCCCCTTGTTACACACTGCGGCAGGCAGCGTGCCCCCTTGTTACACACTGCGGCAGGCAGCGTGCCCCCTTGTTACACACTGCGGCAGGCAGCGTGCCCCCTTGTTACACACTGCGGCAGGCAGCGTGCCCCCTTGTTACACACTGCGGCAGGCAGCGTGCCCCCTTGTTACACACTGCGGCAGGCAGCGTGCCCCCTTGTTACACACTGCGGCAGGCAGCGTGCCCCCTTGTTACACACTGCGGCAGGCAGCGTGCCCCCTTGTTACACACTGCGGCAGGCAGCGTGCCCCCTTGTTACACACTGCGGCAGGCAGCGTGCCCCCTTGTTACACACTGCGGCAGGCAGCGTGCCCCCTTGTTACACACTGCGGCAGGCAGCGTGCCCCCTTGTTACACACTGCGGCAGGCAGCGTGCCCCCTTGTTACACACTGCGGCAGGCAGCGTGCCCCCTTGTTACACACTGCGGCAGGCAGCGTGCCCCCTTGTTACACACTGCGGCAGGCAGCGTGCCCCCTTGTTACACACTGCGGCAGGCAGCGTGCCCCCTTGTTACACACTGCGGCAGGCAGCGTGCCCCCTTGTTACACACTGCGGCAGGCAGATTCCCCCTTGTTACACACTGCGGCAGGCAGATTCCCCCTTGTTACACTTTGCGGCAGGCAGATTCCCCATTTTTACACTTTGCGGCAGGCAGATTCCCCATTGCGGCAGGCAGATTCCCCATTTTTACACATAGCGGCAGGCAGTCCCAACAAATAAAGAAATAAAAGAGACAGAAAGAACTAAAGAAAGAAAGAGAAAGAAAGAAAGTAGAATCATACTTACCCTCTCCGCTGGCTCAGGCTCCTCGTGCAGCTTGACGATTCCCGGGCAGTAGACGAGGTGGAGGAGGGAGCCGCAGCAGCGCTGTGTTATTGGTGGAGGCGCTGCTGCTGCTGCCCCCCTGCTTCACTATAGGCTGTTCTCAGAAGACAGCCTATAGTGAAGCAGAGGGGCAGCAGCAGCAGCGCCTCCACCAGTAACAAAGCGCTGCTGCGGCTCCCTCCTTCACCTCCGTCGTCCTCCTTGCCCCGTCCGTGCCGCTGCTCTTCTCCTCTGTGGGCGGCTGTGCGCTGCGGGCAGCAGTTGCCCGCAGCGCACGGCCGGATGTAAAGAGTCAGCTTGACTCATTACATGCTTGGGCCCCTGGACAGAGGCGGGCCCCAGTGCAACGCACTGCTTGCCCTGCCGGTAGTTCCGCCTCTGGCGCTAGCAATTCAAATAACTTAAAGTCTGTTTTTTAGGAATACATATACGCAGAATACAGTAGGTCTGTATAGTTATTCCCTACCGTGAAATTTTATGCTTCTGTGTGATTGAAGATAGTCATGTCATGCTTACTACCAGCCTTGTAACACCCTCTTTGTCTGTGAACACCTCAAAGTTCTACTCCACTGTATACCAGCCAATGCTGTTAAATGACAACACAGGGATAGTCCAACCCCTTTAAGAAGGGAAAAGATGAAAGCTGAAACAATTCTACTGTTCTTACCTAGGGACTAAAGGGTTGCAACCCCCAGTGACTGCCTGGTATCTGGGTTGGAATTAAAATATTATGGCCTAATACAATGTGATATTTTTCCTCAATAGGCTTCGGTTGATATGTCGGGTGTATTGTTTTGAGATTTATCATTAACAGCCCCCCATCTGCTATTTCCTACCCAACGCTATTCTAGTTGTGGCGGTCTTAACAGCAAGCAGACCACGAGAGAGCCTATTAGAAGACACTAAGAACTTCTTGGTGTCCTCTGACAGGCTTTCTCAGACAATCTCAGAGCTGCGTCTCCAGACCTTGTGCATATTACTAGAACGCTTGTGCATTATTACATCCAAGGGAGGTCCAAGGGGTAGGTGTTTTCTACCACAAGAGCTGCCATAGAAAAGTATGTGGACAACTCCTGTGAGCGCTGGTAATCTGATATTGGGAATCATCTCGTGTCTATTGTGTTCCCTCTTGTTAAATACTTTAACCTGTTCACATGTTTTAAAAAGAGAATTAGCTTGCTAAATATGCTCTTTAATCTGCTAATACCTACACAATAATATTGACAAGACATTAGTGGTACAGTCCACGGCCTCCCTCCCATATCTACAAAGTTAAGCCATTAAAGGGGGATGCGTTTGGCATCCCGGTGGCTGGGATACCAGCGGTCATGTGACCGATGCTGGAATCCTGACCTCCCTCAGGAGACCAGCACTGGGACCCTGACAGGCGAAATCCTGAAGGTGAGTATTGGGGTGGGGGTTAGGGTTATGGTCCGGTAGGAAGGGTTAGGCAGTGTGTGGGTTGGGGTTTAGCCCTAGCCGACACCCCTGGAGGGTTAAGTTATGGAAGGGGAGAGGGGTAAAATACTTACCCCATCCAGTGTTGGGATTCTCAGTCGGTATGCTGCGGTCGGTCATACCCAACCCATTAAAGGGATACATGAATGTAATATGTGAAATGAAAACTGTTTAATCTACAAACAGATGTTTTCTCCTATATATTTATCCAGATCTGTGACTGACTCATTTGCTAATGCTGGGCTGGGCGTGGCTAGGAGCTCTGAGTCCTAAAGTCACAGATTTGGATAGGGGAGACCAGGCCTGCAAGTGTGGCGGTACGCTCGGGTACGGCGTACCGTTAAGAATCTAGCCACCCGTACGCCGTACCCGTGGCCCGTCTCACACACACCATAGCCGCCGTTAGCGGCTATTACGGTAAAAGCCGCCGATGTGCTCCTCTTGCCCTACCCTTTCTGCTGCTGTGTCAGGGAAGGAGAGGAGAGTGCCGCGCGGACCCGTCCCTCAGTGCAGCTCAGTTAGACTTCGGTCTCCGGCCGCTGCGTGTATCTTCTCAACTGAGCATCAGTTCATTAGGCAATCAGAGCTTGCGGACCGGCAGCCAATCAGGAGCCGCGGCTGCCGGTCCGTGAGCTCTGATTCGCTGACGAACCGGTGCTCAGTTAAGATGATACATGCCACAGCCAGAGACCACAGAGTAGTACTGAGGGATGGGCCCTCGCTTCGCTCTCCTCTACGTCACCCGACCCTGACACAGCAGCAGCGGGAGGGAGGTGTGGGATGGGTGGGGCATATCTGGCACTGGGGGCATATTTATATAGGGCACTGTGGGGTGTATGTATATCTGGCATTTTATGGCATATGTATAACTGGCACTGTAGGGCATATCTGGCACTGTGGGGCATATGTATAACTGGCATTATGGGGCATATCTGGCACTGTGGGGCATATGTATAACGGGCATTATGGGGCATATCTAGCACTGTGGGGCATATGTATAACTGGCACTTTGGGGCATAACTGTATATGGCACGATAGACTGCGTAGTGGGCGCATCACTGTAATGTCACGGCAGTGCTGTGGGGAGACTGCAACTCCTGGCATGCCTTGCGCGGCCAGGAAGGAACATGGTGGTGGCTGTTGCAGAGTGAGAGTCTGTAGTGTGCAGGGACAATGTAACTGGTGAGAGGCTAATACCATATACTGTTATGAGGGGTAAGTCCCCAGCGCGCATATTGTGTACAGGTATGTGATGTTATATAGGGGAAGGGGCTGTAGACTGATATATGTATGAGAAATAATCTCCCAACACACACACTGTGTATGTGGTATTTACCAAACATTGTCTTTATACCTACATTTTGTACACATAACATATTAACACACTAGGTCATTCATCGTGCCCTGCGTCCGCTCTCCACATCGTCGCAAGGGCCTATGCCCATTAGACCATCGCACGCCCTTTGGCCATAAAATATTTAACCACTAACAACATTATGCTTGAAGGTAATACTCCATATAATACAAATACTGCCCGTCCAAAGGACGTGCAGGATTTATATGTGTGTGTGTGTGTGTGTATGTATATGTATATGTGTGTGTATATATATATATATATATATATACATACACTGCTCAAAAAAATAAAGGGAACACTAAAATAACACATCCTAGATCTGAATGAATGAAACATTCTTATTAAATACTTTGTTCTTTACATAGTTGAATGTGCTGACAACAAAATCACACAAAAATGATCAATGGAAATCAAATTTATTAACCCATGGAGGTCTGGATTTGGAGTCACACTCAAAATTAAAGTGGAAAAACACACTACAGGATGATCCAACTTTGATGTAATGTCCTTAAAACAAGTCAAAATGAGGCTCAGTAGTGTGTGTGTGGTTTCCTCGTGCCTGTATGACCTCCCTACAATGCCTGGGCATGCTCCTGATGAGGTGGCGGATGGTCTCCTGAGGGATCTCCTCCCAGACCTGTACTAAAGCATCCGCCAACTCCTGGACAGTCTGTGGTGCAACGTGGCGTTGGTGGATGGAGCGAGACATGATGTCCCAGATGTGCTCAATTGGATTCAGGTCGGGAGAACGGGCGGGCCAGTCCATAGCATCAATGCCTTCATCTTGCAGGAACTGCTGACACACTCCAGCCACATGAGGTCTAGCATTGTCTTGCATTAGGAGGAACCTAGGGCCAACCGCACCAGCATATGGTCTCACAAGGGGTCTGAGGATCTCATCTCGGTACCTAATGGCAGTCAGGCTACCTCTGGCGAGCACATGGAGGGCTGTGCGGCCCCCCAAAGAAATGCCACCCCACACCATTACTGACCCACTGCCAAACCGGTTATGCTGGAGGATGTTGCAGGCAGCAGAACGTTCTCCTTGGCGTCTCCAGACTCTGCCACGTCTGTCACGTGCTCAGTGAGAACCTGCTTTCATCTGTGAAGAGCACAGGGCACCAGTGGCGAATTTGCCAATCTTGGTGTTCTCTGGCAAATGCCAAATGTCCTGCACGGTGTTAGGCTGTAAGCACAACCCCCACCTGTGGACGTCGGGGCCTCATACCACCCTCATGGAGTCTGTTTCTGATCGTTTGAGTAGACACATGCACATTTTTGGCTTGCTGGAGGTCATTTTGCAGGGCTCTGGCAGTGCTCCTCCTGTTCCTCCTTGCACAAAGGCGGAGGTAGCGGTCCTGCTGCTGGGTTGTTGCCCTCCTACGGCCTCCTCCACGTCTCCTGATGTACTGGCCTGTCTCCTGGTAGCGCCTCCATGCTCTGGACACTACGCTGATAGACACAGCAAACCTTCTTGCCACAGCTCGCATTGATGTGCCATCCTGGATTAGCTGCACTACCTGAGCCACTTGTGTGGGTTGTACGGAGGTCATACAGGCACGTGGAGGCCACACACACTACTGAGCCTCATTTTGACTTGTTTTAAGGACATTACATCAAAGTTGGATCAGCCTGTAGTGTGTTTTTCCACTTTACTTTTGAGGGTGACTCCAAATCCAGACCTCCATGGGTTAATAAATTTGATTTCCATTGATAATTTTTGTGTGATTTTGTTGTCAGCACATTCAACTATGTAAAGAACAAAGTATTTAATAAGAATATTTAATTCATTCAGATCTAGGATGTGTTATTTTAGTGTTCCCTTTATTTTTTTGAGCAGTGTATATATAGTGTTTGTGTGAGTGTATGTATGTATGTGTGTGTATACATAAGTATAGATGTATATATGTGTGTGTGTATGTATGTATATATATATATATATATATATATATATATATATATATATATATATATACTGCTCAAAAAAATAAAGGGAACACTAAAATAACACATCCTAGATCTGAATGAATGAAATATTCTTATTAAATACTTTGTTCTTTACATAGTTGAATGTGCTGACAGCAAAATCACACAACAATTATCAATGGAAATCAAATTTATTAACCCATGGAGGTTTGGATTTGGAGTCACCCTCAAAATTAAAGTGGAAAAACACACTACAGGCTGATCCAACTTTGATGTAATGTCCTTAAAACAAGTCAAAATGAGGCTCAGTAGTGCGTGTGGCCTCCACGTGCCTGTATGACCTCCCTACAGCGCCTGGGCATGCTCCTGATGAGGTGGCGGATGGTCTCCTGAGGGATCTCTTCCCAGACCTGGACTAAAGCATCCGCCAACTCCTGGACAGTCTGTGGTGCAATGGATGTTGGTGGATGGAGCGAGACATGATGTCCCAGATGTGCTCAATTGGATTCAGGTCTGGGGAACGGGCGGGCCAGTCCATAGCATCAATGCCTTCGTCTTGCAGGAACTGCTGACACACTCTAGCCACATGAGGTCTAGCATTGTCTTGCATTAGGAGGAACCCAGGGCTAACCGCACCAGCATATGGTCTCACAAGGGGTCTGAGGATCTCATCTCAGTAACTAATGGCAGTCAGGCTACCTCTGGTGAGCACATGGAGGGCTGTGCGGCCCACCAAAGAAATGCCACCCCACACCATTACTGACCCACTGCCAAACCGGTCATGCTGGAGGATGTTGCAGGCAGCAGAACGTTCTCCTTGGTGTCTCCAGACTCTGTCACGTCTGTCACATGTGCTCAGTGAGAACCTGCTTTCATCTGTGAAGAGCACAGGGCGCCAGTGGCGAATT
Organism: Pseudophryne corroboree; assembly: GCF_028390025.1. Lineage (NCBI taxonomy): Eukaryota > Metazoa > Chordata > Amphibia > Anura > Myobatrachidae > Pseudophryne > Pseudophryne corroboree. The sequence continues at coordinate 621,454,648 of NC_086449.1, read as the reverse complement.
TGCCAATCTTGGTGTTCTCTGGCAAATGCCAAACGTCCTGCACGGTGTTGGGCTGTAAGCACAACCCCCACCTGTGGACGTCGGGCCCTCATACCACCCTCATGGAGTCTGTTTCTGATCGTTTGAGTAGACACATGCACATTTGTGGCTTGCTGGAGGTCATTTTGCAGGGCTCTGGCAGTGCTCCTCCTGTTCCTCCTTGCACAAAGGCGGAGGTAGCGGTCCTGCTGCTGGGTTGTTGCCCTCCTACGGCCTCCTCCACATCTCCTGATGTACTGGCCTTTCTCCTGGTAGCGCCTCCATGCTCTGGACACTACGCTGACAGACACCGCAAACCTTCTTGCCACAGCTCACATTGATATGCCATCCTGGATGAGCTAAACTACCTGAGCCACTTGTGTGGGTTGTAGACTCCGTCTCATGCTACCGCCAGCTTTCAAAAGTGACCAAAACATCAGCCAGAAAGCATAGGAGCTGAGAAGTGGTCTGTGGTCACCACCTGCAGAACAACTCCTTTATTGGGGGTGTCTTGCTAATTGCCTATAATTTGCATAACAGCATGTGCAATTGATTGTCAATCAGTGTTGCTTCCTAAGTGGACAGTTTGATTTCACAGAAGTGTGATTGACTTGGAGTTACATTGTGTTGTTTAATTGTTCCCTTTAATTTTTTTGAGCAGTGTCTGTATATATATGTATGTATGTGTATGTATGTATGTGTATATATATATATATATATATATATATATATATATATATAATAACACTCACTTCTCCAGCGATGCAGAAAAAGTAGACAAGCCAGCACTCACGTGTAGATGAAAGAAAAGCAGGATTTATTCCTTAACCAAACGGCATGGCGAAGTGCAGCAAATACAGCATACACAGCCCTGTATTTGCTGTACTTCACCATGCCGTTTGGTTAAGGAATAAATCCTGCTTTTCTTTCATCTACACGTGAGTGCTGGCTTGTCTAGTTTTGCTGCATCGCTGGAGAAGTGAGTGTTTTATATTTATTGCTGCCTTGCACCACCATTTTTTGCTTTATATACATAGGCTTTGAGTGCTGTCGTGATTATATATATATATATATACACACACATACACACACGCGCGCGCACACACACACACACACACACACACACACACACACAGTCTCTTTACCATATTGTGCGACTGTCCTGCAGCTCCACCATGGGTAGCAAAGTGTACTTTTTCCTAAAATTGCATCTTAACCACATGCAAAGCCACTAGAAGAGTGCCAGGGATGCAAGCTTACTACTCATGTTGCAAAGGAATTGTATACAATGTGTATTAAGCATAACAAGATGTGACGGGAGGAATAGCTGTAGCCACTCATTTGAAACTGTGACTTAAGCTGGCCTTACACTTTAAGATTATTTTTCCAATCATCCAATTAGTTGGCTAGTTGGTACAAAAGTCTGGTAATATAGGGGACCAAATGACATTCATCCATTTGCTCCCAAATGCTGGAAAAAGTTTAGAAGCGGTTGTTCAGACAAATTAAATAAAACTGGCTTAACTAATTTGTCTGACCGTTTTTGTCCTGTTTTTTTTTTTTTTTTTTAGTGTTTGGGAGGAAATGGTCGATTGTCATGTGTCCCATATATTGCCAGATTTTTTTTTCCAACCAGTCAACTAGTTGGATGATTGGACAAATAATATTAGTGTAAGGCCAGGTTTAGTCACACACAGAAGTACAAGTACTGTACTGCCAGCCACAGTGGCCAGTGTATGCTTGCAATGTATTTTAGTTCCTTCTTGTGGTGCAAAAAAAGTTGCTTTGCGCAGTTAAGTTGTAAAGTCTGTGGCACACCAAACAAGCTTTTTGGCTCGATTAAAGCAAAGGGGTATGATAAGACATCCGTTGTTGTCCTGAACTGAGAACAGACATTGGGGGGTATCCAATTACGGGTAATTGTATCACACGGTTGGTACCCTACTAGCCACGATGCGGTGCGCTCCTCCCCCCACAGGTGGCACTTATCGCTGATTACATATTATTATTGTGAAGCATTCCTCGTTGATATTATGTACCACAGTGTGACTGCAGCGCTGTACAGGATACAACATTTCACAATTTTCAGAGCACGGTAGTAAAATACTCATTGGGTAACTGCAGCATAAGTATATTGCATAAGTGCCAAATATTACAAACAGGGAAGCGTAGGATAATTAGATGAAGCTGGAAGGAGCAAGCAGTGACTATTAGTCGCAGGTGGGAATTGCCTTGTTATAAACTTGGCAATAGCACTGAGGGAACATGGATGTGGCATCTTGGGGGATGGGGTTATGGTTACCCCCTTCTGTGCTCTTGGCTGTGGTACAATTACTGCTGCAGTATCTTTTGCCATATCAGGATGGCAGTAGAATGGAGACTATGCTTTATCGCTGGCCCTCTAAATCAGAATATAAATACATTTTATTTTACATTTTGTTAACTTTAGGTTTTCCAGTCCCACTTTTGTGGAAACTAGTCTGGGACTCCAGTGCCGATTAGTATGCATGAGAGCTTAGAAGAACAGTAAAAGTCCTTTCACATTGGCCAGCCAGTGTTGCTTGGTAACGGAGTACTGCAGGATCTGTGCTCAAGGTGTCACCAACATTTGAATTCTTATTTGTAACTATTAAAAAAAAAAAAAATGAGTTCTGGGAGTATAGCACATGCATCGGCAAGAAGTTCTGCACATGCATCGGCATCCTTTTAGGGGGGTTGGCGGGACCATGGATATCTGCACTTGGACCCCTCCTATCTTACTATGGTGGCAAAGGGAAAGCAGATGGTACAGATATAACAGTAAAGTGTTTGTAGCAGATTGGTTACATTCACATCAGTCCCTGTCCCAGTATCGCTTTCCCTCTATATTCCCTATCACATGCGCGCACATACACGCTATGGTAAATTTATTTGTCAGTAGTCACTTAACCTACCAGAATATTTTTGGACTGTGAGTAGACCGAAGTACCCAGATGAAACATACAGAAGACACAGGGAGAACATATAAACTCACACAAATCATCAATTACTGGGATTTTAACTAATCAACTCAGTGCTGTGGGGCAGTAATGCTAACTACTACGCCAGCCATGCTGCCAGCTCCCTATTTTCAGTGATTTCAGATATATGGTGCCTGCAACCATTATAGATTGCATCAGCACATAGTGACTCTTCCCAAACCTTTCTCCTGTGGCTGCGTCCCCCCATCCTCATTGCACCCCAAGAAACACACCAGTATAGGGGGAGGGGATGCAATAGTTATACGACTGACTGATATTCTGTATTTGGTACCATAAGAAGCTCCAGGCCCAACTTTTATTTCACCGTTTGATATACATATTGTCTGGGTAGTTTTTTTTTATTTATTATTATTTAATTATTTTTTTTGCTAAACAAGTAATCTAAATGAAACTACTTACATTTCTCTCTATTTTTCTTGCAGTGAACTTTAATCATTTTGAAATACTACGAGCCATTGGGAAAGGCAGCTTTGGCAAGGTGAGTGTGTTTTGTTACATTCCTATTGCATGGCAAGAGCTGTCATTTGTGCTGGTCATTACTATCCATTATATCATGTAAATCTAGATTACAAACCATGCACCATCTTACTGTGTCCCTGTGCAGCAGTGCCGGACTGGGGCAAGGAGGGCCCACTGGGGAAGACAGTGTCAGGGGCCCATGCTTAAGGGTTGTGTGGCCAGTCGCCACTGAGGCATGGCCAACCATTATAGAGGATATAGTCTGCAGACAATATGGATACTACAGTGCATGGTCTGTCCTCCCATGTTCCTGGCCTGTCAGGTGACTGAACATGTGATAGAGTAACCATGCATAATTTGAGTGCACTGTCTGAAAACCTGACAATAGGAGAGGCCCAAACACCCCACTGCCCCCCCCCCCCCCCACACACACACACACAAACACACGACAGTGGGGCCCTCCGGGGAATAAAGAAAAAATTCCCTCTCCCCCGTACCCTTGTGGGCCAGTCCAGCCCTGTCGTGCAGTGATTCTCAACTCCAGCCCTCAAGTTTCCCCCTACAGGTCATGTTTTCTGGATTTCTGTAATCAGACACAGGTGATTTTACTTCATATTCCTGGGTCAGTAATTATCTCACCTGCTTCCAAAGGGTGAGGGTTGGAGTTGAGAACCCCGGTTCTAGTGTAATGCCACATTGATGGACGAGACAAACTATTGTAAAGTTCTAATTATTTCTAAATAATCATTTCAAATGCCAGCGTTAATATATGCTGCGGACGCATGGTGCATCTTATTACCATATACGATAAAAGTGCGCTGTACGTTGCAAACACTATATCCCTTAAGAGAAGACAAGCAATCGCACACATTGTAGGCTGAGGGCCAACGCTCAGATATGTATATATTTGATATTAAAAGGGTATGCATACAAAATTACATATGTACAATATATCATTCAGTGATAACATATATTTCTCTAACGTTCTAGAGGATGCTGGGGACTCCGTAAGGACCATGGGGGGAATAGACTGGCTCCGCAGGAGATAGGGCACTTTAAGAAAGCTTTGGATTCTGGGTGTGCACTGGCTCCTTCCTCTATGCCCCTCCTCCAGACCTCAGTTTTACACTGTGCCCAGAGGAGAATGGGTGCACTGCAGGGAGCTCCCCTGAGTTCTCTGCCTAGAAAGCATTTTTGTTAGGATTTTTCTGTATTTTTACAGGGAGCACTGCTGGCAACAGGCTCCCTGCATCGAGGGACTGAGGAGAGAGGGGCAGACCTACTTAAATGATAGGCTCTGCTTCCTCGGCTACTGGACACCATTAGCTCCAGAGGGGGTGAACACAGGTTCGTCCTGGGCGTTCACTCCCAGAGCCGTGCCGCCGTTCTCCTCACAGAGCCAGAAGAAACGAAGTCAGAAGACGTCTCAGGCGGCAGAAGCCTTCAGAGCTTCACTGAGGTAACGCACAGCACTGCAGCTGTGCGTCATTGCTCCACACACCTCACACACTCCGGTCACTGTAAGGGTGCAGGGCGCAGGGGGGGCGCCCTGGGCAGAAATATAAACACCTCTCTTATGGCAAAAGACTATATACATGTACAGGTGGGCACTGTACATATATATAAAAGAGCCCCCACCATATTTTAGTAAGTTTGAGCGGGACAGAAGCCCGCCGCCGAGGGGGCGGGGCTTCTCCCTCACCAGCGCCATTTTCTCTCCACAGCACCGCTGAGAGGAAGCTCCCCGGACTCTCCCCTGCTTGACACACGGTGAAAGAGGGTTTTAAAGTAGAGGGGGGGCACATATTTGGCGATTATACATTACAGCAGCGCTACTGGGTAAACATTTTGTGTTTTTTCCTGGGTCATATAGCGCTGGGGTGTGTGCTGGCATACTCTCTCTCTGTCTCTCCAAAGGGCCTAAGGGGGAACCTTTCTTCAGATAAGAGATTCCCTATGTGTGTGGAGTGTGTCGGTACGTGTGTGTCGACATGTCTGCGGTAAAAGGCTCTCCTAAGGAAGAGATTGAGCAAATGTATGTGTGTGGTGTCTCCGTCGACACCTGATTGGATATGTGAAATTAAGTGCTAAGATTAATTTATTACAAAAGATTAGAGAACAGACAGGGAATCTACCCTGGTCTGTCCCTATGTCACAGAGACCTTCAGAGTCTCACAACGCTCACTATCCAAAATAATAGACACTGATATCGACACGGAGTCTGACTCCAGTGTCGACTACGATAATGCAAAGTACAGCCAAGACTGGCAGAAAAGTATTCAATATATGATTATTGTAATAAAAGATGTTTTGCATATCACTGATGACTCGTCTGTCCCTGACACGAGGGTACACATGTTTAAGGGGAAGAAAGCGGAGGTAAATTTCCCTCCTCTCATGAAGAAAAAGAGAGGGAATCTCCAGACAAGAAGCTGCAGCTTCCCAAAAAGAATTCTCAGGGAGTATCCTTTCCCTAATGGGGCCAGGATACGATGGGAATCTTCCCCTAGGGTGTACAAGGCATTGACACGCTTACCCAAAAAGGTAGCGCTGACTTAACAGCTATCCTCAGGGATCCTGCAGATAGCATGCAGTAAAAGTACTTTGAAGTCCATTTACACACATTCTGGTACACTACTCAGACAGGCGATTGTGTCGGCATGGGTTTATAGCGCTGTAGCAGCGTAGAGAGATACCTTATCAGCGGAGATTGAAACCCTAGATAAGGATGCCAGGTTAGTGTCCCTAGTGTATGTATATGTATATATATATATATATATATATATATATATATATATATATATATATATATATATTATATGTAAAAGATGCTGTCTTTTATATATATATATATATATATATATATATATATATATATATATATATTAGACATGCCCATAGAGACGTTAGTCTACTGGGTTCTAGAGTCAACGCTATGTCGATTTCTGCTAGACGTGTCCTGTGGGAACATGCAATGGACAGGTGATGCCGACTAAAAGAGGCATATGGAGGGTTTACCTTACAAGGCTGAGGAATTGTGTGGAGAAGGGCTCTCGGACCTGGTCTCCACAGCTATAGCTGGTAATTCTGATCTTTTGCCTTATATTTCCTCACAGACTAAGAAAGCACGACATTATCAAATGCAGTCCTTTCGGTCGCAGAATAGCAAGAAAGTATGAGGAGCGTCCTTTCTTACCAGAGGTAAGGGCACGGGGCACAGCTAGTTCCCAGGAACAGAAGTCCTCCCCGGCCTCTACTACATCCACTGCATGATGCAGGAGCTCCGCTAAGGGAGTCCGCCCCAGGGGGAGCACGTCTTCGACTCTTCAGCCACATCTGAGTTCACTCACAGGTGGATCCCGGGGCAATAAAAATTGTTCTCAGGGTTACAAAGGAATTCGAAAGGTGCCTCCTCACCGGTTTTCCTTATCGGACCTACCGGCTTCTCCCCCAGAAGGGGAGATTATATTGAATACAATTCACACATTGTATTTCCAACAGGTGGTGCTCAAGGTTCCCCTCCTTCAACAAGGAAGGGGAAATTACTCAACCTTGGCTGTAGTCCCGAATTCGTACGGTTCGGTCAGGCCTATTTAAAATTAAAATCTCTGAACCTATACTGGAAATGGTTCAAATTTAAAGTGGAATCGTTCAGAGCGATCATGGCCAGCCTGGAAAGGGGGGATTTGATGGTGTATCTAGACATAAAGGCTGCATACCTTCATGTTCCCATTTATCCACCCCATCAGGCGTACCTGAGAATTGCGGTACAGTATTGTCATTACCAATTTCAGGGTAATTGGCGGAAATGATGGTGCTCCTACGCAAGCAAGGAGTCACAGTTATCCCATACCTGGACGATCTCCTATAAGGGCGAGATCAAAAGAGCAGTTGTTGAACAGTGTGTCACTTTCGCTGAAGGTGTCACAGCAACACGGCTGGATTCTCAATATCCCGAAGTTACAGCTGGTTCCTATGACTAGTCTGCCCTTCTTGGGTATGATTCTGGATACGGACCAGAAAGGGGTTTACCTTCAGATAGAGAAGGCCCAGGAACTCATGACTCTGGTCAGGAACTTTATTGAAACCAAGACAGATGTGAGGGCATCACTGCACCCGAGTCCGGGGAAAATCATTCCCTTCGGCAGGTTCCATGCGAGGACTTCAAATGGGACCTACTGGACAAGTGGTCCGGGTCACATCTACAGATTCATCAGTTGATCACCCTCTCCCCCAGGGCCAAGTTATCTCTCCTGTGGTGGCTGCAGGGTGCTCACCTTCTATAGGGCCGCAGGTTCGGCATTCATGACTGTATCCTGGTGACCACGAACGCGAGCCTCCGAGGTTGGGGAGCAGTCGCACAGAGAAAAATACAATTTCCAAGGTTTTTGGTCAAGTCAAGAGACTTGTCTTCACATCTTAGAACTAAGGGCCATATACAACGCCCTACGTCAGGCGTAGACCCTACTTCGCGACCAACCGGTTCTGATCCAGTCAGACAACGTCACCGCAGTAGCTCATGTAAACCGCCAAGGCGGCACAAGGAGCAGAGTGGCGATGGCGTAAGCCACCAGAATTCTTCGCTGGGCGGAGAATCATGTAAGCGCACTGTCAGCAGTGTTCATTCCAGGAGTGGACGACTGGGAAGCAGACTTCCTCAGCGGACACGACCTACGTCCTGGAGAGTGGGGACTTCATCAGGAAGTCATAGCACAGATTGCAATTCGGTGGAGACTGCCACTGATAGACATAATGGCGTCCCACCTCAACACAAAGCCGCAGAGTTATTTCGCCAGGTCAAGAGACCCTCAGGCAGTAGCTGTGGATGCCCTAGTGACACCGTGGGTTTTCCAGTCGGTCTATGTGTTTACTCCTCACTCCTCTTCTTCTTATTATCCTCAACACCTTGGGTATGAGAGGAAGAGAACAATTCTCATTGTTTCAGATTGGCCACGGAGAACCTGGTATCCAGATCTACAGGAAATGCTCACAGAGAATCCGTGGCCTATTCCTCTAAGACAGGACCTACTGCAGCAGGGGCCATGTCTATTCCAAGACTTACCGCGGCTGCGTTTGACGGCATGGCGGTTGAACGCAGGGTCCTAGCGGAAAAGGGTATTCCGGAGGAGGTCATTCCTACCCTAATTAAGGCTAGGAAGGAAGTGACATCGAAACATTATCACCGAATATGGCAAAAATGTGTTTCCTGGTGTGAGGCCAGGAATGCTGCTACGGAGGAATTCCTTTTGGGCCGCCTGCTTCACTTCCTTCATACTGGAGTGAATTTGGGCCTGAAATTAGGATCGATAAAGGTTCAAATTTCGGCCTTATCCATTTTCTTCCAAAAAGAATTGGCTTCTCTTCCTGAAGTACAAACGTTTGTGAAGGGAGTACTGCATATTCAGCCTCCTTTTGTACCGCCGGTGGCGCCTTGGGACCTTAACGTGGTGTTACGGTTCCTTAAGTCACATTGGTTTGAACCACTTAAGACTGTGGAGTTGAAATATCTCACCTGGAAGGTGGTCATGTTGTTAACCTTGGCTTCGGCTAGGCGAATTGCGGAATTGGCGGCTTTATCACCTAAAAGCCCCTATCTGATTTTTCATATGGATAGAGCGAAATTGCGGACCCGTCCTCAATTCCTGCCTAAGGTGGTCTCATCCTTTCATATGAACCAACCTATTGTCGTGCCTGTGGCTACACGTGACTTGGAGGATTCCGAGTCCCTTGATGTGGCCAGGGCTTTGAAAATTTACGTGGCCAGAACGGCTAGGATCTGACAAACAGAAGCACTGTTTGTCCTGTATGCAGCCAACAGGGTTGGCGGCCCTGCTTCTAAGCAGACTATTGCTTGCTGGATCTGTAACACGATTCAGCAGGCGCATTCTACGGCAGGATTGCCGTTACCTAAATTGGTTAAGGCCCATTCCACTAGGAAGGTGGGCTCTTCTTGGGCGGCTGCCCGGGGGGTCTCGGCACTACAGCTTTGCCGAGCTGCTACTTGGTCGGGGTCAAATAATTTTGCAAAGTTCTATAAGTTTGATACCCTGGCTGAGGAGGACCTCCTGTTTGCTCAATTCGGTGCTGCAGAGTCATCCGCACTCTCCCGCCCGGTTGGATTTTCACCAAGGTGATGGCGGAGATGATGGTGCTCCTGATAAAGGCGAGATCGAGAGATCAATTGTTGAAGAGCGTGTCGCTCTCCCTGAGAGTGCTGCAACAGCACGGTTGGATTCTCAATCTGCCAAAGTCACAATTGGTTCCAACGACTCGGCTATCATTCCTAGGCATGGTTCTGGACACGGAACAAAAGAGGGTTTTTCTCCCATTGGAAAAGGCCCAGGACCTCCAGAACATGGTCAGAGACCTGCTAAAACCAAAAAGAGTGTCTGTTCATCAATGCACTCGAGTTCTGGGAAAAATGGTGGCAGCCTACGAGGCCATCCCCTTCGGCAGGTTCCATGAGAGGACATTTCAGTGGGACCTTCTGGACAAGTGGTCCGGGTCCCATCTACAAATACATCAAGAAAATAACCCTGTCCCCCAGGGCCAGGGTGTCTCTCCTGTGGTGGCTGCAGAGTGCTCACCTTCTAGAGCAGTGTTTCCCAACCGCGGTCCTCAAGGCACACTAACAGTCCTGGTTTTAGTGATATCCAGGCTTGAACACAGGTGACTTAATTAGTACCTCAGTTATTTTGATTTAACCATCTGTGCTGAAGCCTGGATATCACTAAAAGCTGTACTGTTGGTGTGCCTTGAGGACCGTGGTTAGGAATGCCTGTTCTAGAGGGTCTCAGGTTCGGCATTCAAGACTGGGTTCTGGTGACCACGGACGCAAGCCTCCAAGGATAGGGAGCAGTCAAACAAGGAATACATTTTCAGGGACTATGGTCAAGCCAGGAGGCTTGTCTACACATCAACATACTGGAGTTGAGGGCCATATACAACGGCCTACGACAAGCGGAGAATCTTCTTCGCAACCTACCGGTTCTGATTCAATCAGACAACGTCACAGCCGTGGCACATGATATCCGCCAAGGCGGGACAAGGAGCAGCGTGGCGATGGCGGAAGTCACCAGGATTCTTCGCTGGTCGGAAAATCACGTAAGCGCTCTGTCAGGTGTCTTCATTCCGGGAGTGGACAACTGGGAAGCAGACTTCCTCAGCAGACCCAATCTCCATACAGGAGAGTGGGGACTTCATCAAGAAGTTTTTGCAGAGATAACAAGTCTTTGGGGAATTCCTCAAATAGACATGATGGCGTCACGCCTCAACAAGAATCTTCGGAGGTATTGTGCCTGGTTAAGGGACCCTCAGGCAGTAGCGGTGGACGCCCTGGTGACACCATGGGTGTTTCAGTCGGTCTATGTGTTCCCTCCTCTTCCTCTCATTTAAAAAATATTGAGAATCTCAAGATCAAAAACAGTGCAGACAATGGCCCTCATTCCGAGTTGTTCGCTCGCTAGCTGCTTTTAGCAGCATTGCACACGCTAAGCCGCCGCCTACTGGGAGTGAATCTTAGCTTTGCAGAATTGCGAACGAAAGATTCGCATAATTGCGAATAGAAATTTCTTTGCAGTTTCTGAGTAGCTCGGGACTTACTCTGCCACTGCGATCAGTTCAGTCAGTTTCGTTCCTGGTTTGACGTCACAAACACACCCAGCGTTCGCCCAGCCACTCCCCCGTTTCTCCAGCCACTCCCGCGTTTTTCCCAGAAACTGCAGCGTTTTTCTGCACACACCCATAAAACGGCCAGTTTCCGCCCAGAAACACCCACTTCCTGTCAATCACACTCCGATCACCAGAACGATGAAAAATCCTCGTTATGCCGTGAGTAAAATACCTAAACGCATGCGCTCTGCGAACCTTGCGCATGCGCAGTAAGCGACTAATCGCAATATAGCGAAACTCTGCAACGAGCGAACAACTCTGAATGAGGGCCAAAACTCATTGTTCCAGATTGGCCTCGAAGGGCCTGGTACTCAGAGCTTCAGGAAATGCTCACAGAAGATCCGTGGCCTCTTCCTCTCAGGGAGGACCTGTTACAGCAGGGGCCCTGCGTGTTCCAAGATTTACCGCGGTTACGTTTGATGGCATGGCGGTTGAACACCGAATCCTAGCTGCGAAAGGTATTCCGGAGGAAGTCATCCCTACTCTGATAAAGGCTAGGAAGGAGGTGACGCCAAAACATTATCACCGTATCTGGAGGAAGTATGTATCTTGGTGTGAAGCCAAGAATGCTCCTACGGAAGATTTCCATCTGGGTCGTTTTCTCCACTTTCTACAGACAGGGGTGGATATGGGCCTGAAGTTAGGGCCAAAATCCGTACCTTAATGGAGCCTATCTATATTCTTCCAGAAGGAATTGGCTTCTCTCCCAGAAGTCCAGACGTTTGTGCAGTGGCGGATCTAGACTTAACTTTTAGGGGGGGCGGTTTAAGAATTATGACTCCTCCCCCTAATCATAGCCCCTCCCACTTAGTAATGCCCTTCCCGTTCGCTTCTAAAATTTCCTATTGTTGCCATTACTAATAAAATGTTGCCAGTTAGTGGAGAGAACCCTGCGCACTGGTGATACAGACTGGCGAATCGCCATTCCTTCCATCAGGGGTGGTAGAGGATAAGACAGTAGGGCAATTTAAACATGCATGGGATAGACATAAGGATATTCTTACAAAGAAATTCAACATTGAAGCACACTGTATGAGCTGAAATTCACATTATAGCACACTGTATGAGCCAACGTTATAGCACACTGTATGAGCCAAAATTCACTTTATAGCACACTGTATGAGCCAACGTTATAGCACACTGTATGAGCCAACGTTATAGCACACTGTATGAGCCAAAATTCACTTTATAGCACACTGTATGAGCCAAAATTCACTTTATACAACACTGTATGAGCCAAAATTCACTTTATACAACACTGTATGAGCCAAAATTCACTTTATAGCACACTGTATGAGCCAAAATTCACTTTATAGCACACTGTATGAGCCAAAATTCACTTTATAGCACACTGTATGAGCCAAAATTCACTTTATAGCACACTGTATGAGCCAAAATTCACTTTATAGCACACTGTATGAGCCAAAATTCACTTTATAGCACACTGTATGAGCCAAAATTCACTTTATAGCACACTGTATGAGCCAACGTTATAGCACACTGTATGAGCCAACGTTATAGCACACTGTATGAGCCGAAGTGCACATTATAGCACACTGTATGAGCCAATGTTATAGCACACTGTATGAGCCAATGTTATAGCACACTGTATGAGCCAACGTTATAGCACACTGTATGAGCCAATGTTATAGCACACTGTATGAGCCGAAGTGCACATTATAGCACACTGTATGAGCCAAAATTCACTTTATAGCGCACTGTATGAGCCAAAATTCACTTTATAGCACACTGTATAAGCCAATGTTATAGCACACTGTATGAGCCAAAATTCACGTTATAGCACACTGTATGAGCCAATGTTATAGCACACTGTATGAGCCAAAATTCACGTTATAGCACACTGTATGAGCCAAAATTCACTTTATAGCACACTGTATGAGCCAAAATTCACTTTATAGCACACTGTATGAGCCAAAATTCACTTTATAGCACACTGTATGAGCCAACGTTATAGCACACTGTATGAGCCAACGTTATAGCACACTGTATGAGCCGAAGTGCACATTATAGCACACTGTATGAGCCAATGTTATAGCACACTGTATGAGCCAATGTTATAGCACACTGTATGAGCCAACGTTATAGCACACTGTATGAGCCAATGTTATAGCACACTGTATGAGCCGAAGTGCACATTATAGCACACTGTATGAGCCAAAATTCACTTTATAGCACACTGTATGAGCCAAAATTCACTTTATAGCACACTGTATAAGCCAATGTTATAGCACACTGTATGAGCCAAAATTCACGTTATAGCACACTGTATGAGCCAAAATTCACGTTATAGCACACTGTATGAGCCAATGTTATAGCACACTGTATGAGCCAAAATTCACGTTATAGCACACTGTATGAGCCAATGTTATAGCACACTGTATGAGCCAAAATTCACGTTATAGCACACTGTATGAGCCGAAGTGCACATTATAGCACGCTGAATGAGGCAACAGAATGCAGGGACATAATGCCGGGAGAAGAGAGGAGGGGGGAGAAATGGGACACACACACACCTAATCATTGATGGAGGCCGGGTCCCGCCGCGATATTGGGAACGGGTGCCGAGCGATGCAGCGAGGCGGAGGACGAAGACGCGCGTACAGGAAGGAGGGGGCGTGCTCAGATCAGAGGTCACTGTACGCGCGTCAGGACGCTCCTCTCTCTCTCCTCATCCCCCGCCGCACTGCAGAGCTCTCCAACCCGTTCCCAATACCGCAGCGGGACCCGGCCTCCATCCCGCTGCCGGTATATGTAGGGGGGGCGTTCGCCCTGATCGCCCCCCGCTAAATCCGCCACTGCGTTTGTGAAGGGAGTACTGCACATCCAGCCCCCCTTTTTGCCCCCAGTGGCACCATGGGACCTTAACGTGGTGTTAAGTTTCCTAAAATCTCACTGGTTTGAACCTCTTCAAACGGTTGAATTAAAATTTCTCATGTAGAAGGTGGTCATGTTATTGGCCTTGGCATCTGCAAGGTGGGTGTCCGAATTGGCGGCCTTGTCCCACAAGAGCCCCTATTTGATTTTCCATGTGGATAGAGCAGAGTTGAGGACTCGTCCTCAATTTTTACCTAAGGTGGTTTCTTAATTTCATATGAACCAACCTATTGTGGTGCCTGTGGCTACGGGGAACTTGGAGGACTCCAAGTCCCTGGATGTAGTCAGGGCCTTAAAAATTTATGTAGCAAGGACGGCTAGGGTTAGGCAAACAGAGGCTCTTTTTGTCCTGTATGCAGCCAACAAAGTTGGCGCCCCTGCTTCTAAGCAGACTATTGCTCGCTGGATCTGTAACACGATTCAGCAGGCTCATTCTACGGCTGGATTGCCGTTACCAAATTCGGTAAATGCCCATTCCACTAGGAAAGTGGGCTCTTCTTGGGCGGCTGCCCGAGGCGTCTCGGCATTACAGCTTTGCCGAGCAGCTACTTGGTCGGGTTCAAACACGTTTGCGAAATTCTACAAGTTTGATACCCTGGCTGATGAGGACCTTGCGTTTGCTCAGTCGGTGCTGCAGAGTCATCCGCACTCTCCCGCCCGGTTTGGAGCTTTGGTATAAACCCCATGGTCCTTACGGAGTCCCCAGCATCCTCTAGGACGTAAGAGAAAATAAGATTTTAAACCTACCGGTAAATCTTTTTCTCCTAGTCCGTAGAGGATGCTGGGCGCCCGTCCCAGTGCGGACTAAATCTGCAAGTCTTGTATATAGTTGTTGCTTACATAAGGGTTATGTTAGAGTTGGAATCGGTCTTTGACTGATACTGTTTTTTGTTCATACTGTTAACTGGTTGCGTATTTTCCAGGTTATATGGTATGATTGGTGTGGGCTGGTATGACTCTTGCCCTTAGATTAACAAAATCCTTTCCTCATGTTGTCCATCTCCTCTGGGCATAGTTTCTCTAACTGTGGTCTGGAGGAGGGGCATAGAGGGAGGAGCCAGTGCACACCCATACTAAAAGTTCTTTATAGTGCCCATGTCTCCTGCGGAGCCCGTCTATACCCCATGGTCCTTACGGAGTCCCCAGCATCCTCTACGGACTAGGAGAAAAAGATTTAACGGTAGGTTTACAATCTTATTATACTGTGTATTGGGAGAGGTACATGTCTGGGATTGAGTCTTCTGTTATTGGTCTAGGGGAGGGAGATCTCTCATTCATGACGTGTTATTGGTCAGTTCATATGCAAGCAACGTCCAGTATTGAAGAATCTATCATAGGGATTAGCCATGCTGTCTTTCAGAAGATTCTTTTGTTCACTTTAGAATGTGGCTTCATATTCATACATTTAATCATAACTAATTGTTGCAATGTGCTACAATCTAACCATAGATATCAAATTAACACACACATTTCCCTGATCATTTTGACACCAAGCATGACATGTTTAGCTTGTTCCGTTCCAATAAAACATATGTATATGATGTTATAACTCTCTTTTATATACATACATTATAATGTCTGGTGCTTGACATGTTTAATTTATGTGTTGTATGAAATATGTGTTGAATATATCTGTGGCTTGTCTCTGTGTGAGTGCGTATGCTACCATGTGTCGCTGTGCACGCACAAAGACCCATCTGTTTGGAGTTTGATGTGTGTATGTAATATTTTTGACTTCGACACTATTATGGTGAATAATCTGCTTAATCAATTTAAATCATAACTACAATCTTATAAACTGGCATATGAAAAGGGAACATCCTTCTAGTTATCGCAGGTCTGTAAAATGTTTCTCATGGAAAAACTCTTAATTTAATATGTGTATAATTTTTAGTTAAGTTGTTTTCTGTTTCCAGGTCTGCATTGTCCAGAAAAATGATACTAAGAAAATGTATGCGATGAAATACATGAACAAACAGAAATGCGTGGAGCGCAATGAAGTGAGGAATGTGTTTAAAGAACTGCAGATCATGCAAGGTCTGGAACATCCATTTCTAGTCAACCTCTGGTGAGTAATTTATTGCTCACTTGGACTGTGGTCAATGTCGCAGACAACCTGTTTAACCTGCAACTTTTAAAGGAAGCGTGACAGAATGTGAAATTGCTTACTGTGATTAATAAGGGAACATTTGATAGCATAGGTAAGATTGACAAGTGGACATTAATTTCAGTGATACATTTTCAGGGCGATTGGTGAGATTAGGTTTTGCTATGCAGTCTGTGCTGTTCAAATAACAAGGTTTGTAGCTTCAGCACCTTAAGAAGTTTTAATGCACTATTGAACCATTGGGAAAATGAACATGGCATACTGGTCTAGTTTATAAAGGAAGAAAGCCCATTTGTCCCTTTGTCAATGTCTACTAAAGAGACTTGGCCAATCACAGGTCTCTGGCGAAACACATCACATGGAAGCCTATTTAAGGTATAGATGTGCGGTTTGGTTATTTAGAACTCCGAACCCACTGAATTTTGTAAATCCGAACAGAGGTGTCTATTCATTAAAAAAAATTAGCAAAAAATGAATTGATACTTTTCACTATACATCGCATCGGTTCGATGCGTATATAACTATCCTATCTATCTATCTATCTATCTATCTATCTATCTATCTGTTATAAGTAGTAATTCATGTAAACTTACCCTTCCGGCGAAGCGATGCAGTGTTCAGGGCTCCAGCGACGCTTTCTTCTCTGGTGGTCCCCCTCTGCGGTGCTTTGAGGCAGCTGACGGGTCCTTCTGCGCATGCACTGTTGGCTGACCTCCCAGGAGGCCGCAGAGGCTGACCAGAGAAAAGGAGGGGCGGAGCCAGCACCGGGTGTTGACAGAAAGTAGGGAAGCATTGAGCTTCCCTACAGTTACCGCACCACTGTTCAATTTGCACCATCCTGGGATGGCGAACCTGAAGTCCATGGAGTAGCGGAAAGCAGAGCTTTCTGCTCCTTCATGAATCGCACTCAGGGCCGTCTTTTTGTATGGGCTCAGTGGGCTCTTGCCCAAGGGCCCCAGGGAGTATAAGGGCCCTAAGCTGATAGCTGAGGGTCTACTCTTTCCACGGGTACCAGGTTTTTAAAAATCGGCCCTGGGGAACCGGACTTCAAAGCAGTGGTCCCCATCCGAGCCTGTTAATTTATCTTCCCAGCCAGATATCTTGGGTTCTCTCTGACTTAGAGTTTTTCTGAAAGTATATTCCAAAAGCTGATACTCTATCCTATCAGAGGACACTGATATCTCTGGTTCTGGGCATAGTAGAGACAAGCTATCAGCCTTCCAGCAGCTGGTGGAAGAGAGATGCATCTGCATCTCTCTTCCTCCAGCATAGTACAGGTTGAGTATCCCATATCCAAATATTCCGAAATACGGACTTTTTTGAGTGAGATAGTGAAACCTTTGTTTTTTGATGACTCAATGTACACAAACTTTGTTTAATACACAGTTATTAAAAATATTGTATTAAATGACCTTCAGGCTGTGTGTATAAGGTGTATATGAAACAAATGAATTGTGTGAATGTACACACACTTGTTTAATGCACAAAGTTATAAAAAATATTGGCTAAAATGACCTTCAGGCTGTGTGTATAAGGTGTATATGTAACATAAATGCATTCTGTGCTTAGACTTGGGTCCCATCACCATGATATCTCATTATAGTATGCAATTATTCCAAAATACGGAAAAATCCCATATCCAAAATACCTCTGGTCCCAAGCATTTTGGATAAGGGATACTCAACCTGTATTAGAAGCCTCAGCATGATAGCACCTCTTGATATCTTTAGTAATAGGATGTGCAGTCCAGGCCCCCCCCCCCCCCCCTTTTTTTTTTCCAGCAGCTGATCCCTGCTCCAGCTCCACACACCTAATATGCAGTTTCATATTTTCATTGGTGGATTGCTCCGGCTCCTGAACTCTGATCCCCAAGTCCCCAGTACATCCTGAACGGTGGGCCTCTCTAGTGTTTTAAACCTCATTAAATGCTAAGAAATCTATTTCTAGAAACTGGAAATATCTGCAGTTAAGCAAGCTACCCTTCCACCTGAAAATGATGAATTTTAAGCACACTCCACTTTCCACCCCTCCCCTACGTATTAAACACCCCCTACCACCCTGGAAGTCATGTACCGGGGCCCCTTTATTCAGCCCAATGCCCCTTCTACAGTTTAGTGCTCTCCCTCCCGCCCCATATGTGCAGTAAAGGATTAATTAGCAGACATTACAGCTCCAAGTCCTACATGATGAGCGGAAGATAGAACACCCTCTACCGCCCGCAGGACATCAAAGTTGCCGCTGATATCACCCGCCACTCCTACCGCTTGAAGCAGAGAAAAGCCCATTTACGCAAAACAGGGCTTTTCTCTCTCTATGAATAGACCCCAGAGTGCCTTATTTAGCTTGCATCGCTACAGCGATGCAAACGCACTTCCCTGCTGTTCCCATCAGTGCGCACATGCAGGTCCTGTTGTGCGTGGGCCGGGAAATGCTTTTGCTTCGCAGTGATGCAAATGCCTCTGCCTGATTGTCAGGCAGAGGCGTTCGCGGGGCGGCGACACGGAGTTGCCAGGGCTTATTTCAGGCTTATTTTCTGCTTTTATAATAAAGAATAAGATCAGCAGCAGCCGTCTGAGGAGTGCAGATGAAGGCTCGCTCACTGTCTGTAGCCCACCATTGCAGGAGTAGCTTCAGTCTTCCAGAACTCATGCATATCTATTTGTTCATGGGACATAACTCGTTACGTCAATGGATTTTCACCAGCGGTCGTTTGCTGAGTTTCTGTTTAAGAAGGATCGCCATGGTACAAGTACACTTTTTATTACTTCCTCCATCTCAGGGGCAGCATGCAGGACTGGCAGTGTAACAGTATTCTCGTCACTACTAGCCAGTGTCTTAGGGAAATGGAGTGTTACTTAGCTGCCCTAGCAACATTTATTTATATATTACCGTACTTGATCATACTTTCTGCCAAAAAGCAGTAAAAATATCATATAATATCATAATCCCACATCATAAATGGCTGATATATTGGTGGTCAGATTTTAGCATTACATGTTTTCCATTTTTTATTGATCAGACTCGTTCATAAATTGTTTGCTCTAGATTGGCTAGTATAGTTTTTCTTTTTTTTTTTAAATTCTTTATTTGTACGTGGTCAGGCACATAGAGAAGGCATTATAGCAATACATGGGACAGGCGGCCAACATAGCCAGTGTCCAGGATAGACCACAAATTTTCAGATAAATAACAGGGTTAATCGGTGTGGAAAGAACAATAGAATTCAAACATAGGGTTCAAGGGGGGGGGGGGGGAGGGAGGAGGAGAGGAACAAGGGAGGGGGAGAGCCACATTAGCATCCATACATAATATATATCGTGAGAACAACAAGATCAGAATAAAGGGAAGGAGGGGAATCAGGGAGGAGACTAAAACAGAGAAGGCAAAGGGAAAAGAGAAGATAGAGAAGGAGAGGAGATGGAATAAAGTGAAATGTCGGGGAGAGAGATGGTAGGAGGTGTCCATGGGTCTACGGGGAGGGCCAGGAGCAGGAGGAGGGGAACGGCTAACTACGTTCGGCGGCGAGCCAGGGAGCCCAGACCTGCTCGAAGACGTGGCCCCGGTCGTGGAGGTAGTATGTGATCTTTTCCATTGAGGCGATGTGCCAAATTTTAGCTTTAAGGGATAGTAGGGAAGGTGGTGAGGGGCTCTTCCAGTTGAGGGCGATCAGTGATTTTGCTGCCGTTAGAATGTGTGAGGTCAGCTTTTGGGAGAATTTATTGAGGAGTGGGGGGGATAACACAGTAAGGAGATCCAAGGATCTTTCAGCACAGGGGATTCTAGGAGTGGGTTGAGGAGGGAGTGGACTAGGTCCCAGAAGGGCACGATAACCGGGCAGGTCCACCATATGTGGAGCATAGTGCCTCTAGCCCCACAGTTCCTCCAGCAAGCCGGAGAGGAGGACGGGAAAAATTTGTTAAGTCGGTCGGGGGTGTAGTACCAGCGGTAGTAAACTTTGTAGGCTGTTTCCTTAAAATCGGTGGCAATGGAGCATTTAGCAATCCCTAGTCTCATGTCCTCCCAGTCTTCAGTTTCTGGTGGAGGCCCGAGGTCCCGTTCCCATGCGAGTTCATGGGGCCGGGATAGGGGAAGGGAGGATTCTAGTAGGAGAGAGTAAAGTTGGGAGATTATGCCTTTGGAGGAATGAGAGTTGATACATAGGCTTTCAAAGGGAGTGAGGGCACGAAGTAAGGCGGTGGGGGGGAGGGAGGTTAGAAAGTGGCGTATTTGTAGGAATTGAAAGGGATTAAGTGGTTGTGAGGGGGTTTTCTGTTGGAGGTCAGGTAGGGACAGCCATTGGCCCCGATCGGCAAAGTCGGTTGGGTATTTGAGGCCCAGTGTTATCCACGTCCGGGATCTCGTAAACGAGAGTCCTGAGGGAAACATGGGATTCTGCCAGATGGGGGTTGAGGGTGTAGTAGTCAGACCCCACTTCAGAGAGAGGGTGTCCCAGGTTTTGAGGTTGAATTTAATGGTGGGGAGAAGTTTAGAGGTTGGGGGTCGGGAGGTGGAGGAGAGGCCCCATAAGGGGGTCAGGTCTGGGATGCCAATGAAGGCTGCCTCGATGTCCAACCAGGACACCGATCCTGAGGGAGCATATGAAGTGACAATGTGGGATAAATGGGAGGCTAGGTAGTAAAGTTTGACATCGGGAAGGCCTCTGCGGAGGTTGGTCTTTTCAGAGTGTTGGCAGCAATGCGGGGAGGTCTGTGGTTCCAAATAAAGCGTACAAGGGCTCGTTGGATAGTGCGGAGAAAGGAGGCCGGGACCGCCACTGAGAGGGTCTGAGAAAGATAGAGCCATTTGGGGATTATGGTCATTTTAACTGCTATGATCCTGCCCAGCCATGAGATGAAGAGACTGTTCCAAGAGGACAGGTCGGCAAGTGTGTTGGCAAGGAGGGGTGGGAAGTTTTCCCGGAAGAGGGAGTCGTAACGAGGGGTTAGGTGTATCCCTAAGTATTTAATCTTCGTGGGCTGCCATTTAAAATTAAAGTTGGCGCGAAGGGACTCCGCCTCATGTTGGGGGATATGAAGTATCATGGCCTCAGATTTGGAGTAGTTGATCTTATATCCTGATATAAGGCTATAGGCTTGTAGAACTGAGAATAAGTTTGGGAGTGAGATGAGGGGCTGGGTCAGGGAAAGTAGGATGTCATCTGCGAAGAGGGAGATTTTAGGATCTGTGGGGCCTACCTGTATTCCGTGTATATCCGGATGTGCTCTAATTTGAGAGGCAAGGGGTTCTATGATGAGGGCAAATATTAAGGGGGAGAGGGGGCAGCCCTGACGTGTGCCATTGGAAATACTGAGTGGGGCGGATGGGATACCATTGATAAGGACGGTGGCAGTGGGGGTGGAGTATAATGCTAGGATGCTAGTGAGAAAGCCACCAGACAGGCCATAGGCCTCTAAGGCGGGTCTGAGGAATCCCCAGGAGATCCGGTCAAATGCTTTTTCGGCATCTAAGGAGAGCATGATAGTGGGGGATCTCCTGGAATTCGAGATATGTATAAGGTCAATAGCACGTCTGGTGTTGTCTCTCGCCTGGCGGCCCGGGATAAATCCTACTTGGTCGTAGTGAACAAGAGAAGGGAGGTATGGGTTAAGACGATTGGCCAGGATCTTAGCAAAGATTTTCAGGTCTAAGTTCAGGAGAGATATGGGGCGATAGCTAGCGCAGTTAAGGGGATCCTTGCCTTCTTTGGGGATCACCACAGTTCTAGCCTCTAGCATCTCAGGGGGAAAAGGGTCGCCTTGGACAATCCTATTGAACAGGGAGTGAAGGTGGGGGGGAGAGAAGGGCAGAATTTTTTTTGTAATAGAGAGCCGTGAACCCGTCCGGGCCCTGGGATTTGCCAATTTTTTGCATGAGTATAGTCTGGGTGATTTCTTCCACCGTAATCTCACTGTTAAGAAGGTCCAAGGCGTCCTGGGGTAGTCTGGGTAATTTAGAAGCAGAAAGAAAGTGGGAGATAAGGTCGGATTGGGGTTGGGGGGAAGAGCCCGGTGGAGGGGGTGGAAGGTTGTATAGGTCAGTGTAGTAGGATTGGAAGGCGGCTCTAATGGCAATGGGATCCTGAACAAGTTGATTGAGAGAATTTCTGATTGTAACAATGTTGGTTTTGGCTCTCGTGGAGCGGAGTCGTGCCGCCAGGATCTTGTCCGCCTTGTCACCCCTCTCGTAAAAGGACTGGCGAAGCCACTTAAGACGCTTGGCCACCCGTGTAGTGAGAAGGAGATCAAGTTCCGCCTTGATAGTGCGAAGTTCGGACAAGACCGTCTGGTCGGAGTACGCCTTGTGTTGGGTCTCAAGTGCGTGGAGTTTAATGGAGAGCTTATTGTATTGGGAAAGGGATTGCTTTTTAGCTTTTGAGGCTAGGCTAATGAGGTGTCCTCGAAGGACAGCCTTGTGTGCCAGCCAGAGGGTGGACCTGGAGATATCGGGGGAATCATTTAAGGTGAAGTAATCTGAGATCTTATCCTGAAGATGGGACCTTATCTCGGGGTTGTAAAGGAGGGAGTCGTTGAGGCGCCATGTCATGGGGCGAGGACGGAAAACCAAACCTGCCAAGTCGCAGGAGATGGGGGCGTGGTCGGACCAAATTAATGGGTGAATATGGGCATCGCGGAGATTCAAAGCAAGATCATGACTGAGCAGGACCATATCAATGCGTGAGTAGGAGTTATGAGGGGCAGAGTAGAAGGCATAATCGCGGGCAGAGGAATCTTTTATCCTCCAGGAGTCGTAGAGGAGTTGAGATCGCATGAGACGGAGAAGGGATCTAGAGCGGAGGGAGTCCGATGGGGAAGGAGTGAGGGAGGAGGTAGAGTGATCTATCTGTGGGTTGAGGACGGAGTTAAAGTCCCCTGCAAGTATGAGGTCGCCCTGCCGGACTCGAGTGAGGAGATTATCTAGCCTTGTAAAGAACCGTACCTGTCGCTGGTTAGGGGCGTAAACGATAACCAGGGTGCATAAGTTGTTATTGAGTTTCCCCACCAGGACAAGGAATCGGCCGTCTTTGTCGGTATGAGAGTCTAGGAGTTCAAAGGTGAGGTGGCGGGCAAATAAAATCGCTACTCCTCGTTTTTTGGCTAAGTGGTCGCAGGCATGAAAGGAAACGGGGTATGGTTTACATTGCAGGGTAGGGTGAGAGTCATGCACGAAGTGAGTTTCCTGTAGGAAGATCAGATCGCCCTTATGGTGTTTAAGGGAAGCAAAGAGCTTACCTCTCTTTTGAGGGCTATTCAGGCCCTTCACGTTATGAGAGAGTACCCGGAGACCCATGGGCAAGTAACAGCGAGGTAGGCAGATTAGAAAGAGCGGAGGTGGTTGAAGGTGGAGAGGGGGGAGGGGGAGACAGAACGGAGATATATGAAGCAAGAGAGAGTGTGGCCAGAGGAGGAGGGGGGGGGGAAGAAGACCGGGAGGGGTGGGAGGGTGGTTGGTCGTCTGGCGGTAGAGGCCAGGACCGGTGGAGCTGACAAGGGGAAGGAGTACTAGGTGTCGGGGGAGCACCTAGGTCAGCGGTAGGGCACGAAGCCCTGTGGGGGCGCGGCATGGGGCCCAGATAGCGTATCACGAGCCGCTCGGGAAAGGGCAGAAGGCAAGCCTCCCCTGGGGGTACCTGAGGGAGAAAGCTGGAGAGAAGACAGGAAGAGAAGACAGCTGGAGCGCCAGCCCCAAGGGGCAAAGGAGAGGGGGGGGGGGGAGGATGGAAGGGAATAGATCAGGTAACAGCATGGTGACATATCAGCAGGGTGACATTTAGGTATTTAGGCATTTAAGCATTTAAACTTTTAAACATTGAAACATTTCAACAGGGGGTAACAACAAAGCAGTTGTGAAGCAATTAAGGGGTCAAGAGATCAGGTTACGGGGAACCTAAGGTAACGTAGCTCCTCTGATGGGGGAATGCGACCAGGAGTGATCGACCCAATTCTGTGTAGGAAGCGTTAGTGTAGAGAGGTGAAAGTTCATCAGGGAACTGGAGGTGGAGCCTGAGAGGCCGCAGAGGACGGCACCGTGAACCACTCAGAGCGAGGAGATTGAAGTGAGTCCCGCTGTGTCCGTGGCGGGAGGCTTTGAGTATGGGCATCTTGGTCGGCAGCGGGGATGCCCAACCTGGAGAGGAGCGTTTGGGCCTCTGGTTGATCTCTGGCTGTGAGGAGATTCCCTTGGTGCCACACCAGGATACGGAAAGGGAAACCCCAGCGGTACTTCACGTTGTGACGGTAAAGCAGGGAAGTGATGGGTTTGAAGTCCCTGCGTTTAGCTAGGGTGAGCGGAGATAAATCCTGAAAGATCTGAAGCGGGGTGTTTTGGAAAGTCACAGATCCTAGCCGTCGGGCCTCCCTCATGACGGCCTCCTTCGCAGTGAAGTAATGCAGTCGGAGAATGACATCTCTGGGCTGGGAGGAGTCCTGAGAGCGAGGCCGCAAGGCTCGGTGGGCTCGGTCCAGGAGGAGATGTTCCTCAGGGGTGTCAGGCGACAGGTGTGCGAAGAGGCGTTTGAGGTAGAGATCAAGATGAGTCGCCTCGACCTCCTCGGGGATACCCCGGATCCTCAGATTATTTATCCTTGCTCTATTGTCTTGGTCTTCATGCTCCTCCCGGAGGTGGGCAACATCTTGACGGAGTTGATGAAAATCGGTCTCTACCGTTTGCTGGAACGTTACCACCTCTTCCACTCTTCGTTCAAGTTGGTCAGTTCTGGAGCCGATGTCGGCAATATCGGATTTCAGGGAGTGTAGAGCCTGGACTGAGGACTTGATGTCCCGCATCTCCTTGAGGAGGGAGAGAAAGTCCTTGCTGGTGAGGGGTGTGAGATCGTCATCCTCGGCCTCCGATTCGGAGGGACCCTGGGAGGGCCCGGGATTATCAGGCCTGTTCGTGGCTGGGGTGCTTTTTTTGGTTAGGAATGGTGTGAGGTCGGACCCCTGAGATTTTTTGTTACCCCTGGTCATCTTGGGGGCATGGGGGAGTGGGTGGAAAGCAGGGTGGGAAATGGAGGTGGCGCCCCCGCAGTAAGGCTCAGGACCAGGGAAGGTAAATCGAGGGCTTTAAGGAGGCATCATGGTGTGGTTATTAGCCGAGCCCGGCAGACGGAGCCCGCCCAAGGAGGCCCAAGAGAGCAGGGGGGGGCCACCCGGCCCCGGAGTGGAAGCAGGTAATCCGAGGTCGCAGGATTGGGGACCCTGTATATGATCTCCGCCGTTCAGGTACCACAGGGACGCGCCCTGGGCACGGACCAGCCAGTGACCGGGGCAGCACCGCGGCCGGGCCCCGGCGGGGAGAGAGGTCCGCGGTCAGCTATGAAGACGGCCCTCGGGCGGGCCCCAGTGAGCTTTAAGTGGTTGCAGGCAGAGGAGATTGCGGTCCTGGAGGCCCGCAAAATGGCCGTCGCTGGAGCAGGCTGCAGGGAGCCGGAGGCTGGGAGAGAACCGTGCCGGTGCTCCTCAAGAGGGTCCCCAGCGTCCGGCGGCACCAGGGTCCCCAAAAGACAACAATGTGCAGGGGCTCCAGAGAAGTGACTGAAGTGGAGCAGATCCACACAGTCACAGGGGTGGTACAGAGCCAGTCCCAGGGTGAGCTCACAGGAGGGGGGATGGAGCTGCGTCCTGCCCTTCCAGCAGATCAGGGCCGCCGGCGGCGGCCGTCCGTGGGCAGTAAGCGCTGGGGCTCAGAGGAGGGGACCACCGCCGGGAGACCAAGCTAAAGGAGCGGCTCACCTCATCGACGGGGGGATCCCCGGGCCGCACGTCCTCCGTGTCCCCCTCCGGATCCAGAGGTCCAAGATGGCCGCCGCCGGGACTCCGGGCCTCTCGCGGCCGTGTCCAGCCGGGCTCTCCCTCCTCCCGCAGTGCCGCCGATCCCAGCAGCCAGGTAAGGGGGTCCGGCCGCAGGGGTCCAGGACAGGGGCCCCCAGCAGTCCCTCCGGGGTCTCCAGGGGGCGGACGCCCTCCGCGGCAAGCAGCGCCGGTCCAAAATCGAGGCCCCGGCTTCAGGTGGGCGGGCAGGCCGCAATCCGCAGAAGCCGGTATACCGGCTTCCCGACTCCGCAGCACAAGTCCACCACTGTGAGGGGGCCTAGTTAGTGCAGTGGGTGAGATTGTGGTGGTTTCAGGGATCAGGGGGAGGAAAACAGAAGAATATTCTCCTCAGGGATTGCAGAGCTCCCTGTTCGTGCTGCCACTCTAGTCAGCCTCCAGGCCACGCCCCCTAGTATAGTTTTTCTTTTACTGTTTTTAGAAGTTTCATTGAGGAGCAACTGGTAGGCAATTACTTTTTGAAAATAATTACCAAATATATAGGAAATATATCTATATAATAAAACTGAAAGGGTTGTGTCTGTACATAGCTTTTTTTTTTTTTTTTTTTTGAGAAATCTACTTCTAGGGACTGTTTATGAACTATGGAGATAAAGAGAAAACAAAAAACAAAATTTTTATCTGTGGTTCTGGCATACCGCAAAAACTACTGGATTTATTTGGATCACCTTTTTACTATTGTTTAACCTAGTGACCTAGAAAGAAACTGAGGTTTGTGTGATCTCGATGTGACATCAGGAAGAGGAGCAATAAAGGAAAAATCAGAAGCTTGACACTCTGCGCACTGAAAGTTGGTGTTCCGATCATGCTTCTGTGGAACTTTACTCCGCCCAAATTATGCAACGGAACCAGACTTAAAATGACTGCTCTACAGAGGAACATACTGGAGTTAGAGATTCTAATGGGGTGTGGCGCAGGTGCTTATCCCCAACAATTTTCCTTTTCAATTTAAGCGCTTGCAGTTTCCTGTAAGCGTCTGTGTCGCTATGACAATCAGCATATCGCAGGGGCAAACACTCAGTTTCAGGCGTAGATCTCCGGACCAGCTGCTTCTCCCATGGGCAGCTTTGCATGGATTGCTCACCAGTTAGTAACCCCAAGCATCACTTTGTGGTATTACATTAAGGAAAAACTGCAAATATTGTTTACAAAGAAATTTTGTGATCCCAGTATTAGATGGCACTACTGTCTTTTTGTAAAATTAGTTCCGCTGAGCAATAACGGACAGCCACATGGGTGAAGCCGCAGGCAATCGCTAGTACATTATAATGTACCATCTCTTTCATGGCTGTTGCCATCTCAACTAATCTTGAGGCAGCTTGCTGTGAGAAATGCCACCAAATAAGACTCCCCAATTAAAAACACATGTATATGGCTTATATCTCCATGGCTTAATCGATATACTGAAAACATAAACAAATAAAATATGCTAGCATGTACTAAATATAAAAAAACCCGAAATATCTGAAAGAATAAATCTAAAGCTTTGGAATGGCCAACTCAAAGTCCTGACCTGAATCCAATTGAAATGTTGTGGAAGGAGCTGAAGCGAGCAGATCGTGGGAGGAAACCCACCAACATCCGTTTAGTATGGAGGAATGGGGTAAAATTCCATCAAGCCAATGTTCCAGACTAATCAACAATTACCAGAAACATTTACATGCAGTTATTTTTGCACAAGGGGGCCATAATCAGATGCTGAAAGCAAAGGGTCACATACTTTTGCCACTCACAGATATGTGATATTGGATCATTTTCCTCAATAAAAAAATGAACACGTCAAATTTATTTTTTTGTCTCATTAGTTTGATTTGGTTCTCGATCTACTTTTAGGACTTATAGGAAAATCTGAGGTCGTTTTTAGGCCAAATTACAGAAGAAATGTAGAAAATTCTGAAGGGTTCACAAACTTTCAAGCACCACTGTATTTGTAGGAATAGCAGTGAGAATGATTGATCAGTTTTCTGGTAAACTTGGCAGACCGTCTGACAATGGGAATAAAAAGATGATAAAATACAAAATTATGCCAATGCCTTTGAAGCTGGAATATATAAATGTACATTATGATTTGAGTTCACATGGCCTCGTTAAGAACTGAGATATACAATAATAAGATGACATTTGGCAAACTAGTGAAATTGAAATGGAGAATTTATTGTGGAAATGTTCTTATGCCCAGACAAAAATGAAATTGTGGGACATCCTCCAAAAGTGTCAATTAAGGCCTTCAGGTCCAAATAGTTTTGTGTTTTTTTTGTTTGTTTTTTCATTAGACGGAAACAAAGTTCAACAGAAAGAGAACTTAGAAGATGTAACGTTTACACCCTACTTTCCGGTAATTTTCTATATTATTCTGTATGTTTTGTGCATACTATCACAGTAGTCATGTGACCAAATTTATCACCCTTTAAAGGGTTAAAGCTATATTCTAATCTGTGTACATGTAATACATGTAAAATGCTGATGTTCTACAGGGATTAATAAAGTGTCTAATTCCTCTGGGACTTTGGTATTCATATCAGTGGCTGCTCTTCCTATAATTACATGGCTCACTGTGATAGTCCTACAACCAAGTTGTCCGGAGATTGTTTTATGAGCACCAGACAAACACTTTCCGCTCCTGGAGGAAGCTCGGCTCTGTTCCAGCACAAAGCTCTCTAAGGGAGTTTCGGCAGCTTTGTGCCACTTGATTCCAATAAGGAAATGGAAGTACTGGCAGTCTGTGAAAATTAAATGTTGCATTGAAGAGATTGAAAGATCAAGATTTACATCCTAATCACTCAATGTGATGTCCTGGCATGGGTCTGTATTCCTATTGTAATATATTACTTAAAGGACAGCTCAGTCTTTCTCATGTCAAAACTGTCACTGAAGGACAGATTAATATGTGCCAGCCTTACCCACCTGCTCGTAATGCAGAAAATTAAGTTAACTTGTAATGCCACCTTTACTGGACATATAGTAGTTAATATGAACTTTTATGGCTTTGGGGAATTAAATGGTTAAACTGTCTTATGATTGCTTTTTTGTTTTTTCATTATGTGATAAAGTTGATATTGTAGTTAATATTGCTAATCATTTTAAGAAATCATTTAGAAGGAAGGCGATTTGTGAATGGCAGAACTGCTGAGGTGCAGTGCAGTAGCTGCTATTGTCACACCTTGCAGCTGGATTTCTGATAAAGCATGTACATTTGCAGCATGAGATAGTGGTGTGTGGGAAGGCTGGATGATTGTACAGGCTGAGTAGAGGAAAGTGCTGTGTGATGTTTCTGCGACCTTGCTATGTACAGAGGGCCTACAGTACTTTTAGAGGACAGTGCAGAAAATGGAGTCAGATTATTTAAAATTGGATAAAATGTGAGAGAGTAAAACATATTAGAGGTATTCCTTGCTATGCATTTATGTGGGTGTGGTATAAAAGATAGACAGTGTCTTGTTAGACAGTCAATAGATACACCATATGTTAGACAGACATTAGGTCGACGGGGTCAAAAGGTCGACATGAAAATGATCGACATAAAAAAAGGTAGACACCATGTTTTTTGCATTTTTGTGGTTTGTGTGGATAGTTTTGTCATCTGGGACCCCCAATTGTAGAAAGCCATACCCTCGTGGGGCCCGCCACGCTTCGCTCGCCACGCTTCGGGCTCGCTGCGCTCGCAACAAGGTTTATAACCAACTCTATGCTGACATGGATAGAGAAGGTATGAAATAGTCCAAAAACATGTTACTTTTTTTTTTTTAAATTGTCTCTTTCTTATGTCGACCTTTTGACCCTGTCGACCTAATGTCTGTCTTACATATGGTATCTATCTATTGACTGTCTAACTAGACATTGTCTATCTATCAACCGGATACCCATTTACGTACCTTGATGTTCCCTCACTATCATAATTTACTTGAGTTATTATTATTGGGCCACTCCTCTGGTATGTACTTTTACCATTTCTCTTAATTAGCAGCATTGTTATTGGCATTGAAAGTTAAGTTTTGGTTTGTTTGGTTTTTTTTTTTTTAGATGGGACAAACATGTAACAGGGTAGATGTAATGGCTGAGAATGTCAGTATTGCGTTTATACATTCTATCCATTATGATATAACATTTTTGAGTAAAGGCATACCTCCTAACTTCTTCAAGCTTCAAAGTGGGATCTGGTGTGCCCGGAAACGGGAAGGGGACTTGGGAGAAATGACGGGGTCTCACTCTTTTAAAGAGACAGGAACCACACCCAAGCATACCAGTTAATAAACACCTGGGGAATTTCTTAACATTTAATTTACATATGGACAATAGGGGTGCAAGAAAAAGTGCGACCACAAAAATTTTATATAAACAATAGGATAGAATCCACAGCACTCATAGAGTGAGACATGGCCTAAACCCACGATAGAAGCATACTGTGTATTTAAAATCCAAAGGATGCCTGAGAGCAATGCTTAGATATATATATATATATATATATATATATATATATATATATATATATTAAGCATATACTTAGCTAAGATTTCAACTTCATCAATACCTGGAAAGCCCCTTTATGTCCTAATCAGACACCCAGTTTGGAGTGCGTGGACGGTGAACATATCTTTCCATATCCGCACCAGTCACGAAGGCCAGATGTGGTGCACAGGCTCAGAAGTCTGTCTGGTTATGGTTTGGGGGGATTAAAAAAAACAAAAAAACAATTTAAATGATTTTTGTCCTACACAGATCATAGTGATCTGTAGCTTGCCTGCTACAGGTGTGTCTATGTGGGCGGGCTTGGCAGCAGTATTTAAAACCCTTGCTTGATAAATTAGGGGATTCTTTTCTATTCTTTTCATGGTTTAAAACGTCAATGGTGCTTTGACATTCTATTCTAAAGATTGCTTTGTCTGTGGTTTGCCATCTGTGTTGTCTTTTTAGTGAATTGCTGAGGTGCAAAATTGCCGCAAAACCCCCAGGGATTTAGAATTGCCAATTAGTCAATTTTTGCCCGTAGACTTCAAGTATATGTAGGAGAAGATAAGATATCAGGGATAATGGAAAAGTTGTGTAGAGATAGCTAATGACAGATGCTAGAAACAGAAGAAAAACCTGTTAGAATACTTTAGTCACAAAAAGGAAGTAGGCCCAGTACGCTTATGAGGGATAACATTAGTAGGAGATGGGAAATAAGGGATTTTCAGAGTAGAAAGTAGTAGAAATAAACACATGGTCGTTAATAATAAGTGTAACAGGGCGAATGGAGCACAGACAACTAGGACAGTGACCATTACAGCTATAGTTACCAAAATATTATTATTCTCTTTTATAGGTGTCTGTGTCTGAGTATTGATTTTAAGCTGCATATTGTACATTGGTTATGTTGCAGAACTACAACAGGTCAGAAGAGGAGTCTAGAGATACTATACGTCATTCATACTCTCTCTGTACCAATGAAACCCCCACTGGCTGTGTACTTCCAGGCTCCACGTGCAACACAGACCCTCCACAAAGGGACAGAGATAACTGTTATTTACATTTTTAGTACCTACTCTAAGCAAATCTCTACCTCTCTTAAGGGGGATACTGACGGGAGAGATGTGTGCTGATTGATCTTAACACAGACCGTACAGCACACATCTCTTCTCCCGCTCAGCACAGCGCGATGTGCTGAGCGAGGGGTCGGATGGACGGGGGGGGGCGCTCACTTCACACAACGGCTCAATCTAGCACCGGCGATAGCGATGTGCGGGCCGCGCATCGCTATCGCTGGGGGGCATACACACGGCAGATCCGTGCTTAAAATCTAAGCAATCTAGACAGATTGCTTCGATTTTAAACACGGATCTCTGTATATACTGTAGAGTAAATAAATTGCCCCTACTGTATTATAATATGGCCGACTCTTCCCTTTTTCAGTTAACTTTTAAATTCATCATCCCTTTAATCTTACTTTAAATAAATGATAGTCCAGTCATGGGGATATTCCTGGGAGCTTTAAGGTGGGGAAAAATAATGAGCTGCAAAATTGTTTCCCAAAGAGATTTTCAATGTGAAACAGTTTCTATAGTTATTTAAAAAGTGTGGAACGCAGAGCGCTGCCGAATAAATTTAATATTACAAAGGAAACAACAAAAAATTGGATTCAATCATTCCATACCAGCCATTGAAGATGAGCTGATAACAGTACATTCTTCATATGCATGGTTATTTCAAGATGACAAATTGTAGAGTTACTGTGGTCCTCACATCTTATTACAGTGTACTCCCCAAAGCACTGCTTTCACCCTACTATGGATAAATAGCATTCAGTAAGTGGATGTTGAGGCTATTTTTATGTAAAACTTCATTAATGTGTCATTTATTGTATCAGATTCTGCAGGCTAGATACCTTTTACGGATTAGTTGAACGCCATTGAAATTAGCTGACAATTAAAGTGGTTAAAAATGGTGTGAAAAACTGCGGCAGTGTGTAACACACGGGTGCCATCATGTGCATGGCGTCATAGCCATTGCAAGATGGGGCATCTGTACTGCTCTGCAATACAGTATTTCTCCAGTAATACTTTGCCTTTTTAGTGTGGTGAGAACCATGTCTCAGTGGCCCATTATTAGGGGCTGTGGCAGAGACTAGGTTCTCTTTACACCTCTGCCCCAATGTGCCTCTTAATACTACTCCAGTTACTGGATGCTTACTGCCCTACGGTAACAGTGACTTGAGCAGTATACAAGTGCCATCTTGGAACAGGAGTATTCATATAGCTATCGGTCATAATGTAATGGACCTGGTCCCCATTCGGCCACACCCTCTACTTTGGCCAGTCCCACCCCCTCTTTGCTGAACCCTCTGGTCACTTCTTCTCGGGCCTGCTCCCATTCTTACCCTGGTGGCCAATACTCCGCTTATTGGGCTGGCCTGCCTCCCTCGCAGTAGGAACCGTTGGGGTGTGCTCCAAGGCTTCTACTGAGCATGCTTTAAGGATATGGGACAAATCTTCTGAAATGATTATATAGATTTTGAATCTGTCTTTTTATGATTTTTCTTCTTTACCTCTATCTCTCTCATATCTATCTATAAATATGTCTTTTGTTTATATCTTTAGTTTCTTTCTACTTTATTT
The DNA here is from genome assembly GCF_028390025.1 of Pseudophryne corroboree. Taxonomy (NCBI): domain Eukaryota; kingdom Metazoa; phylum Chordata; class Amphibia; order Anura; family Myobatrachidae; genus Pseudophryne; species Pseudophryne corroboree. Next base: position 621,421,557 of record NC_086449.1, on the reverse strand, counting down.
CTGAAGAACTTTGAAACTTTGGCAGGTGTCCAATTGCCCGTGGTAATTTTCCGTGGGTAATTGTATCGCCATGGGCAATCCTCTTATCCCCAAAAAACCTGTCGTGAGCCACGGCTTATCTGAGAGTTTGTTTCACCTGCCTCATGCATCAGCACTAACAACAATAATATACTGTAAATCTGTGTATATAGCAAACAAAGGCTTGGGAATTGACATTGGACCCCAAATCTCTGCCAGTCCATATATGCCCAGTCACCATTACAGTGCAGCAGAGGCGTATCTAGGGTAGGGCGGGGGGGGCGGCGGCACAGTGGGGCATGTAACTGGCACTGTGGGGCATGTGGGGCATGTATCTGGCACTGTGGGGCATGTAACTGGCACTGTGGGGCAATGTATCTGGCACTGTGGGGCAATGTATCTGGCACTGTGGGGCAATGTATCTGGCACTGTGGGGCAATGTATCTGGCACTGTGGGGCAATGTATCTGGCACTGTGGGGCAATGTATCTGGCACTGTGGGGCAATGTATCTGGCACTGTGGGGCAATGTAACTGGCACTGTGGGGCAATGTAACTGGCACAGTGGGGCAATGTAACTGGCACAGTGGGGCAATGTAACTGGCACTGAGTGGGGCAATGTAACTGGCACTGTGGGGCATATAACTGGCACTGCGGGGCATGTATCTGGCACTGTGGGGCATGTAACTGGCACTGTGGGGCATGTATCTGGCACTGAGTGGGGCCTGGCACTGTGGGGCATTGTATCTGGCACTGTGGGGCAATATATCTGGCACTGAGTGGGGCAATGTATCTGGCACTGAGTGGGGCAATGTATCTGGCACTGAGTGGGGCAATGTATCTGGCACTGAGTGGGGCAATGTATCTGGCACTGAGTGGGGCAATGTATCTGGCACTGAGTGGGGCAATGTATCTGGCACTGAGTGGGGCAATGTATCTGGCACTGAGTGGGGCAATGTATCTGGCACTGAGTGGGGCAATGTATCTGGCACTGAGTGGGGCAATGTATCTGGCACAGTGTGGGGCAATGTATCTGGCACCAAATGGGGCATGTAACTGGCACCGAGTGGGGCCTGGCACTGTGGGGCATATAACTGGCACTGTGGGGCAATGTATCTGGCACTGAGTGGGGCAATGTATCTGGCACTGAGTGGGGCAATGTATCTGGCACTGAGTGGGGCAATGTATCTGGCACTGTGGGTCATGTATCTGGCACTGTGGGTCATGTATCTGGCACTGTGGGCTATTTTCAGTGGCCACACCCCTTCTGGAGAGTGGCCACACCCCTTCTGGAGAGTGGCCACGCCCAGCACATGCTTCTTTTTGTGTGTGTGTTTTGTTTTTTTTTTTTGGGGGGGGGGGGGTCACGCCATTTTCCATTTTGCCCTGGGCTCCGGAAACCCTAGCTACGCCTCTGCAGTGCAGTAAAATGCACTCAGCTCTGGGATAGAGTGGGCAGCATCTATACAATGGCTGGCATTTGAGCCACACCCAACTGGGACTGTTGTGGCCTTGAGTGAGAGCAGCCATGATAGCACTAGGTAAAATTTTGAAGCAGAAAAGAAATGCGCCTGCCCTCGGATTTGACCATTGTATTTTTCATACTTAGGGTCAGATTTATCATTTCTCAGAGGGAGACAAAGTAGAGAAGTTGCCCATATCAACCAACCATTAAAAATGTGGCTTGTGATAAATAGGCACCTTGGAGACTAGCCTTTTTTTCTTGTCTCAGTCTCTCTTCATCTCCCTCTATCCAAGGCTTGCTGTATTTCTCATTTTACTGTCCTCATTCACACCATCTCGGACTACTCAGCTGTCCTCCATTGTTTCCTTTCTTCTTCCCACAAAAGGTTTGGTATTTAATCTCCTAAGGCATGAGCATTTGTGTACGTATGGTGAGAGAGACGGCAGTTTCCAACAGTTTTATGTCGGAAGGGGTTCCGACCTATTCAATGACTTGTTTTTTTCCGACAAGTCGGGAATTCCCGACTTGTCGGAAAACAAGTGGATTGTCGGAATCCACGTGTACTGTCAGAAGCGTGGCCAAACCAGAATAGTTTGAGACACGTTTCCAACTACGTCAATCCGACTTTAAAAAAAGTCGCAATTGGCATTGTCCGTATCGGGCCAAACTTGTCAAGTTTGGCCCGATTTATTGAATACTCACATGTCGGATTCTTTCCAAAAGAAAGGATCCGACATGAATTGAATATACCCAATAATAGACTGGTAATTTTTATTATTGTTTTCCATGATCCTTAATTTATGATTAGCCATATTTTTGTTTCATGCTGTTTTTGTCGCCTTAACATGCTTGTTACCTGTTGTAGAGCATTTCCCCATTCAGTATCACTAGCTTTTGTCCATCTCAGTCTCCATCTTTCCTTCCCCACTAAACTAAAACTGGACTTTCTCTCCCTTATGTCCGTCTCCTTTAATGCCTTAGTACCTCCACAGCTACGTGTGCACATTCACTATTAGCTGCTAGACTTTTATTGCCCAGGTCAGCTTGGCACCTTATGTGCACAGCTTGCTCACACCTAGTCAGTAACCAGCCAACAATGCAATTCCCTCAAGAGGAGTTTACGTTTCTAACCTATACCTCCTAGAAGTCCAATTGGCCTGTGTTACTGTGTTTTCAGTATGCAACCATATGACCTTTACAGTTTACAGGGTCACAGATTGCAGGATACAGTATGTCTATGATGTTCTTTACTTTACTCCTTGCCGAGCCCATTAGTCAGTGGTGGCCTTAAATACACAGATAATCTACACGTCACAGCTGGAGTTTAGCTATCGCCTCCTGCAACAAAAAGATTTGTACAGTAAATTATTTTCCTAAATGTCTTAAGAAATCAACTACATTGCCTCAATCTAGCTATCTATCCTGGTAATACGGTTTCCCTAATATAAAATGTAACAACAATATTAGATATCACTGTGGAGTTATACTGTTGTAAATGAGCAAAGCCTTGGAATTCTAAGGGACTTTGATTAAACAATCTTTTGTTACTGTGTGTTTCCTTAAAACGGATAAAAAAAGCCTTCAAATGTATTATTTTAATGGTGATGGAGTATGCTCTGGTATAGACACTAGTCTATTGTAGATTTGGTGTGCAAGAGCACCATAGCAAGTCAGATAAAACCAGTGGCAATAGATACCGTCTGACACTTATTTCAGTTCCAAATTTTGATTTTGTACATTTTGTGTAAGTATTGGTTGTGGGATTTGCTACATTTCCAAACATTGGTCCTGATTCCAATCGGTACAGTATTGCACAGCAACAAGAAAGCGGCTGTTCAATACCGTACAACTAATATGCTAATGCAGCAGGTGGCTTCTGTAGGAAATAGATGCCTCCTAGAGGATCTTTGATCCAATTGCTGCTTCCAACCACACGGCATCAGATCACCATCGCCGATGGTCGCACCCCTCAGCCAGCTTCGTAAGCTGAAGCTTACTTAGACTGACCGTAGGAACGCCTATGCTGGGTCCAGGAATTCTGCAGAGCATGCCTACAAAATGGGGGTGTCACGTTTTGATAAACGGTCTTGGTTGCCACCCCCAAACGCTGCAGCATGTCAATCATACTTCATCTAAGTGGGGTAGGACTCGTTCTGCGCATGCTTAATTCATTCACTATCAGATTTGTAAGTATGTGCAAATCAGAATTAAGCCCATTGTTTGCCAATATTTAAAAATGCAATAAATAAAAATTGCACGTGAATTAGTATATTCATACAATAGGACCTTCAGAAAGCAACTGTCCTGTACCAAATACCGTAATCCGTTATTTCAAAACCTTGAGACGTCAGTTCAATAGATGAGTTTCTGAAAATTGACCTCTCACCATAGAACTCGCAAACTGTACATTGTGACAGTGCAGACAGCGGCAAAATACGAGATGTAATTAGAATTGGTGAATCGTGGGACTGTTGTGAAACTTTTCTGCAAAAAGTTACCTGTGATACTTTGATGAAAAAGAGGGGAAATCATTGTGGACCTGAAAAATGTGGCACCTGAGATAGTAGTACCATATAGAAGGCTGTTAGTGGCCATAAGGAAAGTCCTGGGTGTTCTTGATGAGTCAAATGGGTGATTTCTGCATTTCTTAATCTTGTATAGCCGGCAAGTGCTCCTCAGCAAATTAAACTCTTTATAGTATTTTTGAGTACAGAAAAATGTGTTTAGTTGGAGTTTCCAGTGTTTTAAAGCTGGAAAAAGTGTTTTTAGCTCCCAGAACTCAATCTAATGTCTGTACACACCTCTACATACATACCTCCAGGGCTATTTTTGGGCTGTAACAGCATTCCGGAACGTCTGCGGCCCGGCCCTGTCTGCCCTGCTGTCACTGCTGCCTCTGCACAGAGCTTCCCCGGTCTGAGCCTGAGGGTAGGAGTGCGCAGCGCGCATCTCTCCTTCCCCTCGCTGTGTCCAGTCTCCAGTGGCCAATCAGAGCTCGCGGACTGGCAGCGGTGGCTCCTGATTGTCTGCTGGCCCGTGAGCTTTGATTGGCTCACAAGCCAGCGCCATATTTCAAATGGCTGCTGCACCTGAGACGGGACACAGTGAGGGGAAGGAGAGACGTTGGTTGCGCTCTCCTCCCCTCAGGCTCAGACAGGGGCAATGGATGCAGAGGCGGCAGTGGACAGAGGAGTGAGCAATATTACTCAGGCAATATGTACCTGGCACTACTTGTTGCAATATGTGACTGGTATTAGGCATTACTGGGGAGGGCAGTGTGTAACTGGCACTACTGGGGGGCAGTGTGTAACTGGCACTACTGGGGGGCAGTGTGTAACTGGCACTATTGGGGGGTAGTGTGTAACTGGCACTATTGGGGGGCAGTGTGTAACTGGTACTACTGGGGGGGCAGTGTGTAACTGGCACTACTGGGGGCATTATGTGTATATATTGCACTGCTGCTGGCATTATGTGTATATATGGCCCTGCTGGGGGGCATTATATGGCCCTGCTGGGGGGCATTATTTGGCCCTGCTGGGGGCATTATGTGTATATATGGCACTGCTGGGGGCATTATGTGTATAAACAGCACTGCTGGGGGCATTATGTGTTAAAAAAAAGTTATGCACCAATTGTTCCCCCGCCCCTTTGGTAGCTCCACCCACATCACCATCCACTTCTGCCCCACCCACAGTTCCTGAACCTATTTCCCTACAAAAATAGCACTGCGTACCTCCATCATTTAATCCATTATTGAGTTTAAGAGAAATTCATCTGAGAACACATATGACATTATTGGCCATATTTTACTATTTAAAAACCTCTAAATATTGTCTTTGTTAATTTGGGCGGGTGCACCAGAGGTTCTGCACTGTATCACACCATTTTTACCTTACCATAAAGATTCCCCTGCCTTTTCACCTGCTCACGGGGTGCACACAAGAAAGCATAAATTTTCTGGGAAACTGTAATTATCTGCTAAGTGTTACTTACTGCTAGACTACTTATTAAGGGGTCTATTCATACAGGAGAGAAATGCCCTGTTTTGCGTTAAACAGGGCGTTTCTCTGCCTAGTGCTATTCACAGAGCTGGTGACTGTGGAGAAGTTGCTGACTTCTCCAGCAGCACCCCAACTCCGTGGCTGTATCGCATCACCATACTTTTGTATGGTGAGTGTGATTAATGAAGGAACGGAAAGACCAGCTTTCCGGTTCTCCATGGAGTTAAGGTTTGCCATCTCAAGAAAACTGTATCTGTGCAGAGACAGGAGAGAAGCTCAATGCTTCCCTACTCTCTACCCGGCACCTGTGCTGGCTCTGCTCCTTGACCTCCCAACAGCCACTGCAGCCTTCCGGGAGATCAGCCGGCAGCACATATGTAGAGGGACTGCCAGCTAACTCCACGCATTGCAGAGGGGACCGTCTGGAGAAGACCTCACCGCTGGATCCCAATTTAGAAGATATGATTATACTTATTTGCTTCTGGGACCATGATGCAACGTGCTATTGGAACGCACACTCTGCCTTCCAAATGTGCCCTAGTGTGTAAACTGTAAAGTGGAGCTTCCTACCGCAGCTGTAATGGTGGATTCCCCAACATCTGGTGGTGGGTATTTCCTCCCATATATAGTGGCTGGCCTCCTGTGATTAAGGAACACATACCATACATACTGTATATGCTCCATTCTACGAAACCTGTGATGTATTATATTCTAATTTAAACCAATTCTGTATCTGTTTTCTCTGTTTGAATACATGGAGATAATTTCACATTATCAGTGATCAAAATAAAATTGGTGTTTTATAATACTTTAAAGTGAATGTAAGTTATTAAAATTTGTGAGTTTGTTTAACTAATGATATTGTTCTATTATATTATAATGTGTAAATGAATGGTGTGTATGTGTACTTTATTTTATAACTGAAATTAATAGTGTAGATCAGTTGATAACCCATAGGAATAAAATGCATAACAGGTCACCAGCTAGCTCTTATGTTTCACATTCCCATGATGTATGCTTTACTACATGGAACGAAAGTGACAAATTGGAATTTGGTCAATCTACAGTAGGCAGGGCCGGCTCCAGGCCTACTAGCACCCTGAGCGAAAACATGCAAAAGCGCCCCCCCCCCCCCCCATTATGCGGGCGCTCCAGGAAAAGTGGGCGTGACCTCTGGGAAAGTGGGTGTGGCCTCATAACTTCATATTATCAAACTATAAATATATTTTCACACCTCCTCTACGCACACAATTAGCAGCCTTACACATAACAGCCACAGTAGTGTTCCTTACACACAATGTCTCCAGTATAGTGTCAGATACACATAATGTCTCCAGTATAGTGCCAGATACACATAATGTGCAGTGCCAGCTACACATGACATGTCTCGCAGCAGTACCAGCTACACATGACATGCCCCGCAGCAGTGCCAGCTACACATGACATGCCCCCCGGCAGTGCCAGCTACACATGACATGCCCCCCAGCAATGCCAGCTACACATGATATTGTTCACTTTTTAGAGCAGGGTGCTGATCACAGGGAGGGCACGTTTTTAAGTTAGGAGGGCAAAATGATGTACATACTGTAATGCTTGGTGCTCCCCTACTTACATGTAAAATCATGGACAGTGCGCGCCGCAGGCGCGCAGCAGAAATTTAGGGGCGTTGCTTCGTGGGGAAGGTGCTTGGCCACATAATAGTGGCAATTCGCTTTACACCACACAGTAGTGCAGCTAATACACATTGCACCAGGTAGAACCTCCTACACACTTTGCGCCAGGCAGAGCACGTTAGACACTTTGCGCCAGGCAGAGCACGTTAGACACTTTGCGCCAGGCAGAGCACGTTAGACACTTTGCGCCAGGCAGAGCACGTTAGACACTTTGCGCCAGGCAGAGCACGTTAGACACTTTGCGCCAGGCAGAGCACGTTAGACACTTTGCGCCAGGCAGAGCACGTTAGACACTTTGCGCCAGGCAGAGCACGTTAGACACTTTGCGCCAGGCAGAGCACGTTAGACACTTTGCGCCAGGCAGAGCACGTTAGACACTTTGCGCCAGGCAGAGCACGTTAGACACTTTGCGCCAGGCAGAGCACGTTAGCCACATTGCCTAGCCACAGACGCCTAGTGGGAACACTACATGATATGCCCCCCAGCAGTGCCAGCTACAGGTGACATGCCCCCCAGCAGTGCCATCTACAGGTGACATGCCCCCCAGCAGTGCCATCTACAGGTGACATGCCCCCCAGCAAAACCAGCAACACGTGACATGCCCCCCAGCAGTGCCAGATATGTCCCCACAGTGCCAGATACATAAATGCCCCCACAGTGCCAGATACATAAATGCCCCCACAGTGCCAGATACATAAATGACCCCACAGTGCAGATATGCCCCCACAGTTCCAGATACATAAATGCCCCCACAGTGCCAGATACATAAATGCCCCCACAGTGCAGATATGACCCCACAGTGCCAAATATGACCCCACAGTGCCCTGCCCAATCCATAAATGCCCCCACACAGTGCTCAATCCATAAATGCCCCTACAATACCTGCGGTGCTGGGAGGGGGAGTTCTGCTGAGGGCACTGGCGGACTCTTCCAAAACGGTTGTGTGAGCGCTGCGTGGCGCCGGCATCTGATGTCAGACGCCAGCGCCGCATAGCGCGCACACAACAGTTTAGGCCGGGTAGCGCTGCAGGCTGGCTCCAGGCACGAATATGGCGACGCCAGCGCGCGGCGCTCATTAAGGGTGGTGCCCGCGTGGCCGCTCTATTCGAATATGCCTGGAGCCAGCCCTGACAGTAGGTTCCTATTGGCCACTACTAGCTTTACTTTTCACAATTGCATGGTGTATATTATAACATTCACATTATACATATTTTTCCTTTTACAAACAGGATTATGAAATAAGTATGATGCTTTACAATCTCTTTCAACAAAAAGACACCACTAATATAAAAAAGACACAACATCAATGCCCCAATAAAACCATTTGGAGAAAGCGTATTTAGTGTGTAGATCCAATAGAATTCTCTCCTGTAGAGGTGTAGTTCCTTACTACCTCCCCTCGGGTTCTCTTTTATATGTTTGAGTATAATGCAGTGCCGTAACTAGGCATTTTAGCGCTGTGTGCAAGAAACAGCATTGGCGCCCCCACCCCTTATGTAAAATATAGGCAGTGCGCGGCGTAGGCATGTGCAAAAAAATTAGGGGCATGGCTTCGTAGGGAAGGGGTGTGGCCACAAAATAATACCAATTCATATTATGGTGCACAGTAGTCTCCATTATTCAAATTACGCCGCACAGTTTCGCCACTACACCAGGTAGAGCCCCTTTTACACATTACGGCAGACAGTGTCCCCCTTTTTACACATTACGGCAGACAGCGTCCCCTTTTTACACATTACGGCAGACAGCGTCCCCTTTTTACACATTACGGCAGACAGCGTCCCCTTTTTACACATTATGGAAGACAACTTCCTCCTTTTTACACATTACGCAGACCGCATCGCCTTTTTACACATTACAATAACGTAGTCCCCTTTTTTACACATTACAGTAACAGAGTCATCCTTTTTACACATTAAGCAGGCAGAGGTGATTGTGTGTGTGTGTGTGTCTACTCGCCAGGGGGGAGGCCACGATCCAGCATCCACACAACGCTCCTCGGGTCCGGCAGCTGCAGCCAGGCTACGGAGTCCTCAGCAGAAGACAGCCGACGCAAGCAGGGCTCAGGGACGGAGTGGGGGCGAGCGGCCACGCTCCGCAGCCCTTACCAGTGGGAGACAGCTGCCAACACCAGCGGGACTCAGCCACGGAGTGGGGGCATGGCGGCTGCGGCCCACCGCCCAGTCCCTTGCAGACACAGCGGGACTTAGAGACGGCGGCAGCGGTACAGGGGGAAGGTGTGCTGCCAGATGGTGCCTACAACAGTCCTCCCACTCCATTTGGAGGCGGGACACAAGCGGTGGCGGCAGCAGGACTGCAAGTGGTAGTGAGTGACTGCATGGCAAAAATGGCCATGCGTGGGGTGTGGGGGTGCTGCCTAGTCACGGCCCTGCCGTCTGCAGACCCACCTGGCTATCTGCAGAAACAGGGTTCCGATAATGGGCCACGGCAGTTGTAAAAAAAAAATCATCTGTCCATGGGGGTTTCTGCCTATCAAAGTAGCGCACGTTAGTCACATTACACCGCACAGTAGCGCACGTTAGTCACATTACACAGCACAGTAGGGCATGTTACTCACATTACACAGAACAGTAGGGCACGTTAGTTACAGTACACCACACAGTTGCGCACGTTACTCGCATTACATTGCACAGTAGAGCACGTTAGTCACACTACACTGCAAAGTAGGGCACGTTACATTACACAGCACAGTAGTGCATGTTAGTCACATTACACTGCACAGTAGGGCACGTTACTCACTTTACACAGCACAGTAGAGCACGTTACTCACATTACACAGCACAGTAGCGCATGTTAGTCATATTACACCACACAGTTGCGCACGTTACTCACATTACACCACACAGTAGCACGAGTTAGTCACATTACACAGTACAGTGTTACCTGTTCCACACATTACACCAGGAAGAGAGCGAGTGAGTGTGTGTCTGTGTGTGTGCAAAGCAACTATTACACTACTCACACACTTACATCCCATCTGCACTGACACTCAGCTGCCAGCATCTGTTCCTCGAACCACACAGTACTGGAGGCGCGCGGGTAGTGCACCCTCTTAATGCTGCAGCTTCAGGTATGGATGAGGGGCATGAGGGAGTAAGTGGGTGGGGCTTGGGCCGCCCACTCAGCGGAGGTACGGCCGGAGAGGGGGACCAGAGAGACAGGGGAGCCTGCAGACACACCATAATGCAAGCATGGAGGCTGGACATTAGTGAGTGAGTGGGCGGGGCTTCGTCTGCCCACTTACTGTGACAAGCGGAGCAGCAGTCAGAGAGGGGGACCAGGAAGGGGACAGAGCCTGCAGACGCTAGATGCGGGGCATAAGGAAGTGAGTGGGTGGGGCTTCGGCTGCCCACTCACTGTGACAAGCGGAGCAGTGGTTAGAGAGGGGGACCAGGAAGGGGACAGAGCCTGCAGACGCTAGATGCAGGGCATAATGAAGTGAGTGGGTGTGGCTTCGGCTGCCCACTCACTGGGACAAACGGAGCTGTGGCAGGAGAGGGGGACCATGAGGGGGCGGAGCCTGTGGACGGGCAGCTGCAGCGCTGCCCGGTGTAATGTAGTTAACTACATGAGGTGCAGGAATGAGCTGGGCGCACCTCACCTCGGGCAGTGCTGCAGCCGGCGGTAGTGGTGTTGAAGCTGCCTTTTATGATAGTATCGGCCCTGCGCTGTGTTCCAGGCACCGCTAGCACACACCTAGTTACGGCCCTGGTATAATGAACAAGAGTTCATTCATATTTGTTCTGTGATATTCTATAAAATGTCTAGGGAGACTATGTCCAGATTTTATTCCTAATATTTCTTAGGTGTTCTTGAATGCAAATCTTTATACGCCTTGTGGTTTTCCCCATATAAGATAAGTTGCAACAGCAAGTGATTCTGTGAACCACAAAACAGGTATTACAAGTGACTGTTTCTTGTAGGGTATAGATAAACCTGTTTTCTCTAACGTCCTAAGTGGATGCTGGGGACTCTGTAAGGACCATGGGGATTAGCGGCTCCGCAGGAGACTGGGCACAACTATAAAGAAAGCTTTTAGACTACTGGTGTGCACTGGCTCCTCCCACTAAGACCCTCCTCCAGACTTCAGTTAGATTCTTGTGCCCGGCTGAGCTGGATGCACACTAGGGGCTCTCCTGAGCACCTAGAAAGAAAGTATATTTAGGTTTTTTATTTTCAGTGAGATCTGCTGGCAACAGACTCACTGCAGCGAGGGACTAAGGGGAGAAGAAGCGAACCTACCTAACAGGTGGTAGTTTGGGCTTCTTAGGCTACTGGACACCATTAGCTCCAGAGGGATCGACCGCAGGACCCGACCTTGGTGTTCGTTCCCGGAGCCGCGCCGCCGTCCCCCTTACAGAGCCAGAAGCACGAAGAAGGTCCGGAAACTCGGCGGCAGAAGACTTCGGTCTTCACCAAGGTAGCGCACAGCACTGCAGCTGTGCGCCATTGCTCCTCATGTACACCTCACACTTCGGTCACTGATGGGTGCAGGGCGCTGGGGGGGGGGCGCCCTGAGGGCAATAAATAACACCTTGGCTGGCAAAATATACATCATATATAGCCCTAGAGGCTATATAGATGTAAAATTACCCCTGCCAGTATTACAGAAAAAGCGGGAGAAAGTCAGCCGAAAAGGGGGCGGGGCTTCTCCCTAAGCACACTGGCGCCATTTTTCCCTCACAGTTCCGCTGGAAGGAAGCTCCCTGTCTCTCCCCTGCAGTCTGAATACTACAGAAGGGTAAAAAAGAGAGGGGGGGGGGCACTAAATTTAGGCGCAGTATAGATATATATATATATAGATATATATATATATATATATATATATATATATATAAAAAAGCAGCTATAGGGAAAACACCCATTGATAGTGGGATCCCAGTGTTATATAGCGCTCTGGTGTGTGCTGGCATACTCTCTGTCTCCCCAAAGGGCTTTGTGGGGTCCTGTCCTCTGTCAGAGCATTCCCTGTGTGTTTGCGGTGTGTCGGTACGGCTGTGTCGACATGTTTGATGAGGAGGCTTATGTGGAGGCGGAGCAGATGCCTGTAAATGTGATGTCACCTCCTGCGGGGTCGACACCTGAGTGGATGGTGCTGTGGAAGGAATTACGTGATAGTGTCGACTCCTTACATAAAAGGTTTGACGACATACCAAATGTGGGACAGCCGGCTTCTCAGCCTGTGCCTGCCCAGGCATCTCAAAAACCATCAGGGGCTCTAAAACGCCCGCTACCTCAGATGGTTGACACAGATGTCGACATGGATACTGACTCCAGTGTCGACGACGAAGAGACTAATGTAACTTCCAGTAGGGCCACACGTTACATGATTGAGGCAATGAAAAATGTGTTGCACATTTCTGATGTTACCCCCGGTAGCACAAAAAAGGGTATAATGTTTGGAGAGAAAAAACTACCAGTAGCTTTTCCTCCATCTGAAGAGTTAAATGAAGTGTGTGAAAAAGCGTGTGCTTCCCCTGATAAAAAGATGGTAATTTCTAAGAGGTTACTAATGGCGTACCCTTTCCCGCCCGAGGATAGGTCACGCTGGGAAACATCCCCTAGGGTGGATAAAGCGCTCACACGCTTGTCAAAGAAGGTGGCACTACCGTCTCCGGATACGGCCGCCCTGAAGGAATCTGCTGATAGAAAGCAGGAGGCTATCCTGAAATCTATATATACACACACAGGTGTTATACTGAGACCAGCTATAGCTTCAGCCTGGATGTGCAGTGCTGCTGCTGCGTGGTCAGATTCCCTGTCAGAAAATATAGATACCCTAGACAGGGACACTATTTTGCTAAACGTAGAGCATATAAAAGACGCACTTTTATACATGAGGGATGCACAGAGGGATATTTGCCGGCTGGCATCCAAAATTAGTGCAATGTCCATTTCTGCCAGGAGAGGGTTATGGACTCGGCAGTGGACAGGTGATGCAGATTCCAAACGACACATGGAAGTTCTGCCTTATAAGGGTGAGGAATTGTTCGGGGATGGTCTCTCGGACCTCGTTTCCACAGCAACAGCTGGGAAGTCTACATTTTTACCCCATGTTCCCTCACAACCAAAGAAAGCACCGTATTATCAGGTACAGTCCTTTCGGCCCAATAGGGGCAAGCGGGTTAAAGGCGCGTCCTTTCTGCCCAGAGGAAGAGGGAAAAAGCTGCAGCATACAGCCAGTTCCCAGGAGCAAAAGTCCTCCCCCGCTTCCTCTAAGTCCACAGCATGACGCTGGGGCTCCACAGGCGGAGCCAGGTACGGTGGGGGCCCGTCTCAAAAATTTCAGCAATCAGTGGGCTCGCTCACGGGTGGATCCCTGGATCCTTCAAGTAGTATCTCAGGGGTACAAACTGTAATTCGAGACGTCTCCCCCCGCCGTTTCCTCAAATCTGCCTTGCCAACCACTCCCTCAGGCAGGGAGGCAGTGTTACAGGCAATTCAAAAGCTGTATTCACAACAAGTGATAGTAAAGGTGCCCCTACTTCAACAAGGAAGGGGTTACTATTCCACAATGTTTGTGGTACCGAAACCGGACGGTTCGGTGAGACCCATTTTAAATTTGAAATCCTTGAACACATATATAAAAAAATTCAAGTTCAAGATGGAATCGCTCAGGGCGGTTATTGCAAGCCTGGACGAGGGAGACTACATGGTTTCGCTGGACATCAAGGATGCTTACCTACATGTCCCCATATACCATCCTCACCAGGAGTACCTCAGGTTTGTGGTACAAGATTGTCATTACCAATTCCAGACGTTGCCGTTCGGTCTCTCCACGGCTCCGAGGGTCTTTACCAAGGTAATGGCGGAAATGATGATACTCCTTCAAAGGAAGGGAGTTTTAATTATCCCGTACTTGGACGATCTCCTGATAAAGGCGAGGTCCAGAGAGCAGTTGTTGGTAGGGGTAGCACTATCTCGGGAAGTGCTACAACAGCACGGCTGGATTCTAAATATTCCAAAGTCTCAGCTGGTCCCTACGACACGCCTGCTGTTCCTAGGGATGGTTCTGGACACAGAACAGAGAAAAGTGTTTCTCCCGGAGGAGAAGGCCAAGGAGCTGTCATCTCTAGTCAGAGGCCTCCTAAAACCAAAACAGGTGTCGGTGCATCATTGCACGCGGATCCTGGGAAAAATGGTAGCTTCCTACGAAGCGATTCCATTCGGCAGGTTTCATGCAAGAACCTTTCAGTGGGACCTGTTGGACAAGTGGTCTGGATTGCATCTTCAGATGCATCGTCTGATAACCCTGTCTCCGAGGACAAGGGTGTCTCTGCTGTGGTGGCTGCAGAGTGCTCATCTTCAAGAGGGCCGCAGATTCGGCATACAGGACTGGGTCCTGGTGACCACGGATGCCAGCCTTCGAGGCTGGGGAGCAGTCACACAGGGAAGAAACTTCCAAGGACTATGGTCAAGTCAGGAGACTTCCCTGCACATAAATATTCTGGAACTAAGGGCCATTTACAATGCCCTGAGTCAGGCAAAACCCCTGCTTCAAAACCAGCCGGTACTGATCCAGTCAGACAACATCACGGCGGTCGCCCATGTAAATCGACAGGGCGGCACGAGAAGCAGGACGGCGATGGCAGAAGCCACAAGGATTCTCCGATGGGCGGAAAATCACGTGTTAGCACTGTCAGCAGTGTTCATTCCGGGAGTGGACAACTGGGAATCAGACTTCCTCAGCAGGCACGGCCTCCACCCGGGAGAGTGGGGACTTCATCCAGAAGTCTTTCAAATGATTGTAAACCAGTGGGAAAAACCACAGGTGGACATGATGGCGTCCCGCCTAAACAAAAAGCTAGAAAAATATTGCGCCAGGTCGAGAGACCCGCAGGCGATAGCTGTGGACGCTCTGGTAACACCGTGGAAGTACCGATCGGTTTATGTGTTCCCTCCTCTTCCTCTCATACCAAAGGTACTGAGGATAATAAGGAGAAGAGGAGTAAGAACTATACTCATTGTTCCGGATTGGCCAAGAAGAGCGTGGTATCCGGAACTTCAAGAAATGATGTCAGAGGACCCATGGCCTCTACCGCTCAGACAAGACCTGCTGCAGCAGGGGCCCTGTCTGTTCCTAGACTTACCGCGGCTGGGTTTGACGGCATGGCGGTTGAACACCGGATCCTGAAGGAAAAGGGCATTCCGGAGGAAGTCATTCCTACGCTGATAAAAGCTAGGAAAGAAGTAACCGCAAACCATTATCACCGCATATGGCGAAAATATGTTGCGTGGTGTGAGGCCAGGAAGGCTCCAACGGAAGAGTTTCAGCTGGGCCGGTTCCTGCACTTCCTACAGTCAGGGGTGACTATGGGCCTTAAATTGGGTTCCATTAAGGTTCAGATTTCGGCTCTCGAATGTCTTCCAGAGAGAATTGGCTTCACTACCTGAAGTTCAGACTTTTGTTAAGGGAGTGCTGCATATTCAGCCCCCTTTTGTGCCTCCAGTGGCACCTTGGGATCTCAACGTGGTGTTGGATTTCCTAAAGTCACATTGGTTTGAGCCACTGAAAACCGTGGATTTGAAATATCTCACGTTGAAAGTGGTCATGTTGTTGGCCTTGGCTTCAGCCAGGTGTGTTTCAGAATTGGCGGCTTTGTCATTTAAAAGCCCTTATCTGATTTTCCATATGGATAGGGCAGAATTGAGGACTCGTCCCCAGTTTCTCCCCAAAGTGGTATCAGCTTTTCATCTGAACCAACCTATCGTGGTGCCTGCGGCTACAAATGACTTTGAGGCTTCCAAGTTGTTGGATGTAGTCAGGGCCCTAAAAATTTATGTTTCCAGGACAGCTGGAGTCAGGAAGACTGACTCGCTCTTTATCCTGTATGCGCCCAACAAGTTGGGTGCACCTGCTTCTAAGCAGACTATTGCTCGCTGGATCTGTAGTACGATTCAGCTTGCACATTCTGCGGCTGGACTGCCGCATCCTAAATCAGTGAAAGCCCATTCCACGAGGAAGGTGGGCTCTTCTTGGGCGGCTGCCCGAGGGGTCTCGGCTCTTCAACTTTGCCGAGCTGCAACTTGGTCAGGGGCAAACACGTTTGCAAAATTCTACAAATTTGATACCCTGGCTGAGGAGGACCTTGAGTTCTCTCATTCGGTGCTGCAGAGTCATCCGCACTCTCCCGCCCGTTTGGGAGCTTTGGTATAATCCCCATGGTCCTTACGGAGTCCCCAGCATCCACTTAGGACGTTAGAGAAAATAAGAATTTACTCACCGGTAATTCTATTTCTCATAGTCCGTAGTGGATGCTGGGCGCCCATCCCAAGTGCGGATTGTCTGCAATACTTGTATATAGTTGCTGCTTAACTAAAGGGTTATTGTTGAGCTATCTGTTGAGAGGCTCAGTTGTTATCATACTGTTAACTGGGTATTGTATCACGAGTTATACGGTGTGATTGGTGTGGCTGGTATGAGTCTTACCCGGGATTCAAAATCCTTCCTAATTGTGTCAGCTCTTCCGGGCACCGTATCCTAACTGAAGTCTGGAGGAGAGTCTTAGTGGGAGGAGCCAGTGCACACCAGTAGTCTAAAAGCTTTCTTTATAGTTGTGCCCAGTCTCCTGCGGAGCCGCTAATCCCCATGGTCCTTACGGAGTCCCCAGCATCCACTACGGACTATGAGAAATAGAATTAACGGTGAGTAAATTCTTATTTTCCTGTTTGTAACATAAGGTTTTTTTCCCCAGAAGTCTTCACCAATTACAGCGGTTTCAAGGAAAGCAACCCTTTTTTTGTTTGGTAGGAATTTTACCTTATTTTTATCACCCTTATCAAGATTATCAATTGGACGTTGTTTGCTCGGAGCTATAGTGCTTTCTAGATTTTTTGCTTATTTGAACACTATGGGGTATATTCAATTGATGTCGATTTACTTAATTTGTCAAAAAACTGGGCTTTTTCGTCAAAAAAATCATGTTGAATCGGATTCAACAATTCAATACGGCACTTATCGTAAAAAAAACCTGTTTCAGTTTCGACTTTTGACTACTCGACAGTCGAATGTAATGTTAAAAAGGTGGCATTTCAACAAAAGTATATTCAGTTGAAGAATGTCGAATCGGTATCAGTGCTTTTCGACATTACTATCGTCAGTTTCAATGCGCCAAGTTTTTCTGGCGTTAGCTGACAAGAAATCTTAAATACTTTTTATTTTTTGGTGCTTTTTTTGATTTCTAATAGCATAGCTGATGATGCCTGACGCGCAGGTGATGGTCTGCGCGCTGATGTCGTCTGACGCGCAGGTGATTGTCTGCGCGCTGATGTCTGGTGCATAGGTGATGGTCTGCGCACTGGTCCTCTGGAAAGCCAGCAGGACGTGTGGAGTCCACACCTCCGCGAACTCCTTGGACAATGACAGGGTTTATGCGCCTTTCTAGAACTTCCTCCCAGGGCAGCCACTTG